>NC_064924.1:242874497-243189734 GCF_023897955.1 Schistocerca gregaria
CTCTGTAACACTTGCAGGTTGTTCATACCTACAGGTAACAAATCTAGAAGTTCGCTAATTCCTTCCTTTACTCCGACCTGGTACGGATCACACACACTCGAGCAGTAATCAAAGATAGGTCACATTAACGTCCTACGAGCCGTCTTTTTTACAGATAAACCACACTTTCCAAAAATTCTCCCAGTAAACAGAAGTCGAACATTCGTCTTGCCTACCACAATCCTCACACGCTCGTTCCATTTCACATCGCTTTGCAGCGTGACGCCCAAGATATTTAAGCAACGTGACTGTGTGTGGCAGAACACAACTAGCGCTGTATTCGGACTTGACAGGTTGCTTTTTCCTACTCATCTTCATTAACTTACATTTCTCGATATTTAGTGCTAGCTGCCTGTCATCACACCAAGTAGAAACTAAAGTCACTCAACTTCGACACGTTATCGTACACCACAGTGTCATCAGCAAGCAACTGTCGGCCAGATCATTTATGTGTATAGAAAATAATAGGGGTCCTATCATACTTCCCCCGAGGCACTTCTGGCGATGCTCTTGTCTCTAAAGAGCACTTGCCATCCTGGACGACATAATGGATTCAATTACGTCTTCAAATCATTAACGTATATGGGAACCTATTCCAAACGCTCGTACCTTCGTTAATACGTCTGTAGTGGGTCACCGTGTCCCATGCTTTTGGGAAATTTAGTAATGTGGAATTTGCCTGTTTCATTTTTTTGTAAGTGTATGGTTCAAAGTCACTCCCAGATATTTCGGAGTCGGACTGCGTTCAAGAGAAATTCCTTCCCAGGTGATTTTCTTTATAGTAGATGGTAAATTCTTCCAGGGCTTGAGAGTTCATTTGTGAGACACACAGGCGAGGAAAACGGAGTACCCTCCACCACACACCTTGAGGTGGCATGTGGAAAACATACACTATGTGGTCAAAAGTATCCGGACACCCCCAAAAACATACGTTTTTCATATTAGGTGCAGTGTGCTGTCACCTACTGCCAGGTACTCCATATCAGCGACCTCAGTAAAATGAAATGGCTCTGAGCACTATGGGACTTAACATCGGTCATCAGTCCCCTAGAACTTAGAACTACTTAAACCTAACTAAGCTAAGGACATCACACACATCCATGCCCGAGGCAGGATTCGAACATGCGACCGTAGGAGTCGCGCTGTTCCGGACTGAAGCTTGACCTCAGTTGTCATTAGACACAGTGAGAGAGCAGAGTGGGGCACTCCTCGGAACTCACGGACTTCGAATGTGGTCAGGTGACTGGGTGTCACATGTGTCAAACGTCTGTACGCGAGATTTCCACGCTCCTAAACATCCCTGGGTCCACTGTTTCCGATGGTATAGTGAAGTGGAAACGTGAAGGGGCACGTACAGCACAAAAGCGTACAGGCCAGCGTCGGCTGTTGGCTCACAGAGACAACCGACAGTTGAAGAGGGTCGTAAAGTGTAATAGGCAGACATCTTTACTGAACACCACACATGAATTCGAAACTGCATCAGGATCCGCTGCAAGTTCTATAACAGTTAGGGGGGAGGTGAGAAAACTTGGATTTCATGGTTGAGCGGCAGCTTATAAGCCACACATCATGTCGGTAAATGGCAATGGTCGCCTCGCTTGGTGTAAGGAGCGTAAACATTGGACGATTGAACAGCGGAAAAACGTTGTGTGGAGTGACGAATCACGGTACACAATGTGGCGACGCGATGGCAGGGTGTGGGTATGGCGAATTCTCGGTGAATGCCATCTGCCAGCTTGTGTAGTGCCAATAGTAAAATTCGGAAGAGGGGGTGTTATGGTGTGGTCGTGTTTTTCATGGCGGGGGCTTGCACCTCTTGTTGTTTTGCATGGCACTATCACAGCACGGGCCTACATTAATGTAGGCTTCCCGCTGTTGAAGAGCAATTCCGAGAAGGCGATTGCTTCTTTCAATACGATCGAGCACCTGTTCATAATGCACAGCCTGTGGCGGAGTGGGATGTTTTGGAACGCCGAGTTCGTGCCAGGCCTGACAGACCGACATCGATACATCTCCTCAGTGCAGCATACCGTGAAGAATGGGCTGCCATTCCCAAAGAAACCTTCCAGCACCTGTTTGAACGTAGGCTTGCGAGAGTGGAAGCTGTCATCAAGGCTAAGGGTGGGCCAACACCATATTGAATTCCAGCATTACTGATGGAGGGCGCCACGAGCTTGTAAGTCATTTTCAGTCAGGTGTCTGGATAGTTTTGATAACATAGTGATTGTGGATGTAAACGTCCACACCTTAGCGTGGGCAAATAGTAACTAGGGTGACTGTAAACTTGACACCGGTAACGACTCGCCGCCGCTGCCGTGGCAGACTAATTCATCAGGTGTTTGGGATGCGGCCCTCCAACGCCCTGTATACGCACAACCCTAGCCGCGCAGGTACAGCGGCGGATATTGGCGACGCGGTTAGCGGAGCATCGCAGCCCCGCAGGGGCCGCGCCGCGTAATGCGGTGTGTCTGTCCCGAGAGGCACGGGTGGCGGTGGGGGGCAGGGGGCCAGGGGGGCAGCAATTTGGCGAGCCCCTCTGCGCCGCTATCGCTTCCGCTTCCCGTTATTGAATAATTACGCCGGCGTCAGCGATGCCTGCGGATCGCGCGCCCCGGGCGGAAGGGGGGCCCAGGAGCAGTTCGTCCCCTCCGCCCGTCGCATCGTTTTGTTTCGACCCATCCGTCCCCCGCCCACTCTGCTGCGAAACAATGAAACGCGATTCATCTCGTGCCGTTTGGACGGTAGACGTCCGGAATGGATTCCAGGCGGCACCAATCAGCGATCCGGAGAACACTTCCAATCAGAGCAGTAGGGAACCTCAAGTGCGGAGACGACAGCTAAGCAACACGAGCAAATAACGCGGGTTCACTATAGCCATGTCTGTCTCTAATCACCAGTTCTGCTGCTAGTTTCCGTCTACTGTATTTATCTCCAGCTGATTACATGTTGAGTATTTCTAAATTACGTTAATCCATTATTTAGACTTACTTTACCTAATCAAAATTATCTGTGCCCTTATTAGTGGATATTAATATGGAATACGTCCACCTTTGGCCCTTACGATGGCTTCAACTCTGTTGGGGATTTATTTATGAGGTGTCTGAATGTCTGCGGAGGAATGATAGCCCAGTCTTTCTCAATATCCGAACCAAAGAAAGTAGAGATGTTGATGTCGGACACTGGATTATATTACAAATAGGTCCTCGGTCACAAATATTAAGTCAAACTTGACCAGGTTTCGACGCTACTACGAGCGTCGCCTTCAGAATTAAACTAACTGCTCTAAAACATATTAGCTATATAATACATTAATAAAATTAAAGTTTGTACTGACTGGAAAGAGACGCAGTACTTACAAGTCACACTAAAAAAATGAATAGTTGTAAATTAAGATGTTGTAAATAGTTGTAAATAAGTTGTAAATAAGACAGTCTTGTTGCAACCCTTGCTCACTCAAGTACGAGCAGCCCTTAGCGGCTCGCCATCTTATTTACAACTAATCATGACGTCGCCTTTCGGGCATAGATTTTTTTTTAAAATGTGACTTGTAAGTACTGCATCTCTTTCCAGTCAGTACAAACTTTAATTTTATAAATGTATTATATACCTAATATGTTTTAGAACAGCTAGTCTAATTCTGAAGACGACGCTCATAGTAGCGTCGAAAACCGGTCAATTTGACTTAATATTTGTGACCGAGGGCTTATTTGTTCTAATATAATTCTGACACGGTCACTGAACCTTAGCAGCTATGTTCAATGTTTAATGTCGGACACTGCAGTCTTAAGCGACTTTCTAACGCATCCTAAATGTGTCCCCTTCGGTCCAGGAATGTTATTGTCCACAAACCATTGCATCACAGATGTTGATTTACGCCAAAGCGCATTGTCATGCCGATGCAAACAATCGTAGTCTCTAAAATGTTCGTCAACTGTACGCTGTGCTGGCCGGTTTGGCCGAGCGGTTCTAGGGTCTTCAGTCCGGAACCGCGCTCCTGCTACGGTCGCAGTTTCGAATCCAACCTCGGGCATGGATGTGTGTGATGTCCTTAGGTTAGTTAGGTTTAAGTAGTTCTGAGTTCTAAGGGACTGATGACCTCAGATGTTAAGTCCCATAGTGCTCAAAGCCATTTTTGAACTGTACGCTGCCGTTTTTGAACTGTACGCTGCACACAAAAAAATGGTTCAAATGGCTCTGAGCACTATGGGACTTAACATCTTTGGTCATCAGTCCCCTAGAACTTAGAACTTCTTAAACCTAACTAACCTAAGGACATCACACAACACCCAGCCATCACGAGGCATAGAAAATCCCCGACCCCGCCGGGAATGGAACCCGGGCGTGGGAAGCGAGAACTCTACCGCACGACCACGAGATGCGGGCCGCTGTACACAGTGCCGTAAAAGTAAACAAAATGGTGAAAGACCGTCAAAGTTGCACAGAGCACACAATATTTGTGTGACTGAGTGCAATACCATACAAAACGACTGTACTGCGCTGGATGCAGCACGACAGTGCTAGGTGAGCCTCATTCATAGGCAGACTAGGATAGGGGGCACTGACGACACTCAGGACACAAATAAAAGTTACATGCGGCATAAATAATATATATCTTAAATGATAATTTATAGGTTACAACCATAATATAATCAGAAGCAAACAAAGAGTAATCATATGGACGCATATTCGCGACAACCAGTAGCGCTACAAACGACTGTAAAATGTATTCATATTCTTCCGCGTTTAATGTTTTCTCAAGAGTAATAAGGAGAACACACTTTAACACCGAAAAACACCCAATACCGTAGCACCACCTTCTCCGTACTTATCTGTTCACACCACACATGTTGGCAGATGGCTTTCGCCAAACCCAAACCCTTTCATCGGATTACTAAAGGATGTATCGTGATTCTTCACTCCAAATAACTTGTTTCAAGTCACCCACTGTCCACTGGCATCGCTCTTTACATCACCTCCACTGTTTCTTACCACAAAGTTCGGAGATGTGTGGACTATGAAGAGACGCTCGACTGTTCTACCCCATTGTTAATAAGTCGCTTCGCGTATTTATTGTACTAGCTGGACTTCCGGTGGCTTCTTGGAACTCACGTCTAATTCCTTCCGCTGATTTCATGTAAAGTGTTTACAGCCACACTTCACAAAGTTCGACGGTTCTTGTCCGTCGTTAAATAAAGACCACCTAGTTTTTGTTTAGCTGTGGTTTTCCTTTCCATTTCCATTTCGCAGTGGCATCATCAACAGTCGACTTGGGTAGCTATGGAAGTGTTGAAATGCCCCTGATGGATCTGTTACTAGTGGTATCCAATGATTAGTCAACGTTCCAAGTTCCTCAACTCTCCTGACCGACCCATCCTGCTTCTTTACTGACATCGTAACACTCCCCGCCTCCTCTTATATTGGTGGGTCCGCCGCATCTGATAGCTCCACCATAACACTCATAAAAGCATTCCACGTCCCGACTTTAGGCAAAAGATTGGATTTTTGTGACTGTCCCTAATTTATGGGAACCATTCGATGTTGTTACTGCCCCGCCGTTTGTAAACTATCAAACTTGTCTGCCAGATTTCCTGTTTGCTGTACATATGTTTTGTTACACAAGTGCGCAGACGTACCAACCAAGTTTTTCAAATTTAGCCCCAGTTGGAAGCAGCTGACACGTTGTGCGTTTCGTGACACGAAGTGGGTAAAACACAAGGTGCACTGCAGGATACAAACTTTATATCACTGAAATCTGCTCGAGTTGCCAGATATCTCAAAGTTACATATAACAGCCCCTCAAGCCACTGGTTATTGTTTGACAGACGCATGCCTAGACGGCCAAACTTGTTTCTCAAATCACCCATCAATCAAAATTTCTCTCAAACACGTCAAACAAATCAGCCCATGTTAATTTTGACAAACTGCTTGATCATCCACGGGGCCTTTGGATTCTCTGCATGATAAATCGAAGGACTTATTCAAGAAATTTGAACATCGGTTCCGTCATTCCCAGTTTTTCCCTAGACTACCAAAGATTTTTTTTCATATCTACCGGTTGCTACTTTTTTCAATTCCTCCACCTCACGTTTGTCAAAGAACCTTTAAATTTAAATGGGACGCATCTTCAAGATGCTCTACTTTCTTAGTTCCACCACAGTCGTTCCCTTCATAACGCGAGAACTACTGGCTCCTTCTTTTTGACCACCGCTTTGTCATGTTTGACGGTATGAGTCTTTCACCGATGGCATTCCTAAGATTTAATGACCATCATTTCCTGAACTATTTGCAGTGATTCTTATCCCTTCGATATTCTTAAATGTACATACTTGTCTAAGAGTACAATTATTGTGTAATCCAGTCCAACTTTCACTGTCACATTGATATAATTTTAAAAAGGGCGGGAGAGACCGCATATGGATACATTTTAAGAAAAGAGCGGGAAATATCGCGCATTGATACATTTTGTAATGGTAGCAGGGATTGTCTGCACCAGAAAGCATTGTTGGTGGGAGAGACCGCACCTTAACGTTCGTAGGAAGTCAGTAGTAAGCAAGATGTGAAACGAGTTGGTAGCATGTCTGAAGCGAGAAGTTGAGAGGAGCGGTGTGCCTGCCAGCCACCAGCTATGATTTGCAAGAGATTATAAACGGATGTACAGAGACATCAGCTACCTATTATCATAAGAGAACTAATGTAATTGATTTTCTTTTAGAAGCTTAAGGCTACTGAAGGTATGTTTGCGCAATGCTAGTTGTAAGATTATTGTAAAAAAAGTAAGTCCCATTTGAAAGTTTGTAAAATCATTTCATTACCAACATTAAATATTTGAAGAATCGTTTTCAGAATATAATTAATATTTGCCAGCAATATTGCATTACTGATTATAATCCATCGCTAAAACCATCAACGTAAAACTATGCAAAATTTTAATGTTGTCAAGAAAAAATTTAACTATGAATTACGTAACTTCAGTGAAATTAATTAAAGGATAACGTCAGCTTTTCTATTAAAGAATAACGTCAGCTTTGGTAATAAATACAGCCACTTATTATGACAGCCCACCAGCAACTAATAGAGTATAGTAAAACAGAGTAAGTATATTCATGTCGGAGTTCGATGTAGCAGTCAGATGGCGATACAGTAACAGTAAAAAGAGGTAAGTAACAGTTTTGGGTTATTGCAGGTAACGACTGAGGGCCACGGCGACGACACATTCTATGTTTCGTCGAAATAATCAGCAAATCACTTTTAATAAGCAGCATTTAAATTTGTATGCGAAGATTGCACTTATTATTATTGAGAAAGAGAATTAATTTCAAAGGGAAGATTTCATTTGTTATTATTAAGCAAGAGATAGAAATCCTAAGGGGAGGTTTCATATGTTATTGTAGAATGGAAGGTTGCGTAACAAAAGAGATATGGAGGAGACGGGAAGGTTTCAGGTTCGGCGGAGCTCCACGATTTGCAGCGGTCTGGGAGACCATCCGCGGCTGTCAGACCTGACATGTTGCAGCGAGCTGATGTCATTCGCGAGGACAGACGCATTACGACTCGGCAGTTGGATCTGCGTCTGTCAATCAGCAAAGGAGGTTCACACAATGAAGCACTGGCTTCCAGGACAAGGACGCTACCGAGTGGGCAAGCACGCCCTTGTTTCGCGCTGGAGGAAGGCCATAGAACGGGGTGGAGTGTACGTGCAAAAGTAGGGTGTGAACATAAAACACCATTCTTTCGTGTGTGTGTAACTCTCATTACGTTCAATAAAGGATTGTTGAAGAAATAAACGCGGTGCTTTACTTTCTAAGCAACCCTCGTACATACCGGGTGATCAAAAAGTCAGTATAAATTTGAAAACTGAATAAATCACGGGATAATGTAGATAGAGAGGTACAAATTGACACACATGCTTGGAATGACATGGGGTTTTATTAGAACCAAAAAATACAAACCTTAAAAAGTGCATGACAGATGGCGCTTCATCTTATCAGAATAGCAATAATTAGCGTAACAAAGTAGGACAAAGCAAACATGATGTTCTTTACAGGAAATGCTCAATATGTCCACCATCATTCGTCAACAATAGCTGTAGTCGAGGAATAATGTTGTGAACAGCACTGTAAAGCATGTCCGGAGTTATGGTGAGGCATTGGCGTCGGATGTTGTCTTTCAGCATCCCTAGAGATGTCGGTGGATCACGATACACTTGCGACTTCAGGTAACCCCAAAGCCAATAATCGCTGGATCTGGGGACCTGGGAGGCCAAGCATGACGAAAGTGGCGGCTGAGCACACGATCATCACCAAAAGACACACGCAAGAGATCTTTCACGCGTCTAGCAATATGGGGTGTTTTTTTCTAATAAAAACCCACGTCATTCCAAGCATGTGCGTCAATTTTTATCTCTCTATTTACATTATTCCGTGGTTTATTAAGTTTTCAAATTTTTACTGACTTTTTGATCACCCGATACATACTCCGCAACCCACCCTATGGTTCATGGAGGAGGTTACCTTATATCGTTATTACTCATTTCCTTTGCCGATCCATTCGCAAATAAGGCGAGGGAAAAACAGCTGTCTATACGCCTCAGTACGAGCCTTAATTTCCTCATTTCTGTTACCCCTTACAACCGCCTATCCCGCTTTACACACCGGGCAAGTCTCCGACCTTCATGTTCTGTGATGAGGCGTCGACTTCCAGTATCTCCACGCCTGTTCGCAGTCGCCGTCCTTCAATCGCTTTCATAATTTATATGTCCACGACAGTAGTACACAAACAGCCGACCTTCTCGGCCGTTTCCGAGATGCTCGTTCCCAGGTGCGGGATCGTAACAATCTGCCCATTTGTCGAATCCGCCTATGTCAGTGAATTTCGCTATTTGCCGTCCGTGTTTTCTGCACAGTATGTTCATTTGTCTCTGCTCTGGTTGTGGTAGTGGTAAGTTCCTATGGGACCAAATTGCTGAAGTCATCGGTCCCTAGGCTTACACACTACTCAATCTAACTTAAAGTAACTTACGCTAAGGACACACATTGATGCCCGAGGGAAGGAGGACTCGAACGTCCCACGGGGGAGCCGCGAGAAGCGTGGCAAGGCGACTGACACCAAGCGGCTACCCCGCGCGACTATGGCTGTAGTAAAAAGATATTTTGCTTTAGGTTGAGTGGTAGATGTACTTTCATTTGTTAATACACTGCTTGACAATTGTTCACGAACAACTGCCAGTTGCTACGAAACCGGCAATTGATACGGAACACCAGACGAACGACGATAAAAGGAAAGGCAGCGAAGCATCTGTACGAACGCTGTGTGCATTCGACAGTTCACGCAGTACGATTGTTGATGAAGAGTGTTGTGGAACAGTTCAGTGCGACATTCCCTGTGGTACATGTCTGCAAGACATCATTTGAGAGCTTACGATCGTAGACGAATAGTTGGGTGCTCCGAAGCCGGCCAAAATGTCTCCACTGTGGCTACAGTAGTGGGTGTGTCCAAACGTATCATCTCACGATTAAGAAAGCTTTCCGGTAGTCGTAGGCGGACCACCACATCACAAAAGTATCGATACGTAGCCATTGAAATCCGCTTACGCAGGTCAGAGCGGATCAAGTTGTGGAAAGGGGCCAAGATCAGTTACTGTTAGTTACACAAGAGCACACAACTTTATTCCTCGAAAACCAATGCACAGGTTTCTCTTTAAAAGAACAAGTATCAATTCACAGCTGAGGTCCCAAGTAACTTCTCAATAATAAAGTTTAAATAACTCCTTTTAAAACACAAGGATTTAGCGAAACGGCTGAAGGCCTTACTTAAGTAAAATTAAAATATCCTTAAATAATTCCTTTCAAGACACAAGAATTTAGACAAATGGCTGAAGGCCTTACTTAAGTGAAATTAAAATATCTTCTCGGCTAAAGGCCCAAATAATATTTCAGATCAGCAAAGTAAATTCTTTAAAAGGCAAGCATTTACAAACGTTGGTTAAAAGCCATATTAAGGAAAATTTACATTAATTCCTCGGCTGAAAACCTAATAATATTTCAACATCTTGACGGCTGAAGGCCCAAACAATTATTCGAAATACTTAAAGACCAACCTTAATATAAACATTTACACAGTACGGCTGAAGGCCAAGATAATTAAAGAGAAACGTTATAGTCACGAATTTACGCATTATGGCTGAAAGCCGCAATTTAAAAACAAACGCGGCTGACGGCCTAAATACAGAGCAAAGAAGAATTTTAAATAAAACGCTGCTAAAGGGATAATCTTAAAATACTTCACAGAGAGTTCGGCTGAAGGCCTTATAGTAAACATAGAACAGACAAAATTAATACATGGCTCAAGACCTGGCAAAGTACTTGCGAGAAAAGAAAATTACAACCACCAACAACAGAAAGGTGCTGCTCAGAAGTGTTCCAAGGGTCGGCCTGGGGAGGAAACTAACAACAGTTCAGGCGAGACAGTCAGCCAAGAGTAATACTAAATAACCAGGTGGCAGCACGACCCAGGGACGGCTGAGAAACCAACCAACAACCTAATCAATTCCCTTCCACCCAACCCACGGCACGACAACCGAAAATATCAGCGAGGACGAAGATTGCAGCAGCACTACGTCTCGATAATTGGCATCTAAACGCAGTCAATGCACAGTAACCACTCAGAGAAAAGGGGAACACAACGCCAAGTTGTCGAACTACACACTATGCGGGCAGCATCAACATGGCGAGGAAAAAACACTGCCGGAAAACTACACCAACGACCAGGCAGGTAACCGGAGCGTTAACAGCCACAAGGCAGAAGATACCGCTGGTGCAATTCGCTATTAAATTATAATCATTTCAGAAGTTAAACGTCATACAGGAAGACGGCTGAAAAATTTTGTCGACTCGAGCACACGATCACGTTGCTGCTTGCGGGAACAGCCCAGGAAGCAACAACCGACAGTCAACGAAGAGATTTCACAGCAGTTGAGATATCATAGCAGGTTCACTGATTACTCAACTCCAGTACGCAGGTTCGGTGGGCAACTTTGCAGCTCTCGCAGCTAGTGCGTCACAACTCCGACTTGACAGCACAATGCCAGCGGCCCCGGCCTGACCTCACGCCGCGGAGACTTCCTTGTCGCTCCGGCGCGATAGACCAACTACTACTCCAGTACACAGACAACATTCAACGGCTCGGCGGAAATCACAGAAGCTACATACAGTTCCGTGTAAACATTTGCACCAAGAATTTCGACAATCCCAAAACCAATCACCGTGGAACAACAAGGAGAAATGACAAGTCACACACACACACACACACACACACACACACACACACACACAGAGTTTCCATAAGCGGTCGGCGACCAAATACATGTCGTCCGATGAGACGACCAACCGAACGCCGGACCAAGGTCGTCCCCATCCAAGATATGAGTGTCAGCAACGGCCGGGCGAGTCTTGGCTCTACGGAGCTCACTGCAGCTCTAGCCCGGCTCAACTCGATGTCCGTTCGGAACTCGGAGACACGGCGACCCGGGCACACTGGCTCGGACCCACCCATGCAGAGGTAACTCTTGCCCATCGGCGAGACATCTCTGCTCGATGAAGGGACCAACCCACGTCCGGCAAGATGACCAAGCGACGAGGCCCAGAAACGGCCAAAAGCCAAATACACGTCGTCCAATGAGACGACTAACCGAACGACCAACCAATGGCCGTTCCCGCTCCAATCTTCTTCCGTCGAACAGTTCATGTGTTTTGCCAGTGGTCTGCAAGTACTGGCTTTCCGGACCTCACTGGCGCTACGTCCACCGACTGACTCATGACACACAACGACCCGGAAATACTAACGGTTGCTCCAGAGATAGTACGACAGTGCACTATCGATACGCGCTGCTACTGCCACCTACAGGCAAGCAAACAAGCAACTTAGTGACGCCAGTAAATTGAATAAGAAGGAGGCCGGTACGGTAAAGACAAGGTGACAAGCAATAAACGACATGAACACGAGCCGCGCACTCTCAGCCATAGTGGCGAAAAGTGAACAGACTTCTCACTCCTAGGCAGATCTCGTAATCGCTACCGGTTCATGTGTCTCTGGCAGAACCATTTGTTGCATGAAATCAGGCTGGTTCGTATGCTCGGAAGCCTGCTACATGTATTCCATTTCAACCACGCCATCGTGGAGGAAGAGTTCATTGGGCTGAATGTATGAATTTAAAAAAAACGCCTTCAGTCACAACGTTTCGTGTTTTATTAAGTACACGATGCATTTCGGATCCTGTGGGTCCATCATGAGGTAGGATTTGTCTTAATACATGCTTTATTTTTTCTCTTAAATGAGGTGATATACATATTACTGTCATGAAAAGTTTTTCTGTTAGGTTATAAATTTCGTAAGTCAAACGCTGAGAATATGTGCCAAATAGTGGAAAAGATGAACAGCGTAAACTTACCGCATAATCCAAGAAAACGGTTTTTAACCTTTTAGCACCATCATACATTCTTTTCTCCTTGCTGTTCGTACATATCACTTCACTCAAGAATGTATGCGGTCAGCAACAGGGATCCAAAGTGATGTTCTCCGAAGAATCGTGCTTGAATATGGTAAGTGATTCTGGCCACCAGTTAATGTAGAGGGAGAGAAGAACGCTTTACACACCACAGAATGTTCATGAACATCATCGGTAGGGTCCAGGCATTACGGCGTTGGCAGTCAATGGCCAAACACCGCTGCATATCTTTGCCCGAGGTACCATTACAGCACTGCGGTATCGCAGTGAGGTTATTCTGGAACATTTCTGTCTGTTCTGGGTGCCTTAGGTCAGGACTTCCTCTTTATGGACGACAATGCCCTCACAGAGAAGAGGTGTTGGACACAATGGTAGGTGAAGATACTGAACGCATGGAATGGCCTGGGTCCTCCCCGGACCTAAACCCTACCGAACATACCTGGGACGGTCTTGGCATACGTGTTTGTCGACGAAAACCCCCTTCCTGAACCGTGCAAGAAGAGCCAACTGCCTTCAGAAAGGAGTGGGACAATATCCCTCAAGGGCTCCTCAGCAGTTTCGTAGACAGCGTGAATAACACCTGCTGAATGTGCATTAGTGACCGAGGAGGGCATATTCTTTACTGAGAGTCCGATATCGATCTTTATGTTGGGCGTCTGACCTGTATCAAACATGAACGTTATTTCTGTCGGCTATCCTGGTTTCCCACTATGTACCATTTTTTGTTGTAAGTTTATCTCTCCGCCTTTGTTACATACGTACTGTATTTCATGCCGTCCATCACTGCCTGTGATTACTCCTCTCCAACAATGTCTCTGCTCCTTTGCAACTGTCTTACAGTTTGTAGTTTCCTAATCGTGTCACGCTCCCCTATCGTCACCAGGCGGCATAGAACTGATCCTCTATTTTATTTAGCAGTCTTCTGTATTTACAGTGAGCTTCCGGATGTTCTGCCGAGTTGTTGTTTCCATTTTATGCTGAATATTTTGAAGACCAATACTGCCGTCTTCTTCAGGTGCTGTGAGTACACATAGCAGCAAAACTCGCAGCATATGGAGAAGATGGCTGCGTTGGTCGTCGATATATTGTACATAGCGTGCAAACAATAACTCGGCAGAACATCCGGAACACACTACTAGTCAACCGCACCGAGAAAGCCTGACAGATTATAACACTATTGTCTGCTACTGCTGAACCATAGCCTTAAAGCAGGTTGTGAAATAAAACAATATTATTAAAGCAATTATGGTATAACGCAACAGAGCAGTGTTACCCTCTGGGAGGAATTTTGTTGTGTTGACCGTGTTGTACCTAACGGAGGTGGCTTATCGGAAATGAAAGTCAGAATTATGCAAATATTTGAACATTAACAAACAAAATTTTGCCTATCTGCACTGTTTAACAGGTAAAGAAAACGGTCGCCAGCCTAACTAGGCAAGAGAATGATTAACATTCTCGTTCAAGAAAATAGTTATTAGTAACTTGAATGGATAAACACAGCCTATACTTTGTCACACGCGAGTGCAGTGAATTCTTGACACATACATATGTGTACGGTAAGATTGAAACTAACAGTTAAAGCAGCACAAACTATTTGCAAAATTATAACAGATACTGAAACACACTATTACTTTCAGGGCTTACACAAACAGAATGGTCTTTCTAACGTTATTACTATTAACTGCAGAAACATTAATTGGATATAGGTTAAGTCTCTCTCAGTTAAGTACGTTACTATTTAAAATAAAAGTTAATTTGAATCCACTTAAAGGTTGCTCCTCACTATCATTTGACTAAAGAAATTATGGTTTTCATAATTAATGGTCTTTCCGTTACTTGTTACCGAGTATTAACCCAATAGACAAACTGTGGATCCTGTTATACTTTTAATAAGCACTTCTAATACACAGGAGAGACAAACACTTAGCAAACATGAGTATATAACATTCCACACTGCAGTTTTCCACTTTTACTACACTGAGACACAAAATTAACATATATGTAAGATACTGACTCACCTTCTGTGATTTACAACAGACAGTAATGAGATCATTTACGAAGCAAAACTTTATAAGCCTCAGTCTTCACAACTTTTAATTTGAAGTTGGCAACAACACATTAATAAGCAGTTTTATTAGGAAAATTTACTTTCATTAACTTTCTCTTTTTTTATTATGTTCAAGAGGCATTAATTAGCTAAAACACTGGTCTTTAACGTTCTTTCAGTAGGGACACTCGGAAATCACTTTAGTTCAAACGGAGAGGAACCTGAGAAGTGTTATGATAAGGAGAAAAATCAAGATAGGTACATAAACTCACTTATAAATTAGCTTATATTTGAGCACACTAACCCATCCATTTAGCTGATCCTTCACTGTACATTGCTATAGTGCTCCATTACAGTGATTGCGCAATGTGGTGGCGATTGCATGTCGGTAGGTGGAATTGCAGGTAGGATTGGTGGACTCTGTCATTTCTTGGTGGCGATGATAGATACAAATTCCAGAATAATTCCAGCTATTTATCCATTCATCCGAGGCATTGGAAAGTAGCAGAAAAAAACCTCTCTCGGAACCAGCACAGTATGCAACATTTACATGGCAGTGCAGAATTTGGTGGCTCGTCCCCGACTCCTAGCTCGTCCCCAACTGGTGGCTCGCCCCTGACTGACTCTCAGTTCCACCTTTTCTACTTAGGCCAACCACAATTTGCGCGAGCTACACATTTCCGTCCCCGAGGGAAACCACAACACCTTTTACATACAAACTAACTAAGAACCCTAAGTGAGGATCAGCAGTTTACATAACAGTAATCAAATACATTAAATAAAACAGAATATTTGCACATATTGACATTGCTACAAAAAATTATTCACACAAAATCACAATTATATGCAGTAGGTTTTGTTTCCTCCAAATGGGACAAAGAATTTAAATGACAGATACACTATATTGCATAGAAACATATCATGACATCGAAGTTCTTACAAAGAAATGAGTAAACAATTTTATGTTATCGATT
This sequence comes from Schistocerca gregaria, assembly GCF_023897955.1. Lineage (NCBI taxonomy): Eukaryota > Metazoa > Arthropoda > Insecta > Orthoptera > Acrididae > Schistocerca > Schistocerca gregaria. Next base: position 242,890,060 of record NC_064924.1, read on the forward strand.
CAAAGAAACACATTTACAGAAGCTCAGTGATGTAACATTAAATGAAACAAAAACCAAAATAAATCATTGGAGTATTAGAGCTATGGTGTTACAAGATCACAAGCTTCTGTATATTGTTCTGGTCAGAAACTTGGATGCTTGAGCTGTTACAACAGATTGTGCTGCATTTCTCGAATTTATTTAACCTATCTTTGTTTGTTAAGTCTCATGAACCCAGCGAATTTTTTCAGTTATCTGGGACGTCCTACTGCCCAAGCATTTACATACCAAGTGGAAACATGTGTCTGTACAACTGGCCTGAAGAATAAACAACTCTGACCCATCGCACCTATAGTGTCCTCTCGCGTGTCTCCTTTCCGTACCAACTCCAAGGCCGAAATATTTTCAACGCTGCCGTGCAGCGAGATAAAAAAGAAGCTGGAGAACACGCGACTTGCAGGCAAGTTCGACGCCAGAACTCGTCCCATCAACACGCAGAGTCCATATTTCACGCCTTTATCGTCCGCAGAGGGTCCGGCTCTAATGACCTGCTGTCAACGCGCCGTTATATTTTAAAGAAAAATACTGAAAAGGAAATAATTGTTCAAAATAGTCTCCCCTGGTTACAAAAACCTAGTTTGGTCGTGATCAAATGGTGGATCCAACACTGTAGTATAAAATTAAACATGGTCATTTCCGCTTGCACCTGTAAAAAATTATTAAATTTTTATTTTTTGCGATTGTAATTTCTGAAAGGTTTATCTGCACACAGCCGGCAGTGTGGAAGAGCGGTTCTAGGCGTTTCAATCCGCAACCGCGCTGCTGCTACGGTCGCAGGTTGGAATCCTGCCTCGGGCATGGATGTGAATGATGTCCCTAGGTTAGTTAGGTTTAAGTAGGAGACTGATGAACTCCGATGTTAAATCCCATAGTGCTTAAAGCCATTTGAACCATCTGCACATAGCGCAAACTCCAAGCGAGTACTGTGTCCAACTTACACAGTGCGCAAATAAAGATAAAACCAGACAAAAACTATAGTATGTCCGTCGCCACTGTAGGGTCCTGTACAGCAAGGAAGCAAGGGAAAGGATGTTGTTATGGGTGGCCGGTGTTTTCTTTCTAAAACGCAAGTGCACAGGTTGATTAATACGGTTTTTTATTTACATGAAGCTGCTACTTAACTTGAATAGAGTCCTTGTTGGCGGTACAAGCTCATCAGTACTAGTCCTCTTGCAGACAATATCGGTAACCTTGTTCTGACAATCTTGCTTAGGCTTCACTGCTAGTCCCGTGATAGGCACTAAACTGGTCACTAAGTACAGTCATAAGCTGCGATGAACTATACATGGTCTGCCAGTGGACTGAAAGACGCCAACTGAAAGAGTGAGTCAGTGGGGCCCTCCATCAGCGGCGGCGGCCTAAATACACGCCGTCGAGAGAGCGTTAGCGGATTGTTGCTTGTTGGTGTGTCTCTGGCCTCTCTCGTGATAGGCGCGCTCAACGCAGCGCCTGCTATCGACCTTCACACTATATCTTTCCCGCCAGCACAAAAACCTCTACATCTACTTACGTAACCCACAAGACAGTGTAAAATACCTGAAGGAGAGTAATTTGTAACAGCATTATCTGTTTTCATTCTATTTCATTCGGCGTACTGAGCGAGGGAAGAATACCTCTGTAACTGCACTAGTGTACTCCCCTTATTGTCACGAGATACATGAGATAACACAGTGGTGGCAGCATAATGACAGAACAGTCCATTCTGAACTGTGGTTTTCCAAATTTAAGCAATGGGTTTTAGAGAGAGCTACATCGTCTTGTGATCCACGAAGTCTCTGCTGTACTTCACCTCCACAGGTACTCTCCCACTACGATGATGTTGCCAGTCTCACGCGAAAGTAACTGGAAAGTAGAACAGGACACATCAATATTCAAGAAAGGAAACAGGAGTAACCCACTGAATTACAGACCCATATCACTTACCTAAGTTTGCAGTAGGATTTGGGTAGCATATACTAAACTCGAAAATTATGAATTACCTGATGAAAATGACTTACTGATACATAACCAACACAGATTCAGAAAATATCGTTCTTGTGCAACACAGCTAGCTCTTTATTCCTATGAAGTAAAGAGTGCTCTCGACAAGGGATCTCGTATCGAATCCATATTCCTAGATTTCCAGAACGCTTTTGATACTCGTCCTCACAAGCGATTATTAATCAGATTGCATGCATACGGAGTATCGTCTCAGTGGTGTGACTGGATTCGTGATTTCCACTCAGAGAGATCATACTTCGTAGTGACAGACGGTAAATCATCGAGTAGAACAGAAATATCTGGCGTTCCGCAAGGAAGTGTCATAGGTCCTCTGCTGGTCCTGGTTTACCTAAATGATCTAGGTGATAATCTGAGCAGCCCCCTTATACTGTTTGCAGACGACGCTGTAATTTACCGTCTAGTAAAATCATCAGATGATCAATTCCAATTACAAAATGATCTAGAGAGAATTTCTGCATGCTGCGGAAAGTGGCAAATGGCACTAAACAAAGAAAAGTGCGAGGTCATCCACATGGGTACTAAACGAGTTCCAATAAATTTTTAGTATACGATAAATCGCACAAATCTAAGGGCTGTCCATTCGACTAAATACCTAGGAATTACAATTACGAGCAACTTAAATTGGAAAGACTACATAGTATGAAAATGGTTCGATGAACCCTCTGCCAGGCACGTAAGTGTGAATTGCAGAGTAACCATGTAGATGTAGAGGGTACAGATTTTGGGAGACACTTAGTAATACAAGCCTGGGAAAAAGCATCGCGTCTACCGCTTTGGTAATGGCCAGTGAGCTTTTGTTGTTATCCTTAAACTGTTTCGATTTTAGTTAAACTCACGATACAGATAAATTGTAATAAAAGCGGTTTCTCGCTAGACAAGTGCCAACATAAAAAAAACGTACGACATCTTATCAAAATGGTAGTCAGTAAAAATTTCTCAAACACTTTAAACAAAGTCTATGATTGACAAAAACCTCAAAGCAAAGATGTACAGTATCAAATAACTTGACAGACTAGTGAAGTTTGTGAAACTGTTTGAGTGCATACGGGTGAGGAGTGGCTGTAACTCCGACGTGCAGCAGGCGGCGGGGTGGACGGAGCGCCGCGGTCCGGCAGCGTCGCTACTGGCGGTGACGCGCGTCGCGGCCGCCACCCACAGGCATCGGGCCCTAATGGCCTGTCGGCCGACTCTCGGCGCGCCGGACAGCTCCATCACCGAGGCCAGCCCGCCGACCGACGCTGGGGACCGGAGCTCCACAGCAAAACCTCCCTTGTTCTGCGGCCGACGCGACAGCCCATTTCTTACCCTTCCGACGTACTCGGCCGTTTAATCTCCGGCAAGCCTTCACTACCTATAACACTGACGCTACGTCACACAGTTGCTGGAAGTAATGCAATATTAATTGCACGGCACATCGACGCTATTCTCGGCTTACTGACGTACCAGCCACGGTCGTGTCACCAAACAGTGCACACTAAATACGAGTTGACCTCAAAAAACAGCTGATACATTATGCTACACTGAATTTCAAAGAAACACAGATCACTGACACATTTTTCGACCTAGTCACCGTGTCTCTCTGGACAACGGTCGGAATGTTTAATCAGTCGTTCGATCCTCAGCTTTTCGGTTACGGAACTATACGAGAAACGGTCAGTGAACGTTTTCATCCTTGGGAAATCTCTTTCCCTCCAGATGCTCTTTCACGTTTCCGGACAAAGTCCTCTGCGGTCGATGTCTATCGCCTTTCTTCCCCATTACCATCCATCATCCACGTCTTTGCAACATCTACAGCTACATGGTTACTAGAACGAAATTTTTCACTCTACAGCGGAGTGTGCGCTGCTATGAAACTTCCTGGCAGATTAAAACTGTGTGCCAGACCGACACTCGAACTCGGGACCTTTGCCTTTTGCAGGCAAGTGCTCGAGTTCGAGTCTCGGTCTGGCACACAGTTTTAATCTACCAGGAAGTTACATGGTTACTCTCTGCAAATCACACTTAAGTGCCTGGCAGAGGGTTCAGCGAAACATTTTAATACTACTTCAGCTGTGGCCTTCTCCAATTAATTGAACAGTCCAATAAATTGTTTTCGGACTTGATCGTTAGTTTCTTCTGGCTACGCAGACATATCAACTTCCCTACCATTCCACTCTCGAATGGCTCGCGAGAAAAAGAAACACCTAAATAATTTCGTTCGAGCTCTGATTTCTCTTATTTTGTTATTATGATCATTTCTTCCTACATAGGTAAGTGTCAACAAAATATTTTCGCATTCGGAAGAGAAAGTTGGTGATTGAAATTTCGTAAATATATCTCGCCTCAAAGAAAACCGCCTTGGTTTCAGTGACTGCCACCCCAACTCACGTATCATATCAGTGACACTCTCACCTCTTTTACGCGATAACACGAAATGGGCTGCCCTTCTTTGCACTTTTTCGATGTCCTCCGTCAATCCTACTTGGAAAGCATCCCATACCGTGCAGCTATATTCCAGCAGAGGACGGACAAGTGTAATGTACGCTGTCTCGTTATTCCGTTTGTCGCATCTTCTAAGTGTTCTGCCAACGAAGCGCAGTCTTTGTTTCGCCTTCCCCACAATATTATCTGTGTGGTCTTTCCAATTTAACTTGCTCATAATTGTAATTCCTAGGTATTTAGTCGAATTGACAGCCCTTAGATTTGTGCAATTTATCGTATACCCAAAATTTATCGGATTTCATTTAGTACCCATGTGAGTGACCTCGCACTTTTCTTTGTTTAGTGCCTATTGCCACTTTCCGCACCATACATAAATTCTCTGTAGGTCATTTTGTAATTGGAATTGATCGTCTGATGATTTTACTAGACGGTAAATTAGAGCATCATCTGCAAACAATCTAAGGGGGCTGCTCAGTTTATCACCTATATCATTTATGTAAATCAGGAGCAGCAGGGGGCCTATGACATTACCTTGCGGAACGCCAGATTTCACTTCTGTTCTACTCGATGATTTACCGTCTATCTCAACGAACTGTGGTCTCTCTGAGAGGAAATCACGAATCGAGTCACACAACTGAGACGATACTCCATATGCAAGCAATTCGATTAATAGTCGCTTGTAAGGAACAGTATCAAAAGCCTTCTGGAAATCTAGGAATATGGAATAGATCTGAGATCTGATCACATTGTTGGCACCGCGTCACTACGGGTGCAAGGAACATTGCAATTGGTCCATATACATCAGAATTTAACGGTGATTCTTTGTGCAATATACATATTTTGTCACACAAGCACTGTATTGACCTGCACACTAATATAGGTGACTCCTTCCGCATGTATCGAAGGCCCAGTGGTCTTCTTCAAACGGACTCTGACTGCAGGTTACCTGGTATAGGGAACGGGAGAAAGTTTGTATCATTTCCAGGTCGAAATACACTCCTGGAAATGGAAAAAAGAACACATGGACACCGGTGTGTCAGACCCACCATACTTGCTCCGGACACTGCGACAGGGCTGTACAAGCAATGATCACACGCACGGCACAGCGGACACACCAGGAACCGCGGTGTTGGCCGTCGAATGGCGCTAGCTGCGCAGCATTTGTGCACCGCCGCCGTCAGTGTCAGCCAGTTTGCCTTGGCATACGGAGCTCCACCGCAGTCTTTAACACTGGTAGCATGCCGCGACAGCGTGGACGTGAACCGTATGTGCAGTTGACGGACTTTGAGCGAGGGCGTATAGTGGGCATGCGGGAGGCCGGGTGGACGTACCGCCGAATTGCTCAACACGTGGGGCGTGAGGTCTCCACAGTACATCGATGTTGTCGCCAGTGGTCGGCGGAAGGTGCACGTGCCCGTCGACCTGGGACCGGACCGCAGCGACGCACGGATGCACGCCAAGACCATAGGATCCTACGCAGTGCCGTAGGGGACCGCACCGCCACTTCCCAGCAAATTAGGGACACTGTTGCTCCTAGGGTATCGGCGAGGACTATTTGCAACCGTCTCCATGAAGCTGGGCTACGGTCCCGCACACCGTTAGGCCGTCTGCCGCTCACGCCCCAACACCGTGCAGCCCGCCTCCAGTGGTGTCGCGACAGGCGTGAATGGAGGGACGAATGGAGACGTGTCGTCTTCAGCGATGAGAGTCGCTTCTGCCTTGGTGCCAATGATGGTCGTATGCGTGTTTGGCGCCGTGCAGGTGAGCGCCACAATCAGGACTGCATACGACCGAGGCACACAGGGCCAACACCCGGCATCATGGTGTGGGGAGCGATCTCCTACACTGGCCGTACACCTCTGGTGATTGTCGAGGGAACACTGAATAGTGCACGGTACATCCAAACCGTCACCGAACCCATCGTTCTACCATTCCTAGACCGGCAAGGGAACTTGCTGTTCCAACAGGACAATGCACGTCCGCATGTATCCCGTGCCACCCAACGTGCTCTAGAAGGTGCAAGACAACTACCCTGGCCACCAAGATCTCCGGACCTGTCCTCCATTGAGCATGTTTGGGACTGGTTGAAGCGTCGTCTGACACGGTCTGCACGTCCAGCACGAACGCTGGTCCAACTGAGGCGCCAGGTGGAAATGGCATGGCAAGCCGTTCCACAGGACTACATCCAGCATCTCTACGATCGTCTCCATGGGAGAATAGCAGCCTGCATTGCTGCGAAAGGTGGATATACACTGTACTAGTGCCGACATTGTGCATGCTCTGTTGCCTGTGTCTATGTGCCTGTGGTTCTGTCAGTGTGATGATGTGATGTATCTGACCCCAGGAATGTGTCAATAAAGTTTCCCCTTCCTGGGACAATGAATTCACGGTGTTCTTATTTCAATTTCCAGGAGTGTACATCCACGGTTTCCTCCGACAACGTCTTTATAGGCTCCACCTCATATCATCGCCATATGGAGACTTTGAAGAGCTCTGGGACGTTAATCATATCTTATTTTGCTGCCCTTAGTACAGAAGGGAATCCGACTGGTTGATTATGGAACTGGTCCGTATGCATCGGCCACTTCGTTCTCATATGTTAATTCTCTTTATTACGAAGAATGTAGGTATTTGCGAATTATTAGCTGCATTTCTTAGAAGTTGGAGATTAATTGTAACTGTTAAGTTTTGATATGTGTGTGTGTGTGTGTGTGTGTGTGTGTGTGTGTGTGTGTGTGTGTGTGTGTGTGTGTGTGTGTGTGTACGTACACGCCTGTGTAAAGTTGTTTTTTTTTTCACTGTTTGTAATCTGACAATTTATTTTTTAGTATCTGATAAGCCCAGCATTGCCTGTGTTGGGCTTTGCCCGCACGTCTCGTATAAGGTGCCTAAGGGATGCTGCGTTCTCGCAGTGCTATACAACAATTCAAGCAAATAACATTAGTAGGTTCATTTCTATAAAACAGATTGACAATACTTAACTTTAATGTACAAAAGTGTCGCAAGCGATGAGGGACATACAACACAAATCCGAGTCCTTGCTATACACAATGTTCAAACAAGCAGTGGATGTGGATCACTACAGTGTGATATCGCAGCACTCTCTGGTAGGCCGCGCTAATGCTGTCCACTAATGCCCGGCCGTGGTTGACAGGAGCAGCGCTTATATTCACTACTTGCAGAGGTCGCTGCTATCGTGGCGCGGTGCTTGTCAGCGCGCTATTGGCTGACGTCGCCTCACCGCCTTCTCTGGTCTTGTGTTCTTCCTCTTCGTTCCAGCGCTTGTGGTTACGCCAGAACAGCCTGGGTATTCATTGTGCCAGTTTTGTATTAGAAACGAAAACAAAGAATGAATAGCATTCATGGTGAAGTATCGAAAAAATATCATCTCCAAATATTCATGAAAACACCTCTGAAATTATGAAACACTCGTACAAAGAAATATGCATAATGTACAAATGTACAAGTACAGTACCCAAATTAAGAAACATGATGCCGGACAGTTTCCGTATGCTACGTGCAGCTTCTTCGTGCTTCTACAACGAGATATTGAAAACGTCTCTATGGCAACGCCTCTTCATAGCTCTATAGGGGGCTCCTCTTTCCGCCTTCAGCCATCTGCACTTTGCAGTCGAAAGCTATCAAAAGCGCTGTCAGATGTTAGAGATTTCCTTCCTTTGACTCGACTGTACGAGTGTCTTAGTAGTAAACGGAAAGTATGGAAACGTCATGTATGAAGAGACATTTTTCACCCACCTCAGTGTTTATGACGTCATATCTCCGGACCTGTGTGTTGTACAGTGATGTATTTCGGTAGGTGCATTTAGCGGCGTATGTGTATACTGCAATTGGAACATGTTGCGAATAGAGTTAGTAGCAAAGGGGAATTAATTTTTAGGTAATGCGTGATACCGCAGTTTTTTTGCATATCTCAGTGTTCATGGTTCAAATGGCTCTGAGCACTATGGGACTCAACTGCTGTGGTCATTAGTCCCCTAGAACTTAGAGCTACTTAAACCTAACTAACCTAAGGACATCACACACATCCAGGTTTCGAACCTGCGACCGTAGCAGTCGCACGGTTCCGGACTGCGCGCCTAGAACCGCGAGACCACCGCGGTCGGCTCTCAGTGTTCATGACATCACATCTTCTGAACTCTGCTAGGAAGGTGATTCTTACCCCACATTGATTGTTACCTGACAATAAAGGATAGGTATACCAAGTTCCAATTATTAACGTTAAAAATCAATGAATTATCGCTAGAGTATCGAAAAAGAAATAGATGCGTAAACCAAGTAACAAGCAAAGCAAACCGAGCCCGAAATCTCATAAACAACAATTAACGTCCCAGGATTTTACTCTACACGTTGAGTCCGACAGATGCGCTCCCCTCACATTAGATCACAGGGCGGAAGTGTAAAGGTTAAGCCTTGGTTATCGTCATTGCATCCAGGAAATGTGGATTAGTGTCTTGAACCCAGATCTGACGTTGTTAGCCTTGAAGAGAGCGAATCTCGTCGTTTCCCCAGAAGTGAAGTTGTTTGTCTCGAGCAGTGAATCTCGCCATGTTTCCACATTGCTATCCAGGATGACAGCACTAGTATTATACTCTGCGGCGGCATAAGATTAGGATATTTGTCCTGCATGCAGTTTCCACGCTAGTGAGAGTGCTTTCATTAACATGTATGTCATCCTGCAACGGTATGTCGACCTTTTCCGTGTTCCGTATGTTACTCGGTTCCATCAATAACACTATAATGTACGTTCACTTGGGATTGGCCTGAGGAATGTGTACCTTCACCACGAAATCATATGTCCATAGTTCCAGTTCAGTCGCTGGACTTAAATCTCATTGAACATGCATGGGACGATCTAGACTGATGTTAAGTAATGTGAGACGTTTCCCGAATTCAAGCGGGAGAACCTGAGATGCCTCCTAATCAGATGAATACCTCACCCTGATCACATTGCTCGACTTATCACCGTATTATCTTTCAGCAGCTTGTTCGAGATTTGCACAGGGAGTTGTAGCCATGCTAAAGTAGGCGAAAGTTACTACGATTTGCCATGTGGATATCTGTGGTTTCCAGCTGAAGGCAGAGAGATGCGAACCCAGTAACAGCGATCCAAAATCCTGCACATTATCGTTGCACCTACTCGTTCGAAAAAAGACTAGCTCATATAAGCAGCCTTTTATATGGGATGATTCAGCTGCCCCTGCCGATGTCGTTTTATGCAACCACACATGACAGAACAATGTTCCTGGCCAATTCCCTCTGTAGATAAAAAGAACATTGCCAAAATGTTGCATAATAACAGGTAAAATGTCCGCCCCCTGGTAGCTGAGTGGTCAGGGTGACGGAATGTCATACCTAACGGCCCTGATTCAATTCTCGGCTGGATCGGAGATTTTCTCCGCTCAGGGACTGGGTGTTGTGTTGTCCTTATCATTATCCTTTCATCCTCATCGACACACAAGTCGCCGAAGTGGAGTCAAATCGAAAGACCTGCACCAGGCGAACGGTCTACCCAACAGGAGGCCCTAGCCACAGGTCATTTACATTTTTACTGGTAAAATACATGAAAACTTTTTAGACCAATTGTACAATTTTTGTTTATGAAACCACTTTAGCACTTAACGTGGCTAGTCATAAATTAACCTTTTCATTGTATTATATACCGGAAAATTGTTAGTTACACGTATCTCATTTTGATATCGCCTGTTAAGGAGTTGTACGACATAAGTTGGTAGGCCTGTTTCTAAAGCTGAAAGATAATGTCTGTTCACATTTCCAACCAGTGGCACCAGAGTGGTGCTAGTAGTACCAATACGAGGACAAAAATCAGGTTTGCTTTAAATACACGCTGTAACGGTCGTGACCGTTAGTTACCTTTGAGTTCGGAAGCTGTGAGTTGAGTTGAGGTTAGTTAAGGATGCCCTTAAGTTGACAAAGACGTCATTATCAACACCTCACTGAGTTTGAGCTAGGTCGTGTAATAGGGCTACGCGACGCTGGACATTCCTTCTGTAATATTGCAGAAAAACTTTCCAGGAATGTAGTAACTGTACATGACAAGCAGCGGTAATTATGAGAATATACGGTGCATTCCAATAATCACAAGCCACCACCATCTCTGACTTTACTGGTGTCAAGCGAGAGCTCGTTGGAGGGCAGAGAGTCTGATGAAAGCTGATTCTGCCTCGGTGCCAGTGATAGCCGTGTGTACGTTAGGAGGGCAGTTGAGGACCTGCACCCAACCTGTCTGCATGCTAGACAAACTGGACCTACACCTGCAGTTATAATCTGGGGTGCGATTTCGTACGAAGTGTCCCGCACCCTGACTGCAAAATTGTACGTCAGTGGTGATTCAACCTGTTGTACTGCCATTCATGAACAGCGTTCCAGGGAGTGTATTCCAATAGGATAACGCCCACCCACATTCCGCTGTTGTAACCCAACATGCTCTACAGATGTCCACATATTGCCTCGGCCTGATCGATCACCAGGTCTGTCTCCAGTCAATCACAAATGAGACACCATCAGACGACAACCCCAGTGTCATCCATGAACAGAATTGTTCAAATGGTTCAAATGGCTCTGAGCACTATGGGACTTCTGAGGTCATCAGTCCCTAGAACTTAGAACTACTTAAACCTAACTAACCTAAGGACATCACAAACATCCATGCCCGAGGCAGTATTCGAACCTGCGACCGTAGCAGTCACGCGGTTCCGGACTGAGCGCCTAGAACCGCGAGACCACCGTGGCCGGCCTAAACAGAATTATCCGTCCCTGTACTGGCCAACCAATTGCAACAGGCATGCAGCACCATCCCACAAATTGAAATCCGGCACCTGTACAATACAATGCAAGCACGTTTCCATGCTCGCATTCAACATTCTGGCGTTTACACCGGTTATTAATGTACTGGTATTTCACATCTGCAATGGCTTATCTTGCGTTTACATTGGCCTGTGATCTTATCTATACAAATCTTATCTATACGAATATATTACCAAAATTTCACTGCTCTTGATTAATTATATTTTAGAGTTGCTATTTTTTCCGTCATTGTATTAAGGGTTCATTCTTTTTTTCAATGGCTCCGGGGCATCTGAAATAGATACAGATTTTGTGGGAGCATCTGGAGCGTCTGAAATGGATACAGCACATAAAACACTATATTCACTGAGGATGTGCTCCTATCAAGTAGACAGCATAGGCGCATTGCAAAGAACGTAACAGGTCACTACAGCATATCTCTTACTATAACAAAAGCGCTGAGAAAACAAAGTTTTTAGGAGCAGAGTCTACGTTCTTGTGAAACCTTGCTGACTAAATTTAGGGTACAGATATTGCAGGAAGATTACGAAACAATTATACTACACCCAAGATGTATCGAATGAAAGGATAATGGGAAAACAAAAAGTTGGATTTTGGTACGTACCTAAGTAAGCAGAAAGTTATTTTCCCTCGTAGCAAATGGAGCAGGACAGGAAGTCCTTAATATTGCTACGAAATATCCGCTGCCATGAAGTGTACGTTACCTTGTGGAGTATATATGGTGACGCGGAACCCAGAATACGAAACCTGGAATCCGCTACCAGTTGCAGCTTAGGGACCGCCAATATTCGATTTTTACTCAAAACGGAATGTCCTTTACTTAACTATTGAGTATCTAATAAAAAATTCTAATCTAGTCCGTCTGTGTTCCTCCAGTAGCTTGGGAATGTGAAATTGATACGGAACAATGCAGGGCTTGCGTAACATTCTGACGCAAATGGAAACAATGATCACTTTGCATGCTGACGATGGTCTATAGTTATCCACATCCAGACAAATCACTTAAATTAGTCATAAACAGCATCGTTTGATGTACACAATACAGACTTGCACTGCTTCAAATAACTGTGTATTGATCTCGTCCAACAATTGCTCGTGCAGCTCTGCCGTGATTTCTAACAACGAACGAACCTCCAAGTATCCCAAAGTAAGTTCACTTTTAACTAATTTCAAAGATTCTTAGTTTTCTATTTTTGGATAAAGTGAGTAGTTTGTAGCTGTAACATATCGTTTCAGTACTTGCTCCTACACATTATGTTGTTCCCAACGAGATTCTACATAGTAAGAGATATTTTGCGGGTGCTCATTGCCAATTGGTAGCTTACCGTCAGTTATGTGCATCAGAATATTCAGTAAAAATGTCATCATTATTTCTAGTACAGCTTCACAGAATTACAGAGTACTGAAAGACATGACAGTAACGCATGGGACGTCGCGGTTGAATTCCATCCAGAGGCATAGAAGTAGCCTACTACAATTTTTCTTTCAAATGATCAGTGGATCAGTTTTCGAATAATGCCACTAGAAATCTGTTCCTTCTTAAAGACTATATGACACTGATAGTTCATTGTACATTGACGGTAATAGATAAAAGAAAGGTACTCACCACCCGCACGGGCCACTACTTACAATACCACGTAGTTAGGTCCACGATTGCTTATATTTCTTGCAGATCAGTAAAAGAAGGAAAATAGCCAGTTACATTAGTTTTCCTTTTTTATTACCGTCGTTTTGCGAGATCATAAATTGCATAAAGCAACCGAAATTAATCATTCTCCTTTAATTGTATTCCAAAAACAATTGTCTAGGTATCGAAGTTTTTAAATTTAAAAATTAAAAAATATATGTATTTAATGAATTAAATTAAGATGGCCTCCTCCTCCCTCACAATATCAGGCTTCACTAGTAATGAAACGTGACAGATATAAATAATAGTACATTACATGAAGCTTGTGGTGTGTTTGTATGTGTGTTTGTGTGTGTGTGTTTTAGGGAACTTTTATGTTATAGTTGTTATTAAAGTATTATTATCCTACGATTTTTATTCATACCCATGCCATAAAGCTTCAATAAGGACATTGAATTCAATCCTATCGTGCAACCAAATCAATACATTACTACTACCACCACCATATAAAACTTTTTAAATATGGTTGTTGAACATTATCTAGCTTGATAAAAGCATATTAACAAAACTAAAGTTTTGACAATCCGATATGTCCTCTGAGTGGGGAAACATTTTAAAATTAATACCACAGTTTCAAACTGAAATTCACAGAAGGAAATTGAAGTCTTTGGACAATACTTTCATTTACTTTCTCTCCGTTGTGCTTTCAACCCTGTTACACGGGGTGTTTATAAAGCAATTTTCGTTAGTGTTTTTCAGTAAAGTTATTTTTCAGAGAAGCGCCAAGACCTGTGAAGAAATATAATACAAATAACTAAAGATTGGTTACTACAGAAATTTCTGTCGGTATTTGTTCGAAATTAAATGAGCTTAACTATTAAGATATTATCAAGTCCATTTGCATTAGTAATATAGTATATCCCATATGCGTGGAAACATTCGTTATTTCGCTTGTTTCGAACTGAAGTTCGAATCTGGAAAGTCTTTGGAAAAAAATTGGTTTAGATTTAAAGAATAAACGAAGCTCTTTTATATAGCGTGTTTCTAAAAGTAATTTTCACACCACTCTTCGAGAACTTTTAGTAGGGACTGATAAGGTATAATTTCCAATAGCATCTCACAGCCCTCAATGTCTATAGGGGCAAATATGTTAAACCAGTGTCTTACACCTTCTACTCCATGCTCGATGTAATTGTGATAGTGAAGTACGCTGGCTCCAGTTATTATATCACATTTGTATTGAAACCATGTGGTGACAATGCACATACTAAGGGCCTACCGGAGCTTACAGCAGTCACGTCTCAGATTGTGTAACTGAAATCTCTTCTGTTCCACTATTAGAATAACCGTTAGGTGTTGGTCATTGTTATCACATTACTTGGCTACAAAAGAATAACTATGCGAGACACATTACAGTTCTGTAGCTCCTCCTGATAACAGAAGCGAAAAACGCAATGATAAGAGGCATATGAAAACATTAGTGTTACCCAGATAAATAATTACGAACTTACTACATTGTTCTGGGTTCTTCCAAACTGAACCAAAACTGGATAAGATAATAAAGGTACTAGGGGAAAAACATGTCTCAACAGGTCCACATTCCCAGAGGTTCTTTTGAACAATCGTTGTTTGAAGTATCAACAAATAGCCTTCGCCTTCTGATCTTACTGCTGTCATTCCAAGATTTTTGAATGAACTGCTTTCTGCCAGCATAAAATGTTGTCATTGTTTCTTTGCTAGTTCACATTGCACTCTAGGCTGTACGTTAGGCCCGTAGCGGTGCCAGTGTGCATGTTTTGCAACCAATTTTTACGTATTTATACGAATAGAGTGGATGGTACAGTGATTTAACTATGCACTTCTACCAACCTGTAAATTATTTAAGTAGTTTCAATAAGTTAGCTGTGTGTATTTTAATAGGTTATACGGAATATTTAGATATGAAAATATTCAGTGTGAAGGTCAATAGAAATTGCATAGCTCTGTTTCATTGTCAGCAACTGCTGCTTAACTTAAAAGATGTATATAGTTTAATAAGTAATAAAAACTACTTAGATGTGAAAATATTTAATTTGAATGTCCGTAGTGTTTGCAAAATGCGTTTTGTGCTCTAAATCTTACAATTTTAGTTTATTGGAATGTTTGAATTTTCGAGATTTCTAAGTATGTTGTGTATTACGATAAGCAACATACATGAGTTTTTTGGTAATAAATAGCTTTGCGAAAGATTCTGCTGTCTCATTCTGCAATCTCTTTGGGGCTGTTACATCCCTGTCACTGTCTTTGATCGTACTGCGTGTAATCATAATAGAAGTTGTCCAGTTTACGTGCCACATCATAATAAAGACACTCTCTTCCTTCCCTCATTTCCAAAATAGTATTTGTGTGTGTGTGTGTGATATTTTTCATATATGTTGGTATTATTCATTAGTTTATTATAGGAAATACAGTCTGTAAACGTTTTAGAGAGCCTTCGCGATATACTTCTGATTGGTGAAGATTACAGCAGTACATTTTGTACTTAACCTCGATTGGGCCCAACCATTTGGAGTAAAACAAACAATAACTGCCTATCAGTACCATCGATTATATTTTTGTGCGTTATCTTTATCTTCATTAAACATTAGTGAAAAACATAAAATGACAGTACATTCTGTAACATGTCCTCAGACTAAAATGACAATACCCTTTACAAATTTCAGACATGGAGATCGCAATGCGTCGATTGGCAACTATAATAGAATCATAGGATCGTAGAATAGGCGTAACTAAAACGGAGAAAAAAAACTTTATATCCTTTTATAACAGATTTGCAGAATTCTCTCGCCGTGAATATGGCGACTAGAAATAACGACTTCTCACGCTTGGTTGGGGGGGCGACTAGGAGTTTACTGCGATTTTCTGAGACATTTAATGAGGGACGACATGAGCATAAAACGTCCGGGTAAGTAGCGTACGTAAGACTGGGCACTCCCTGTTTATGTGCGACAGCGTGTGGCTATCATCACTCAAGAATTTTTTAATTAAAAACAAGAAGGCACTTGTAACAATTCCTCGTACTCAGCAGAATTTGCACTGCAAGATGAAAAAGCCAGTTTAATGGTCGAAGTTTTGACACAGTGGAGGAGACTCACGTGAAACTGCAGGGGATCCTAGACACCCTGACAAAGAAAGACTGCCGTGATGCAATACAAAACTGGCTTTGGGGGGGGGGGGGGGGAAGATTGTAGGTAAGACGTAATAATAGTAATTTCAATTAATATGTTTCGGAAAGTTTTTGAAACCACCTCGAATAATCTAATTATCTCACGTTCCAACTACTTAATACTCGTAATATAGCTGCCCGACATGCTGTGTGTTCTCCCATATTTTGTTCGATTTGCAGCTTGCTTAAGCACGCACAGCTGTACCAACGGCCTTGTCACAGTGGTCGCACTGGTTTACGCCAGATCATGAAATGCAATCGGGCTTGGCAAGCACTTGGATGGGTAACCGTTCCGGTACGCTGATTGCTGTTGGCAAACGGAGTATACATTCGGCCCTTGTGAGGCTAGTTGAGGAGGTACTTGACTGAGAAGTAGCGGCACCGGTCACGAAGACTGACAACAGCCGGGAGAGCGGTGTACTGAACACATGCCCCTCCATATCTGCATCCAGTGATGCCTATGGTCTAGAATAACAAGGCGTCGGTCGGTACCGTAGGGCTTCAACGGATTTCGGACATAGATTAAGCAAAACTGTAAGGTTGCATTACATACTATTGTGGTATCGTCTCTGCAGATACCGATGGTGACCACTGCAACAAATCACCTCACTGAACAAGTGCAAGATTCATTGCGGTATTCCGACGATGTTACCGTTACCCGTCATTCAACAATAGCAGTTTATCTAGAATTTTTGGTCTTCCCACCAGACAAAGTTCGTTAGCAGGAAATTTATTTCTTGTTCATTTATTTTTTTGTTTAGTGCTGATAACGAACTGATCCTGATATAGTATTACCTAATGCTGGTGGTATAAACCAAAGTATGATTGCACAAAATTAAAACATATATTCATACGGACTTTATTTGATACTGAATAGACATGCTGCAGTCATAATAAACGGTTCTAAGAACCCAATCCCTTAAAACTAAATATAAAGATTACGTAACTTCAGTAGATGTGTCATTTTAGGTACGAATCATGACCTGGTATTCCTGGACTAACTTGGGCTCTGGCATTCAGAGTCTCTACTTAACCACCCAAGAAAAAAAAAAGTATAACTGCTTTCTATAGCTGCACACTAAATTAGTAAAGTCCGATAGCTAATGGATTATTCTGTCCACTAGAAATCTGATTTGAAGTTGTTCTCTTTCTCTGGGTGTGAGACGATCATGGTGTCACCAGGAAGACTTTCCTAGTATCACATTGGTGGCTCTATACGCTCCCGATGGAAGCCTATCTGACTCAAGATTGTGTTCTTTCTCTGAGCGTGAGACGGCCGCTGTGCCATCAGAAAGGTTTTCCTAGTGTCACATCGGTGGCTGTACACTCTCACAGTGGCACTGTTCCAACATCCAACGCCTCACACCCACTCATCAGAAGCCATTTCTTCTGGGATTTTCCGGGAGAACACGGTAACGGAACCCCCGCCTCACCCCCAAAATTGCAAAATTGTCTCCTATTCATAGTTGTTCCTGAACTCCTGTACATTCTTCACTGTTTGTGTATTTGGGGAGGCTACGTCATGAGCTGTTTCTTATCTTAACTGCTACTGATGTTTCTCCATCTATAGTGGTCGTCAGGGCCTGATGGTCCATAATTACTATATCATCTGTTTTGACTGCTAGTGTCTTCACATTCTTTCTCGAGTCAATCTGTATTTTAGATTTCACGTAGCTTAATTTTGGCTGTATTATTCGCTATAACATCAAACAGCGGCTAGTTTTCATTATGAACTGCGTCCTATGCACTGACTGATCTTTTGTCCACACTCCCTGTCTAAATTACACTCCTGGAAATTGAAATAAGAACACCGTGAATTCATTGTCCCAGGATGGGGAAACTTTATTGACACATTCCTGGGGTCAGATACATCACATGATCACACTGACAGAACCACAGGCACATAGACACAGGCAACAGAGCATGCACAATGTCGGCACTAGTACAGTGTATATCCACATTTCGCAGCAATGCAGGCTGCTATTCTCCCATGGAGACGATCGTAGAGATGCTGGATGTAGTCCTGTGGAACGGCTTGCCATGCCATTTCCACTTGGCGCCTCAGTAGGACCAGCGTTCGTGCTGGACGTGCAGACCGCGTGAGACGACGCTTCATCCAGTCCCAAACATGCTCAATGGGGGACAGATCCGGAGATCTTGCTGGCCAGGGTAGTTTACTTACACCTTCTAGAGCACGTTGGGTGGCACGGGATACATGCGGACGTGCATTGTCCTGTTGGAACAGCAAGTTCCCTTGCCGGTCTAGGAATGGTAGAACGATGGGTTCGATGACGGTTTGGATGTACCGTGCACTATTCAATGTCCCCTCGACGATCACCAGAGGTGTACGGCCAGTGTAGGAGATCACTCCCCACACCATGATGCCAGGTGTTGGCCCTGTGTGCCTCGGTCATATGCAGTCCTGATTGTGGCGCTCACCTGCACGGCGCCAAACACGCATACGACCATCATTGGCACCAAGGCAGAAGCGACTCTCATCGCTGAAGACGACACGTCTCCATTCGTCCCTCCATTCACGCCTGTCGCGACACCACTGGAGGCGGGCTGCACGATGTTGGGGCGTGAGCGGAAGACGGCCTAACGGTGTGCGGGACCGTAGCCCAGCTTCATGGAGACGGTTGCGAATGGTCCTCGCCGATACCCCAGGAGCAACAGTGTCCCTAATTTGCTGGGAAGTGGCGGTGCGGTCCCCTACGGCACTGCGTAGGATCCTACGGTCTTAGCATGCATCCGTGCGTCGCTGCGGTCCAGTCCCAGGTCGACGGGCACGTGCACCTTCCGCCGACCACTGGCGACAACATCGATGTTCTGTGGAGACCTCACGCCCCACGTGTTGAGCAATTCGGCGGTACGTCCACCCGGCCTCCCGCATGCCCACTATATGCCCTCGCTCAAAGTCCGTCAACTGCACATACGGTTCACGTCCACGCTGTCGCGGCATGCTACCAGTGTTAAAAACTGCGATGGAGCTCCGTATGCCACGGCAAACTGGCTGACACTAACGGCGGAGGTGCACAAATGCTGCGCAGCTAGCGCCATTCGACGGCCAACACCGCGGTTCCTGGTGTGTCCGCTGTGCCGTGCGTGTGATCATTGCTTGTACAGCCCTCTCGCAGTGTCCTGAGCAAGTATGGTGGGTCTGACACACCGGTGTCAATGTGTTCTTTTTTCCATTTCCAGGAGTGTAAATATATTGATTACATTCGAATAAAGCATGTTCAAGTGTTTCTATCGATCCTCAGTTGCCAGTTAATGCCCTAATCTTGTTAATTCTATATAAATACACAAATATTTGTCATTGGCGGACACTGTAATACAGCAGTTTGTTTGCAATGGAGATTCAACACAAAACATTGTAAATTCAGAGCTTTCACGATAGTAACCATGAACATCCTCCATATACTTACGCATCAATACCGTAGACATCGTGCATATAGCGTTTCACAAATACCAGGTCGTACAGAGGAGAACAAACATTCTTATAACCCTCTATCTCCGAATAGAATGGAAAGAAACTTTAAGATATCGTATAATAGAAATTTCCCTCTGCCACGAACTTCACAGAGACTCGCAGAGGACAGATATAAATGTAGATAATGATTTTGAACAGTTCCCTGGTATTCTGCGGATTTTCTCTGTCTAGATTTTAAAACATTTGAGACATTTCAGCAAACTATTAGTGTTTCTCCCCAACCTGAAGATGACAACAAGTCAGCTTGCCACAATGTTCGAAATGTGAAGTCTGGGTGATGCTACACGACAAAATAACCAAGATCTATCAAAAACACTTTTTACTGTGTCTAAGTGAACAACCAAGTATCGTAGACGTAGCCCGATTTTGGGTATTACCCGTGTTATAAATTATTATATTTGAGACATGGTGTATTTTTCCATTATAAGTATGTAATTATTCTGACATGGAAGCGAATAAGTAGATTGTGAGACGGGCAATACTGTCTTGCCCTGAAACCACGCATTAAACGTTGTTTTCAACTTGTGTCTGAGGATGGTTGTATGCCGGAAGTTGTACTGTAACTGGTGTTACATAAAAGTGGGATCTGAACGGAAAATGGAATAAAGAGTACATATATTATCGCAGACTGGTAGGTAAAATTTATTTACTTCGTTAAAAAACGATGAGAAGGTCGAAAACTGTTTGATTTACTAAAGAGGAAATGGTGACGGTGATGCAATGTTGTATGAAACTATCACAAAAAGCTTAAACATCTTTGCTTAGCTGCTATAAAAGCAATATGGCAGTCAACTACTCCAAGCCTCATAATATAGGATTTACGGCGAGAGTAAAGGGGTGTGTCGGGACAAGCTTGAAAATTTCCGCGGCATAAAAGCCAATAATTCTTCTTTTATCGTATCCTAGGGCAGTTACCTGTCTCCGTGGATGAGGTCTCTAAATCCTCGGGCACTCGATACTGAAATATGGAGTACGAAAGCCGATAATGAAAAAAGTTTTCGACATTTTTATTTTGCCAGCAAAGGGAGGAACCGTTGGATCGTTCATTTCGGGTGAAAGGCGGCCCTAGTTCAGTGACCTGACACTGAGGTTATTAGGAACAGGCCATTGGCTGTGCTGGGCAAGAATGGAGAAGGGAAACTGCGTAAGGTTTCTGTAAAAATTTATTGTATGCGAGGAAACTAAATACATCTATATCAAAAACTTTCCCCTCATGTAACGGGTACTTAAGATATCGTGTTGAATTGCTGAGCAAAACTAACTATTGGTTGGCCTTGTGTTGCGTATGTGAACAGTATCGTGAAATAAAACTTTAAATGTCTTGGAATGTAAAATTTTAAATGAAGAAAAAAAATTGAATTAAGTCCCAAAAGAAAGTAATTGTGTGCTGAATGGAAATTATATAACTAAAACTCAGAATCTTAGTACATTATGAGCGTTGTGGAATATGAAGTGTAATGTTCGACTCGGAACATCTACAAAAATAAATTAGTGATCTACTCGGAAGAAAATAATTGTTTGAAATTTCCAGAACTGTTTTCTGGAATCTAATCTACTTGCTAGCACGACGCCTGACAATCCCGACTACACATCGGTTTTTTTAAGGAATGCAAGGCGAAATCAGCCTTGATATAAAAGTGACCTAGCTCTTGCTCAGTATGCTATGTTTGTGTACGGAGTACTGACGTTCTGGAAAGAAATACAAATCAGCAGATGCAGCAACTAAAGGAAAATAAACTACTCATAACTAATTTCTTCCTTTTTGCTTGTTAGAAACAATCTGTGACTTCATGTGGTGCAATTCACACACGACAAAACATTCAAAACTTTATTATTAATCATCGAGGTTGGTATTACTTTAAAGAAAATCGTTCTTGAGAAATCATATTCTGATTATTGACAAAGAGACTGAACAAGAGGACTCTATTACAAAATTCTCTCAGTATGAAATTCACACACATTTCAACCAGACGGTTATTTGTGACATAAAGAGAAGAAAGAGCTCAAATTAATACTAAACCTAAATGTTACTAGTTAACCTATCTAAGGAACAAAGATTCCCTTCAATTAATAGTTCTGTCAAACAATCATGTATGTTTACAGATAAGTTTTCATCTCTATAACAGAGTATTCCATGTAATTTCATCCAATTTCACTTATATCAAGTCTCCTTTTCTAAGAACTTGACTGCTCGCTACTATGTCTCAAGTAAGAATGTTCCCGCGCTGCAGAAATGACTGACTAGCAAGTGAACCACAGCTGAAACTAAACATACAGAGTTAAGGATCTTATTCACTACTCGCGCACTACGGTCATGCCTGTTTGTCGCAGTATAGTAAAGATGAATTATTTACAATAGCAGAAAACATACGAAAACCTTACTATTGTTGTTCTGTATTAAAGAAAGCATTGCTGCTCACGTTATCTATAGAAAACAAACGAAAATTAGTCTTGAGTGAGATTATGAAATCTCGAAGATGATTCATGCATATCCTCACTTCACAAATATCTGAAGTATATGACACATTATACTACATTTTACGATTTCTTCCGGTTCACGTACTGAGCTCGGGAAGAATGACGGCTTAAATGTCTTCTGAGCGCGCCGTAATTAATTTAACGTTTCCCACACGGCCACTACGGATGCGATACGTAGGAGGAAGCAGGACGTGCCTAGCTTCTCATACAATACTGGTCCTTGGAACTTCGCAAGTAGGCTTTATCAAGCTAGTCAATGACTTCGTTAAAACGTCAGCCAGTTTGGGATTTTAGTATTTCAGTGACGGTCTTTCGTGAATCTAATAAGCCAGTGACACTTCACGGTGATCTTCTCTGTACGCAATCAAATTTCTCTTTAGATGTATTTGGTTTGGGCCGAAACAGTTGAGCAGTTTTCTAGGATGAGTGCCAAGAGTGTTTCCATAAGTAGTATCATTGTCGACTGACTGTATTTTCGTGGTACTCCGTGGTATCTACGACTCGCATTCGGGAGGACGACGGTTCAATCCCGTCTCCAGCCATCCTGAATTAGGTTTTCCGTGATTTCTCTAAATCGTTTCAGGCAAATGCCGGGATGGTTCCTTTGAAAGGGCACGGCCGATTTCCTTCCCAATCCTTCCCTAACCCGAGCTTGCGCTCCGTCTTTAATGACCTCGTTGTCGACGGGACGTTAAACACTAACCACCACCACCACCACCACCACCACCACCACCAGTATCTACCACACGCTCTAGAACTCTCCCCAGTAAATGTGTAGTGTGGTATAACATTCAGTTGTTGGGGTTGCTGTGTTACCACATCGCCTTACAGGTCCCGTCATCAAGACTCTTCGTACACGACGATAGGGTAGATAAGGGTGGAGTGGTTGATTGAGTTCAGTAACATTTAGACAGTTCTCTTTTAATACACTCCATTTCACCCAACAACACGTTTCGAAACATGATCATGCAGATAGCAAACCAATCATTTTGCAGAAAACAATGACCGACAGCACAAATCAGCCCAATAGCCAAACAAATTTCAATTTAAGTAACACGTGACTCTAATCTCACCCATTAGGATGACGTAAGAAGTGGGTACTATACTTAATATCTTAAACAATAAAAAAATGACCATTGAGATTAACTTTAAGAAAACTGAGAAGTCAAAAAGAAAGACAAGCTACCCCATGAGCGAGATCTTACCTTCAAGTTATTTAATCTTGACAACTCTCAAATCCGCTTCAGTTAGAAGACTTAATATTGGCCAGTCGGCAATTTTATCAATTTTCTTTTAAAAAGATAACCTAACTCTCTCTCTCTCTCTCTCTCTCTCTCTCTCTCTCTCTCTCTTTCTTTCTCTCTCTGCGCAATGACTTAGATTTTTAGAAGAAAGAAAACGCGTGGCATCCATAAAACTTTCAACCTTTTCTTAAAAGGAATTGTGGCAATTATTACTTTTAATCACAGCAGGACCACGTGTAAGGCAATTAATCCTGACCTGCAGTTTTATGACTAACACGTATCCAGACAATGTTCAACAGCCAATTTTTAATAAGGAGGCCACAACCAATACTTCAGCATATATCATCAAATATCAAAGGCTATAAAAAGTGGTTGCTTCCCTTATTTGTCAGTCAATTTGTATCCCAGGCGGACGCGCCTTCACATCCAGTCTTTTGGCATTCAGCCAAGAGGTCCGTTCTAAATACAGAATATAACATCTCAGACCGCACGCGAAACAGGCCATTGTTAGACATAAGCAACACACAACATGCTGGAACAGGCACTTCCAAGAACAAATAACGAGCCTCAAAACTAAGTCAGTCAGCACAGCGTCAAAATGTAACATCACCATAATAGAGAGGTTACCAAGTCAGGTTCTTATTAATCAAAGAAGCACATTCTACCTTCGAACTGAGGCCATAGAAACAGCGTATACACGCGGAATTTGTATTATATGAAAGCTCAAAACAGTCATCAATTAGCGCCTAACTGTAGGTGAACGCTAGACAGAAATCGTGGCAACGCCACCACCCGTTCACAGCACCTGCATAACACTGCGCAATCTAGATGCAACAACGACGCCGGTTATCCTGTCCGGCGGGATACTTGGTGACTGTAATTAAACTGTCCCTGTTTAATGCCAAGCTTGGTAGCATTAATGTCAAGGACGTGGGAAAGAGAAATAATGCAGAATTAATTTAATTGAAACGCTTTTAATGCGCTGCTACGTTACATCACACCACTGTATAACGGTACCATTACTGCTACAAAAGAGGCTCAATATGGCGTCCATCAATGTCCAGAAGAGTCTGAAAGCGCAGGATTGCATTCTTCCCAGCAGAACGAAGCATATCCGTAGGCATGCTGGCTACCTCTCTTGATATGCTGCGTTTCAGATCAGCACGTGTGTGAATGCTTCCCTGGTAAACCCTGTCCTTCAGGTAGCTCCACAGCTCCACAACCAGAAATCACGGAGAGTGAGTTCAAGCCATCGTGCCGGCAAAGCATTTGGAAACGATCAGCTGATAACTCGAAAAGCAGGTGAACTTCCGAGTGATGTGCGATGGAGTCCCATCTTGCGCGAAAACTGTTGAGTTCAATGCGTCTCTCTCTCTTGCAGGGCGGCTACGACTTGCCGGCGAGCCGGCCGCTGTGGCCAAGCGGTTCTAGGCGCTTCAGTCTGGAACCGAGTGACCACTATGGTAGCAGGTTCGAATCCTGCCTCAGGCATGGATGTGTGTGATGTCCTTGGGTTAGTTAGGTTTAAGTAGTTCTAAGTTCTAGCGGACTGATGACCTCAGAAGTTAAGTCCCATAGTGCTCAGAGATATTTGAACCATTTTTGAACTTGCTGGCGAATCATACCGCAGTAACGTTGGCCAGCCACATTGCACGTATTTGGTCATTGAGCGCCAACCTGTTCAAAACAGGATGGACAGCCAGCCCTCGTCAACTTCTATCCTTACGAGAAAGTGGAGAGCGAAATCAATACGCCGTAGGTCGTCCTGTGGTGCAAGCAGCTGTACGATATGGCTCTTGTACGGATGCCATTTGAGAATGGTTCGAAGCACCTACCGTACAGTGGACCACGGGATGTTCAACTGTTGTGACATAGCAGGCGCTCTGTATGAGAATCGAGAACTGGGAGCAGCGTTGTCTGTTGTAACAACCTGTCGTGTAACCGCTCGTTGGCCTCTTTCCGGAGCGACGCCTAGTTCTCCAGTTGGTTCGAACTTCTTCATCATGCTCCGCACAGTAGGTGGAGAAAGAGGACCTTTCTGTAATCCCTTCAGCCGACGAGATTCTCTCACAGCGCCGATGTTATAGTATGACACCAAGCAGTTCCTAGAATGAGATTTTCACTCTGCAGCGGAGTGTGCGCTGATATGAAACTTCCTGGCAGATTAAAACTGTGTGCCCTACCGAGACTCGAACTCGGGACCTTTGCCTTTCGTGGACAAGTGCTCTACCATCTGAGCTACCGAAGCAAGACTCACGCCCGATCCTCACAGCTTTTCTTCTGCCAGTATCTCGTCTCCTACCTTCCAAACTTTACAGAAGCTCTCCTGCACTTGCCCGCGAAAGGCTAAGGTCACGAGTTCGAGTCTCGGTGGGGCACATAGTTTTAATCTGCCAGGGAGTTTCAGTATTACTGTTGTTTTGATAACAGAGCTTCACCAATAATGCCCTGCTCCTTATGTCCTAGCTCATGTAGACACGTCAACAAGTACACTGCGCCTGGTCAGGTGTGTGAGACTATGATACACGATGACCAATCTCGTCACCTGGTGGCCGGAGTTTGAACTGGACGGTGGCCCTGTGACGCGTGCAAATCATGCACCCCATACTCTGGACATTAATGCTACAAAGGTTGGTACTCGCACGGTAATTCGTTTCCGTGTTATAACCTGTTAAATAGGGAGATATAATTCTGTAAGAGTACGAGGCGGGAGAGATCGCTTCTGAAAAGCACGTTGCAAGGCATCCCAGATATGGCCACTAATGTTCATGTCGAGGGATCTCGGTGGCCAGCGGAAGTGTTTAAACTTAGAAGAGTGTTCCTGAAGCCACACTGTAGCAATTCTGGACGTGTGGGGCGTCGCATTGTCCTGCTGGAAATGCCCATGTCCGTCTGAATGCATAATGGACATGAATGGCTGCAGGTGATTACACAGGATGCTCACGTATGTGTTACCTGTGAGAGTCGTATCTAGACGTATCAGGTTCAAATGGTTCAAATGGCTCTGAGCACTATGGGACTTAACATCTGTGGTCGTCAGTCGCCTAGAACTACTTAAACCTAACTAACCTAAGGACATCACACACATCCATGCCCGAGGCAGGATTCGAACCTACGACCGCAGCAGTCGCGCGGTTCCGGGCTGAGCGCCTAGAATCGCGAGACCACCGCGGCCGGCAGACGTGTCAGGGTCCCTTATTACTCCAAGCGCACACGCCCCACACCGTTACAGAGCCTTCACCAGCTTTAAGAGTTTCTTGCTGACATGCAGAGTTCATGGATCCATGAGGTTGCTTCCATACCCGTACACGTCCATCCGCTCGATAAAATTTCAAACGAGACTCGTCCTACTAGGCAACATGTTTCCAGCCATCAATTGTCCAATGTCGATGTTGACGGGCACAGGCGAGGAGTAAAGCTTCGTGTCGTCTAGTCATCAAGGGTACACGAATGGGCCTTCGGCTTCAAAAGCGTATATCGATGATGTCTCGTTGAATGGTTCGCACGCTGACACTTCTTGATGGCCCAGCATTGAAATATGCAGCAATTTACGGCAAAATTGAACTTGTGTCACATTGAACGTTGCTCTTCAGTTGTCGTTGGTCCAGTTCTTGGAGTATCTTTTTCCGACCATAGTGGTGTCGGAGATTTGGTTCCTGATATTCACGGTACTCTCGTGAAATTGTCGTGCGGGAAAATCCCTACTTCATCGCTACCTCGGAGATTCTGTGTCCCATTGCTCTTGCGCCGACTATAACAACACGTTCAAACTCACTTAAATCTTGATAACCTGCCATTGCAACAGCTGTAATGGATGTAACAACTGCGTCAGACACTTGTTGTCTAGTATAGGCGTCGCCGACCGCAACGCCGTATTCTGCCTGTTTACATACTTCTGTATTTGAATAAGCAAGCCTATACCAGTTTCTTTGGCGCTTCGTTGTGTTATATTTCAAGTACTGTGAACAAAACTTAAAAATTTAAAAAAATGTTCCAAAGCTTTGTGAAATGACTTGTCTAAAACTAATAAACGAAGTAAATTATACAAAGATATGATACACCTCAAATTCTGAACATGATTACGAGCATCGATCAAAGGTACGTCCAATGTTTCTTTAATCCGTTTTCTTTCTTAGTTGTAGACAAATCATTTAAAAAATATTTGACATTTTATTAAAAAGCTTTTTTAACATTTAGTGAAATGGAGAAAAGAGAATTGAGAGGACTACGGATGGTAGTATGGGTAGGGAGGAGTAGTTTAGGGGTTTGATAGAAAGAGGGAGGAGAGGGAGAGGGACAGCAAAGGCAGAGACTGTCTCGGGATGCGAGGCGCCGCCAGCGAGCCGTGACGTGATCGCCGGCGGACGTGTTGACAGCCCCGGGTCCCCTGGGGTGGCAGAGATGCACGGGGCCACTCAGTATTCATGGGAAAAGTTGAGCCCCGTAACGCGATCAGCGCTAACAACAGCGCACAGGCACACACACACACACACACACACACACACACACACACACACACACACACACACACACACAGGGCCACGACTGGGCCGGAGGACTTAATGCGACAGAGGCGACGGCCATGAGCGTGGCCGAGATTCCTCCGTCTATCAAGTTCCGCTGTGCAGCTTCTGCTCGTCACCTCCTTCCCTCATAAAAAGTTAGACTGTAAAATCCAGACATTTATATTTATGATAGCCTGAAAATCCTATTTTCTTAGCTCTAGATTCGGCCAGGGTAAATTTCTGGATTTCTGGTTACTTTATTTGCTCTTCGAACTCCGAATTACCGTCCTCGACATTTTTCTGATGAACTAGTGGGTCGTTCCAGCGCGGACCTGCAGAACTGTTCCTGTCCTACATGCCTCCCAGCTTTGCTTTAAAATTCGTATCTTCAGAATTTTCGTTCAGCCGCCAATCATCGCAAAATTCACCATTTCATTACCAACTACAGTGGATTACGATTATCTTTAGATCAGCACGCAAGTATATAGACGGGGAACCATTCGTTTGAAACAATGAGATTACTGTTACCAGTCACAATTTAAACTCAAAGATAAATAAAAAAACGGCGCACCACGAAGGAATTTTGCCAATGGGAGGGATGTCGGTAGAAGTGATGTACGTCTACAAACAAACAAATGATTACAATGTCAGAGAAATTGGATGATTTATTCGAGAGGAGAGAATTTTACAAACTGAGCAAGCCAGTAACGCTTTGGTCCACCTCTGGCCCTTATGCAAGCAGTTATTCGCATTCGCATTGATTGATGGAGTTGTTTGTCCTCCTGAGGGACATCGTGCTAAATTCTGACCAACTGGCGCGTTAGATCATCAGCACCCCGTTCTCGGTTGGGGAGTGATGCGGCGACCTTGCTGCACAAGATAGCGTTTGGGAACCACGGAGACGAGCAGCAGAAGCTCTCGCCGTATGCGGGCCAGCATTGTCTTGCTGAAATGTAAGCGCAGAATTGCTTGTTACGACGGGCAGCAAAACGGGGCGTAGAATATCGCCGACGTACCGTTGTGCTGTAAGGGTGCCACGTATAACAACCACGTATAACGTCCCACTTTGAAGTGAAATGGCATACCAGACCATTATTTCTGGCTGTCGGAGCAACAGTCAGAATGGTGTCCCACCGAGTCAGGGGCATCTCGACCTGAAATATTGACTGGAGCAGAACTGTCTTCAGTGGAGAATCCAGCTTCGAACTCAGCCCTAACGACCGGTGAAGACGTGTATGGATTAGAGATGGTTCGTTCGCGAACTAACGGGTCCAAAGGAACGCTTCATCAAGGTGAACGCAATGAGCGATAAACGAATTCTGAGGAGCTGTCTTTCATAGTTCACTTCGGTCGCGGTTCTCTACTTATAGTTCCCGGGAACGGGAAACGGTCGGTCTTGGTCCCTGACCCACCTGTCTCGGTCTACCTCTGCCGGACTCGTCCTTCTTCGCGTGGCCACTCGTCGCAGTTCCACTACTGACTGCTCATAGTTCGGTATAGGGTTGTCCGTTTGGTTCGCTGCGCACGCCCGTTCTACATCTGTTTCATACCTTCTTTGAACTCTGAACTTCTGGTTATTTTCGTTTTCTATTCAGCGTGCAAGTCCGGTAATTAAAGTTTATTTTATTATTACGTAATTGAAATAAAATTAGTACATACATCTTTTCAGGTAACGAACCGGCGTATCAGCTTACATCACTATTTTGATAAACAGCTGAAGAAATACTGGAAAAAGGCCAGATATTTTTACTACACATGCAAAGAAAGTCGGCACCGCACACACGAATAGCCGTTTTCCGTTTTTTTCTGATCGAAGGTAAAAGTGCACGTTCATTGTTATGAAAGGCAGACCGACTTACAACAAAATGCAGGCCGCATTCCATAATCGAGTGTCTGGTGTCACAGTTTGTAAAGAGAATATGATAACTTCTGCAATATTATTTCAGTGGTACAGGGTGGCGCACGAAAAATCGGCCCCGAGTACTAGACTGCTTTTTCTCGCCTACCAATCGTCATCTATTGTTTCGAAATTGTTGTTTGCATTAGCTTATTTGTTATTTCTCCACTGCCTAATTATTACATGTTTATCTATTCTGCTCGTTGCGGTCAACAAATCGTGCGTAATTGGCGAACAGTCTGTACCCGGGGCCGGTTTTTCGTGCGCCACCTTATATTACTTCACTACGATCAGCCACCTAACGCTACAGTTGAAACGTCCCCTCAGAAAAATTAGTGAATTACTATGCTGGTAGACGTCTTACATAATATGGTTTTCAAACAGCTGAGCAAAACTGAACGTGCACAGACATTTCACTCTTTACTTATTCAAATCATCAATAAACTGACGCACAATATTTTTAGCGCAACGCAATCTGACTTTCAACAATCCCTACAAAAGAATGGCCCTGACTAACAATAACCTGTACCTTTCATGAATCACTTACCTCACAAAAATCTTCGTTACTCGAACTACTGCAATACAGCGAGCGCCAATACTGCCACCTAAATAAAACATTCTAACTACTGAAGTCACTAACTACTGATAGGCATAGATAGCAAATGAAAGATTTTGGTACAGAACAAACAATGTATTTACCTTAATAGCATCCAAATTTACTGTTTCTGATGGACACACGTCCAGATCATCCGCTCTCAAAACTCCGCCATCTCTCTCCCCACATCCACCACTGCTGGCGGCTCACCTCCAACTGCGCAACACTACGCGCTGTTAACAGCCAACTGCCCAACACTACAATAGCAGATTCCAACAATGCAAACCAGCCACAGACTGCACACAGAACAGTCAGTGATTTTCATACAGAGCGCTATGTGACGTTACCAACATAAAAACCTAAACAGTCTACTTAGACAGTTGGCTAAACGAGAGGTTTTGCAGGATCACGAATATTACAAGTGTGTGAGAATTCTGTAACGAATAAAAACTCTGTACTCTAGGGCGGAGGCAAGTGCCCCCCCCCCCCCCCGCCCTCTTTGATGCCTCCCATCTTCAGTCACCTATGCTATGAATTTTCAGTTTTTCATTGCCAAGTACAAATTCACGGTGAACGAGTGAAAATGAACGCTTTCCAAACAGAGCGATACCCAGTAAACTAGTTCCCAAGGAAACGAGTTAGCCCATCTCTAGTATGGAGACGCACTGGACAGCAGTGGGATACCAACTTTATTATCGCCTGCCATACATCCTGACAGTCACTGTCTGAGGTGCCATTTCTCCCAAGAGGACCGCTTTAGTTGATTGGACCATGCGGTTTTCCTGAAACAGTAACTTTTTTGCCGTATTTATTTCCACGACGCTTTTTAGAGTTTTAAGCTCCATCGTCAAGTGGATTTATGTGAATTAATATGAAATATTTGTGTTGTGTTACTACTTTGGACCAACATGTCGCAAGGTCTAGTAGAGGACGACAAAAATAATACACAATTTCACTACGTGGCTCATCGTTTTTTAGAGGTATCTGATTGAGACTGAAAGGATGAAAGAAAACATAAGTATAAAATTAAAAATACGTCCAATGGTCACATGTTGCTTTTCTTGTTGTGTTACTTTTTTTGTTGTGTTACAACACACACGCACTGACGCTTTGTTCATATTGAAAAAATCATAGATGGAATCTAGAATCTAAAGAGTCCAAACAAAATATAACAAATTAAAATATTGATTTAGCACGAGTCTCAAAGCGCTGTGGAGATCTTAGGTTGTGTGGATGAACAGAAATATAAGTGTTAGTATCTCCAGTGATCATAGATTCTTTTCAGTCAGAAGTCTTGGGATATATCCTAAGATCGTATCGTACCTCCTTTTGCCCGGCGCAGTGCGGCAACTCGACGAAGGATGGACTTAGAAAGTCATAGGAAGTCCTCAGCAGAAATATTGGATCATGCTGCCTGTGTAGCCGTCCATTATTGCGAAAGTGTTGCCACTTCAGGATTCTGTACATCAACTCACTTCTCGATTATGTCCCATAAATGTTCGACAGGACACATGTTGTGCAGTCTAGGTGGCCAAATCATTCGCTCGAATTCTCCAGAATGTTCTTCAAACGAATCGTGAACAGCCCATTCGTAGAAATTTCATCGTTATTTCGGAACATCAAGTCCATGATTGGCTACAAATGGTCTCCAAGCAACCAAACATAATCACTTCCAGCCAATGATCGTTTCAGCTGAACCAGAGGACCCAGTCATCTACATCTACATCTACATCCATACTCCGCAAGCCACCTGACCGTGTATGGCGGAGGGTACCCTGAGTACCTCTATCGGTTCTCCCTTCTATTCCAGTCTCGTATTGTACGTGGAAAGAAGGATTGTCGGTATGCTTCTGTGTGGGCTCTAATCTCTCTGATTTTATCCTCATGGTCTCTTCGCGAGATATACGTAGGAGGGAGCAATATACTGCTTGACTCTTCGGTGAAGGTATGTTCTACTGAGCGTCTCTCCTGCAGAGTCTTCCACTGGAGTTTATCTATCATCTCCGTAACGCTTTCGCAATTACTAAATGATCCTGTAACGAAGCGCGCTGCTCTCCGTTGGATCATCTCTATCTCTTCTATCAACCCTACCTGGTGCGGATCCCACACTGCTGAGCAGTATTCAAGCATTGGGCGAACAAGCGTACTGTAATCTACTTCCTTTGTTGTCGGATTGCATTTCCTTAGGATTCTTCCAATGAATCTCAGTCTGGCATCTGCTTTACCGACGACCAACTTTATATGATCATTCCATATATGATCAAATCCATATAAAAACGGCCCACACCATTATGGAGCCACCACCAGCCGTTATTTCCCTAAATCGCTTCAGGCAAATGCCGGGATCGTTCCTTTGACAGGGCACGGCCGACTTCCTTCTCCATCCTTCCCTAGTCCGATGAGACCGATGAGCTCGCAGTTTGGTCTCTTCCCCCAAATTAAACCAACCCACCACCAGCTTGCATAGTGCCTCGTCGACAATTTGGGCCCATGCCTTCCTGGGGTCTGCGCCACACTCGAACCCTACCATCAGATCTTATCAACTGAAATCTGGACTCATCTGAGAAAGAAACGGTTTTCCAATTGCCTAGGATCCAAACGATATGGTCACGTGCTCAGGAGAGGCATGGCAAGCGGTGTCGTGCTGTCGGGAAAGACACCCACATCAGTTGTCTGCTACCACAGTCCATTAATGTCAAATTTGTTAGCAATTTCCTAACGGATATGCTCGTCGTACGTCCCACATTGGTTTCTGCGATTACTACACACCGTGTTGCTTGTCTGTTAGTACTGACATCTCTACACAAACGCCGCTGCTCTCGGTCGTTAAGTGAAAGCCATCGACCACTGCGTTGTCCATGGTGAGAAGTAATGCCTAAAGTTTGGTATTCCCGGCATAATCTTATCATTGTGGCTCTCGGAATATTGAATTCACTAACGATTTCCGTAATGGAATGTCTCATGCGTCTAGCGTTCATAACTCTGTTAATTCCCGTCTTGTGGCCATAATCATTTTGGAAACTCTTTCACATTAATCACCAGAGTATAAATGACAGCTTTGCCAATGCACTGCCCCTTTAACCTTTTGAACACGGTACAACCGCCACCTTCATACAGGACGACAATTATTGAACTATGTGAAAAAAAAACTTAAATTAGTTACAAACTATGGCGTGTTCAACGTGTAAACGTCGGGTTTAGGTTATGACATGACCGATATGCCTGCTATCCTTGGCGATGATGTGGCGCAGATGAATAGTGAAATTCTGCATGACCCGCTGAAATATCGGAACATCGAGTATAGTCCCACAAAAAGGAGTCACATGTGTTCATACTCGGAGAATACAGCGGCCAATCGAGGCCCATGACAGTGGCCTCTGTGTGCCCCAGAGCTAGCTAGAATGTGGTTCACAAAGTGCTCTCCCAGAACATCAAACACTCTCTTGCTTTGATGGGGTCGAGCTCCGTCCTGCATGAACCACATCTTGCCGAAATCAGGCTCACTTTGGATAATGGCGATTAAATCATCTT
Organism: Schistocerca gregaria; assembly: GCF_023897955.1. Lineage (NCBI taxonomy): Eukaryota > Metazoa > Arthropoda > Insecta > Orthoptera > Acrididae > Schistocerca > Schistocerca gregaria. The sequence continues at coordinate 242,923,942 of NC_064924.1, forward strand.
CCAACATCTTCACATACCGTTCGATAGTCACCGTGACATCAACGAATATCGCATCGATTATTTCGTGACTGCGCATTGCACAGCACACAGTCACCCGTTGAGACTGGAGAGACTTCTCGATGGCGAAGTGTGGATTCTCAGTCTCCCCAATGCGCCAGTTTTGCTGGTTGGCGAACCCACCCCAATGAAAGTGGGCTTTGTCGCTAAGCCAAACTATATTCACATAAAAGTTGTGTTCGTCAATTCTGTGGACAATGGTGTTGGCGAAACACAATCGCTGTTCCATGGCCCTGGGGCTTAATGGAAGGTCTTCAACAACAATTTGTCGCAGTGTCTCCAGGTTGATTCCCACCGGTTGTGCAACTTATCTGATCGATTTTCTGGAGCTGGTTTGAATTCAGCGAGCGTCTTCTTGATGTTTTCAGGCGTTTTCACCCTTTTCGGACGACCGACATTGTCAACACTGCCCTCACGATCACTACCAATTCTCTCAACCTTGCGAATCAAATTCTTGATTGTTAGGACACTTGGACCGCCTGCCTTGAGCTTGAACGCGGTCGCAAACTTTCTTTGATCCGCAGTTGGGCTGTTATAGCTCGCATACGGTAGTAGACCGTCACAAGCTTTATACGCGCAGGCACGCTGTGCCGTGATACTTCCACATGGAAACGACCGACTGCAACAAGGCGCGTGCGCATGTGCATGCTAATTCCCGCCGCCAACCGTGCAGTTTGAACGTTCTAACGCTAACCGTTCAGTAGTTATGACGATTTTTGTTCAATAATTGTTATCCTGTATGTGCATATCGCTACCCCCATTATTTTCATCACGTCAGTGTACAACTTAATATTTTATACACATTGAAGCAGTCAGGATGACGTGCTATAAACGTTAGGTGTGAAGAAGGTATGACATAATTATTTTGCTGACAATGACAAAATGTGTACAGCTGTCCCTACCGATGTAGTTTTATCCAGTCCACAATTCCATATCTGGTCCTCAAAAACCATGTGCGAAATTATCATGTTCTCTCGCTCACTATACCCCAATTGTTAGTCCTACACAAAAATTGATCAAAACTTTTTCTAGGAAATTTAATGCAGTTTAAATATTGTTCTGCGATACGTTTTCGCAGGAGGCCAAGGTTTTCGAGTTATACAAAAACAACGTTCACAAGTGACCTTCAAACGGACCTCCACCCCACATTTCTCTTTCAATAATCTGGATTTTTAGTAAGTTATTCGTTACTCTCCCTCCTATTACTTTACACAAATTTCCAACTGCAAAAACAATTCCCAATGTTCGACATTCTTTGGTCTTTATTGGATGGGCTATTACGCCTCTAACACAGTCGATTATTTCGTTAACATTAATTTAAACGTGCCTGTAACGGTGATGAAAGAAAAACTACTTTTGTAAATGTTATCCTAAAAGTAATTGCGTTGACAGTTCTGTCCAAACTTAACTCTTAAAAGCACAGTACTTTCGTAGTTTTTATGCCTAATGAATAAAACAATGTCATTGTTTATTTTATGCTGTTAAGTTTCACAAATTTGTTAGGTAAAATTTACACAAACGTTCCTGTTAAAATTTGTAAGCGCTCGACTAATACCAGTTGCATAATAAGGTCAGTCAATGAAGATCAAAGAAGCTCGAATGTGGGAAATAATTCGTGCAGTTGCAAACTTTTATGCACTGGTATGAGAGAGTGCCGTGAACAATGTGCAAGAAATCCTGACTGGTGGGGACTGAGTGTAGGATTGGGGGTGCATTTGTAGGTCAGTTTTGTAGGCTTTTCTTGAATAATTCGAAAGCTACACCCTCTAGTGCAAACGTATCACCTTAAACAGTTTAACTACATTAAATTTCCTGCAGAGAGGTCAGGTCATTTTTTTTTCTGTATGACTAATAGTTCGCGCATAGCGAGCGAGAGAATATGGAAATCGTGCGCGTAGTTTTTGAAGGGATTGCATTAAACGACAGCAATAGGGGCTGCTGAGTCACTCTGTATACATAACAATTTACTTATTATTGCTATGTTACACTGATAATGAACGTGTCTGTACCACAATATTTAAAAGTATTATAATTTTCTGCTATCATTTGTGGAACTCTAAAAGTACAAAACATTTTTTGTGAGATTATCGTTCGTAAAAAGTCTACTTACTATTTGCTACCTCGATTACTGAATTAAAAGTTCAGTCGTAATGGCCATGTCCATTGTTAATGAACAGTATACACTGAAGCTCCGAAGCAACTGGTATAGGCATGCGTATTCAAATACAGAGATTTGTAAACAGGCAGAACACGGCGCTACGATCGGCAACGCCTATACAAGACAACAAGTGTCTGGCGAAGTTCTTAGATCGGTTACTGCTGCTACAATGGCAGGTTATCAAGAGTTATGTGAGTTTGAACGTGGTGTTGTAGTCGGCACATTAGCGATGGGGTAGAGCATCTCCGAGGTAGCGATGAAGTGGGGATTTTCAGACACGATAATTTCACGAGTGTACCGTGAATATCAGGAATCCGATAAAAAATCAAATCTCCGACATACCTGCGGCCGGAAAAAGATTCTGCTAGAACGGGACCAACAACGACTGAAGATATTCTTGCAACGTGGTAGAGGTACAACCCTTCCGCAAATTGCTGCAGATTTCGATGCTGAGCCATCAGAAAGTGTCAACGTGCGAACCATTCAACGAGACATCATCGATATGGGCTTTCGGAGCCGAGGGTCCACTCGTGTACTCTCGATTACTGCACGATACAAAGCTCTAACCCTCGCCTGAGCACGTCAACTCTGACATTGGAACGTTGACGACTGGAAATGTGTTACCCGGCCGGACGAGTCTCGTTTCAAGTATTATCGACCAGATGGACGTGTACGGGTATGAATTCATGAACCGTGCATGCCAGCAGGGGACTCTTCAAGCTGGTGGAGGTTCTGTAACAGTGTGGGGCGTGTGCAGTTGGAGTGATATGGAACCCCTGATAGGTCTAGATACGACTCTGACGGGTGACACATACATAACTACCCTGTCTGATCACCGGCATCTTTTCATGTCCACTGTGCATTCCGACGGCACCCCATATGTCCATAATTCCTACAGAGTGGCTCCAGGATCCCTCTTGTGAGTTTAAACACTTCCGCTGGCTACCAAACTCCCTCGATATGAACATTATTGAGCATATCTGGGATGCCTTGCAGCGTGCTGTTCAGAAGCGATCTCCAGCGTCTCGTACTCTTACAGATTTGTGGACAGCCCAGCAGAATTGATGTCAGTTCCCTCCAGCAGTACTTCAGACATTAGTCGAGTCCGTGCCACGTCGTGTTGAGGCACTTCTGCGTGCTCGCGGGGGCCCTACACGATTCTAGGCAGGTATACCAGTTTCTTTGGCTCGTTAAGAGATTCGCTGTTCTTCGTTTACAAATCGACGAAGATGCTATACTCAGAAGATTACAGGAAACCGTACAGTACGTTCATTGTCACTCTCTATGAAATAAATGTGTAATTTTTTCACTCACGTTGTGGCTATCCCACACAAATTCTCAGTTGACAAAGGAATAATCAGTCAGGTAAATGACTGCGTCTCGACCACTAACAAAATTACACGAATTCAGTTATTCACATTTTTACTTTATATGTGAAGTGCCCTCATATCTATATCATGATGAGACGATACAGCTGCAATTACAACGAAACACAGAAGCAAACTGTATTATTAAACAAGCACCTGAGGATAAACAGGGAGGTTAGTTATGAAAACGTTCATTGTCACTCTATATGAAATAAATGTGTAATTTTTTCACTCACGTTGTGGCTATCCCACACAAATTCTCAGTTGACAAGCTATTGATGGTCCATAAAAGATTACATTGTTACATTATATCGCGGTAGGTAAGAAAGTTTTGCTTGTTTCTCCTGTTTACATGTCATCATTTGCAAAAACTCGTTTCATTGTCTTGAACAGTTTGTGAGGTATGGCAGATATTATGAACAGTTCGCTTTCACTGTAGTGTTGGCATGGGCGAGCGGAAGTAAGAGCACTATGTACAGTCAAGTCCCTCGATATTGTAGATACATAAAGATCTCCTTCTAAGTTTAAGAATAATTCTATGTTTCGTACTTACAAATGCATAACCTAATATGGGCCAAACGTATACTCTTAGCGACACTATTCTTCATTGTTGGTGGTACACTTTCAATCGTAGATGTCAAAACACACCTTTTGGTCGCTTAGGGGACAGTCCTCGACATTAGATTTGCTGCAAAAATTCCGAAATTTAGATTATGCGGAATACTTAGTGTTGCTACTTAGTCCATTGCTTGACTTTCCTCCCTTGTACCGTGGGCCCAGAATGCTTGCTTCTGCGTGTATAGTTTTGCAGGTAAACTCTTTCCTACGTTTCAGAGTAGGTCTTATAACTTATTGGTCTTCTCCAGAATACAGATACTTCTACGGGCCACATCGTGCTCACTGACGTGGAAGGTGTAGCTCAGCACTACATCTTTCAACCTGTATTTGTGAACGCCTTTGTTTCTTTCTTGTCGTAGGTTGTGACGTCACCATGAGTTAAATAGATTAGGGATCACCTTGAGATTCATTGAGATGGTGGTGCACTCACAACGCCAGTGCATAATGATAGGCTTGCAATATTTACATGTAGCTTCTATTTTTCCATAAATACTCAAAAAAATGGCTCTGAGCACTATGGGACTTAATATCTGAGGTCATCAGTCCCCTAAACTTAGAACTACTTAAACCTAACTAAGGACAGCACACACATTCACGCCCAAGGCAGGATTCGAACCTGCGACCGTATCGGTCGCGGGGTTCCAGACTGAAGCGCCTAGAACTACTCGGCCAGACTGGCCGGCCCATAAATACTGCTTCATACTGATTGCATACGTTGTCACGAGGCTGAATCGCTGCAGTGACTTAGAGTTCACGCAGGAATATGGTATCTGATGCGAAGAGACCATTTATTATTGTCCCAAGCGCTGGGCGACCTCATTCGTTTGTTCATAAGGCGAGACCAACATTGTTTGTGCCCGCTTTTGACCAATCAGCGATGCGCTCCGATGACAGAATCGAGTCGCACGCCCTGCAGTCTTTCTGAAACTAAAATGACGCGTGGCTAGGGCCTCCCGTCGGGTAGACCGTTGGCGACTTGCGCGGCGATGGGGATGAAATGATGATGATTAGGACAACACAACACCCAGTCCTCGTGCGGAGAAAATCTCCGACCCAGCGGGAATCGAACCCGGGCCGTTAAGATTAACATTCTATCGCGCAGACCTTTTTTTTTTTTTTTACTTCTTCATTTTGTTCGGTATTCATTCAGCAACTGAGGTCGGACTTTCTAACACGATTTTAGAGGAACTATTTAGTAAATAAAATCCTTTTTGAATTACTTATAGATTTTTATTTCAGCTTCATGATGACATGCCCATCATTCGTTAATGATCATAGTTACTGTAATGTTAGTAAGACACAACGTGAAAGTCGAAAAAGTTTGCAATGAGAAATGGGGGTCGCTATGATTTTACGTTTGCCCACATTGTACAAAATTTTGCTGCGTACGAAATCTAGCTAAGATCTTGAATTTTTCTTAAGACTCGGATGGATATCTCTATCTGTCACATATCTCGAGAAAATTGATCTAATGCTGCACACTCATTTGCGATCGCTGTTAGTGATAAAACCAGAATGAAATATTCACAATGTTCCTCATGTCTATCTCGAGAAAATTGATCTAATGCTGCACACTCATTTGCGATAGCAGTTAGTGATAAAACCAGAATGAAATATTCACAATGTTCCTCATGTCTCATAAACTGTCTGAGATATCGACATGAGACTTTGACAAATGACAGCACGTAAAGAGGTGAGTATTTTGCCGTACGGTTATTATGAAAAACTTTGTTGTGTTGTTCCACTAACTACATGGCCATCGATATGTGCTGAAAAGAGATCAGCAGAAGTGAAGGCATTACACGTTTTTTTCTTGTACTGAGATTGTGCTTTTGCCTAGCTTTTTGACCCTACTTTTCCTCAGTTCTTCACTTAAAGAAGTTAATGATGCTCGGTTTCAGACTTTTCTCGCAATTGCATGTGCGCTTCATGTTAGTCAGATGACATTGTGTAAACTCCTCTTTGTTTTGGCAAATGAAGCAAATCTTAAGGTGGCAAAAAGAGAAGTGTAGGTTTTACTCGAAATTCTCTATTCGTGACGGTTCTCTGAAAGTTACAATTGGTTAACTAGTCGGGCGAAAATAAATCGCTGCTTTTGTTGCATTTTCAGTATAATTCTTTGTAGGTATTAACCAAAGTAGAGCTGACAGTAGATCGTTTTGAATGGTCAGTAGTCAAGTGTGAGCAGGAATGTGCTCCCGTCGTTATGAGAAATCTCAGCTTAGGCTTCAGTTTAGACCAGTACTTCCCCTTCAATGCTCGGCACTTCCCCTACAGCGCCTGCCCACAAACCCCTCCACTACTGCTCTCCCCACGCTTGCCCTACAGACTGGCCATGTTATTGTGTGTGCACTATATGATGGTCGGTTTCTATGCCTGTCAATGTGTAAACAAATGCGTCAACATTCTAACTCCAGCAACTTCTACCTCCGGCACTTCCGCTAACGGGCTTTTCCCCATCTAGGGGCGTTTCCCTACCCCCCGGAGATATCGATCTTACAGACTGCAGCAGTTTAGGCACCCAAGTAACCTTATTATAAAACTATTTAAAATTATATCTACTAACTACTTAACGCAGTACTTTTTCATCTCTACTACAGTGGATATTTTTCGCCCAACTTTGAGCCGTAGCCTGCTGGCATCCAGTAAGTGGATTCTTGCATCCATGACTACACAACTTGCCCGCTTGGTAAACAGCATTCTTGCCATAGCCATTGGATGATCTTCCCGTTCACTGCGCAAACTTCACGTGGCATGAGATTTTCAACAATGAGTGTTTGTCAAAGTCTTGTGCAATCACTATGACGAGTTTTTTATCACGCTTTTTCCAGCACTGTCTATTGTAAATTAGGACCTCAGTGTGTCATCTAATAAACCTCTGAAAGATTAAAATGTCCAGATTCTCAGGTCCTTCAGTGGCTCGATGAATGCTAACTTTTCTCCTTTATTTAGTGATGTTGAGTACAGGAGGGGTAAAAACGCAGCTTTTTTTGACTTGGAACGTTTTTCCACACTTATAACTCACCTGCTGCTTGCTTCATATGCAAAGTTAAAAGGGCGAGTCGGTACCGACCCTCCGCCGTGTTATCCCCTGCCAATAGCGTGATGGGATACCTCATGCAGGGCATGGAATCACCACACTGCTCTCCTCAATGTGAGTTTTTGTGACCTGTAACTGCTACTATTCGATGAAGCAGCTCCTGAATCAGATCACGAGGCTGAGTGCACCCAACTCCAGTTCCCCTACTAACCAAAAGGTCCCTGGCAGTCCCGGAATCGAACCTGGGTCCTCTGCCTGGCAGTCAGCCATGTTTACTACTCATGTACAGTCAGACGAACTTAAACAACATCAGAATTAATATTAGAAATTAACTGACCAGAACAGATATGTACTGCGTTATACAGGGTGTTACAAAAAGGTACGGCCAAACGTTCAGGAAACATTCCTCACACACAAATAAAGAAAAGATGTTATGTGGACATGTGTTCGGAAATGTTTAATTTCCATGTTATAGCTCATTTTAGTTTCGTCAGTATGTACGATACTTCCTCGATTCACCGCCAGTTGGCACAATTGAAGGAAGGTAATGTTGACTTCGGTGCTTGTGTTGATATGCGACTCATTGATCTACAGTGCTAGCATCAATCACATCTGTACGTAGCATCAACAGGTTAGTGTTCATCACGAACGTGGTTTTGCAGTCAGTGGAATGTTTACAAATGCGGAGTCGGCAGATGCCCATTTGATGTATAGATTAGCACGAGGCAATAGCCGTGGCGCGGTACGTTTGTATTGTATCGAGACAGATTTCCAGGACGAAGGTGCTCCGACAGGAAGACGTTCGAAGCAATTGATCGGCGTCTTAGGGAGCACGGAACGTTCCAGCCTATGACTCGCGACTGGGGAAGACCTAGAACGACGAGGACACCTGCAATGGACGAGGCAATTCTTCGTGCAGTCGACGATAACCCTAATTTAGGCGTCACAGAAGTTGCTCCTGTACAAGGTAACGTTGACCACGTCACTGTATGGAGAGTGCTACGGGAGAACCAGTTGTTTCCGTACCATGTACAGCGTGTGCAGGCACTATCAGCAGCTGATTGGCCTCCACGGGTACACTTCTGCGAATGGTTTATCCAACAATGTGTCAATCCTCATTTCAGTGCAAATGTTCTCTTTACGGATGGGGCTTCATTCCAACGTGATCAAATTGTAAATTTTCACAATCAACATATGTGGGCTGACGAGAATCCGCACGCAATTGTGCAATCACGTCATCAACACAGTTTTTCTGTGAAAGTTTGGACAGGCATTGTTGGTGATGTCTTGATTGGGCCCCATGTTCTTCCACCTACGCTCAATGAAGCACGTTATCAGGATTTCATACGGGATACACTACCTGTGCTGCTAGAACATGTGCCTTTACAAGTACGACACAACATGTGGTTCATGCACGATGGAGCTCCTGCACATTTCAGTCGAAGTGTTCGTACGCTTCTCAACAACAGATTCGGTGACAGATGGATTGGTAGAGGCGGACCAATTCCATGGCCTCCACGCTCTCCTGACCTCAACCCTCTTGACTTTCATTTATGGGGGCATTTGAAAGCTCTTGTCTACGCAACCCCGGTGCCAAATGTAGAGACTCTTCGTGCTCGTACTGTGGACGGCTGTGATACAATACGCCATTCTCCAGGGCTGCATCAGCGAATCAGGGATTCCATGCCACGGAGGGTGGATGCATGTGTCCTCCCTAACGGATGACATTTTGAACATTTCCTGTAACAAAAAGTTTGAAGTCACGCTGGCACGTTCTGTTGCTGTGTGTTTCCATTCCATGATTAATATGATTTGAAGAGAAGTAATAAAATGATCTCTAACATAGAAAGTAAGCGTTTCCGGACACATGTCCACATAACATATTTTCTTTCTTTGTGTGTGAAGAATGTTTCCTGAAAGTTTGACCGTACCTTTTGTAACACCCTGTATGGTTTAAGTAAATCAGTTAAAATGGTGGACCACGAAGCAAACAGAGAAGTAAATTGTGTGAGACATTATTCACATCTACAGTAATAGCTCTGTATGTAATACTCATACGTCTGAGGAGTGGAACTAACTAACACACTGCACTTTAATATTATTATAATCCACTGTTATTAGAACTACCAGGTAGTTATAACCGAACTGCGGCTACTCAGCTGTAATTATCGTATTCTAGCGAAATTTGGTACGTATTCGAGAACATATTTACAATGGATAAAACTTAGTTCCAATTTTGGCTACCAGGTGCAAATCTGACATGAATGGGACTTCGGCAGAAAAGGACAGACAATTGAGAAAATCATTTTATTATTCACCGCTGGTAAGAGTCTGCCCAACGTATCGTGTCCAGCAGATGTGCAGTTGGCAGGGCATGTATGGGGAGAGTGGTATTGGTGGGGATTCAGGCAGGTGCTGCAGAGAAAATGCCAAGTGCTGGAGGGAATGCGCCATTCTAAACTAAAGCTCACATTTTTTGGAGATATCAATTGGAGACCATCCAGACGCACACTTACGTGGTGGCCATTCAGAAAGACACATCACCTCTGCTTTGATTAGCATATAAAAAGAGCTCCGCTGAAAATGCTGCAATTTATTTTTGCCTAGCTCGTTAACTATTTGTAACTTTCAGAAAAGCGTCACGAGAGGAGAATTTTGTGTAAAACCCACAGAGTTCTCTTGTTGCCATGTTAAAATTCGTATCTTTTGTCAAAACACAGCGGAGTTTACAAAATGTCACCTCACTAACATTCTTTCATCTAACAGTCTGTAGTTAGTGGAAGAACACAGTAGGTAATGAATTTTTGCATAATAAACAGCTGACAAAATACTCTTCTCTTTAAGTGCTATCTTTTTACAAAATCTCATTGCGTTATCTCAAATCGTTTATGAAATATGTTTCTATAAAATCGTTTGAGAAAGATGGCAACGTGTGCTCCTCGATTCTGTCGTCGCCGACTGGCCGAGAGATTGCAGACACTTTCGGCCTTAGCTTTTGAACAAACGAAAGAACTCGGCCACCGCCTTGGACGAAAGTTGATCACTGCGCATTGGCCACCACATCCTGCGTGACTCTACACTGTTCTATGTGAGCTCCGGAGAAGTCAACGAAATGCTGCACAGCGCCAGACTTGCACCTAGTGGCCTAAACTGGAACTAATTATTTCCATCGAAAATCGGTTCCGCATTAACGCATTAGCATATCAACGAAATTTATCTGCCATATGATAGTTACAACCCACAATGGACCTCAGTGAGTAGCTGCATATTAATTATAACCACCTGATACATGTATTCGTACTGTAACTTATAAATCAGCATTTAAATTAGATTGTCTTTGCTTGGTATGAAATTAATTTTCACAAACTCGCTAGCTGGGTTATGCATAATTCCGAAAATTTACGTTTCTGCTTTCATCAAGATTAGTGCTCAGCAAGCAAAACGTGGTGCGACAGTTTTGTGAGAGGGATGGCACAGAGATAGTACGGAGGTGGAGGACAAAGACGGTTCTAAGAAGCAAGGAGGCATTCCAAGAAAAATCTCGGGAAGACAGCAAGCTCTGTTCGGAAAGCCGCCTCCTGCGCCAAGCACTTCCGGCGTCACAAAAGACGGCCAGGACGTTCCGCCGGCGGCGTAATCCTGACACGGGTGCTGTCCGCCTTGTTTGTGTTTGCGCGCGTAATGGAACGCGCCCGCCCTGTGACGTCAAAGGAGGCGAGCGCTTACACGCATGCGCGCCTCAACCGTCAACAGCACACCGGACGTCTTTGCTCCCGCGCTTCTCATCTTGCAACAATCGATATTGCCAGTCGCCTCTCTGCAGCCGTCGCCGTCGCGGTGACGCCTTTGTTTGCTCCTCGAGTTACTGGCCTATTACTCTTCGATCCAGTCGCCTCCGGGAGACTTTGTCGCTGCACTTTGTACTAGCGCCTGGCGTCACTCTGCCGAGAGAAGACGTGTTTCTCTGGCGAACTTGGGTCGGCAACCTCTTGCTGTAATACCGCAAAACCTTTGTCCTCGGAAGCAATTAGCGAACAGAGGAACACCGGCTGGCAAAAGCCGTTCGTGGCGCTATTCGCAGCCTTTTTGTCTTCCATTTAATTTTAGGTCACTAACTGGAGGGCCTCTTAATTTGGACCATTAGTTCCCGAATTAATTTATTGTTAATTTTCTTTACTGTTACTACTAGTACACGTTTCTTACACCGACAGAGAAGCACTGAAACTGAAAAAGAGATTTTTACCTTTCTAGATTTAATATGTATCGTACCATATACGTTAGCTAATACCTAATGAGAGCGAAACATAGATTTCTATGAAAAAACTTCCCATTTATGTATTGAATGATGTATATTAAACACGAGTGCAAATTAAAAATCACAAACAAAAATAAAAAATTACTTGGTATGGTAAGCAGCAAAACACTCAACACACAATTCCACATTACATATCTTGCACTGAAATCATATAGTTTATTTCACCACATCATCTTTCTTAGAGTTGCTGTGTTTTCACAATCAGATGGTTCATTCCTTCAATCTGCTGCAGTACTGGAGTGCAGCATTCGTACATGTCCGTTCAATGGTGTCATATACATCCTCAATAACACCTGCGTATTTTCTCTTTCAATATTTACCTGAAAGATTGCATTTCCATTTCTGCGGTAGAGTATCCAGGCTTTGAGTACAGTGATATCTATTAACCAACCGATAGGAGCCCAGTACCGGTACCTGTCATGGATATTTATCCTTTATTGATTCACATTTTGAACCATTCGATCAGTGCCATGTACGTGCTTGTTATATTCTATCACAAAAGAAGGCCGAGGAACCTCGATGTGTTTCCTCGACCACTGAGAATGTCTTTTAACATTAGTTACTAGGTTCACACCAGTTGCATTTGATGTTGCAGAAACAACGGAGGTGTCATGCCATTTAAACATCTAGAGGCTCATTTTTCTTTTGTAGGGCAGAATAAATAGTATGTCTTCCTTCTTTCTCAATTTCCGTCTTCTTTGCTAGCGGGCAATTTTGAAGGATACGATTCTTTCTCTCAGTCCCACTGCCCCCAAAATTTTATTCTCTACGAATATAACAGATTAAAACATGTAAACAAGTAGCCAACATAGAAGTAAAAATTATTAAATTGGTCTCATTACTGATTACAAGGGTACCGTAGGAACTTTCCCTCACCGATTTTATTCATATTGCTAGGTTGTGCAACACATGACTGGGACTTCAACACATGTAAACGAGAAGACGCAACTCTTAACCGTTTCCGAGAAAACCAAGTTTGATACTTTTATGCCTGCTTATATACCTTGTATGGTCAACCAAACTCCAGGAGTCCTCAGATTTCCTTCGTGCTGACATTCACTTAAGTAAACTGTACCATCCAAAGTTTCGCGAATTTTTATAAAAATATCCAATAAATCTTAAGAAAGCGCTACGCCATATGAAGCTACGAAGAAACAACGCAAGAAATCAGACAAGAGGTTGCAAATTAAAGAAAAGGGAGGGTATCAATTCATGAAACAGCTGACTCAATGGGAGGATGTATTGCAAATGTTATTGTTGGAACACTGGCTCAAGATGATCCTGGCAAAAAGTTTCTATATAAAGTATATTTTCCACCATTAGTTAATTGTTCAACAAAATATGCCTGAAGGCGTCAAGCGTGATAGTGCAATACTCTTCATAACCGATGCTGCAACTTACATGGTGAAAGCTGCCAATTCACTGCAAAAATTAAACTGTAAAATAGTGCCTGTGACTTGTTCGGTTTGTGTGTTATACAGAGCTGCAGAAGAGATTCATAATAAATTTATTGGGTGTATCCAAAAGGTATTTTTGAACACCCCTTCACTTTTTGAAGCATTTAAGTTGTTAGCTCCAGGCGTTTCCTCATCACCATATCCCATTTTAACAAGATAGGAGCCCTGGGTTTATGCCTGCAACTATTACTGCCAAAACTTCAACGCAGTGAAAAGCATCATTGATCTATTCGATAGCAGTAAACCCGTCGTAACTGGAGTAGCCCAATGATTAATGTCTAGCGCTGAAATTAGATCAAACTTTCATTCATAAAACCAAAGTTTGGAATTACACTCCTGGAAATGGAAAAAAGAACACATTGACACCGGTGTGTCAGACCCACCATACTTGCTCCGGACACTGCGAGAGGGCTGTACAAGCAATGATCACATGCACGGCACAGCGGACACACCAGGAACCGCGGTGTTGGCCGTCGAATGGCGCTAGCTGCGCAGCATTTGTGCACCGCCGCCGTCAGTGTCAGCCAGTTTGCCGTGGCACACGGAGCTCCATCGCAGTCTTTAACACCGGTAGCATGCCGCGACAGCTTGGACGTGAACCGTATGTGCAGATGACGGACTTTGAGCGAGGGCGTATAGTGGGCATGCGGGAGGCCGGGTGGACGTACCGCCGATTTGCTCAACACGTGGGGCGTGAGGTCTCCACAGTACATCGATGTTGTCGCCAGTGGTCGGCGAAAGGTGCACGTGCCCGTCGACCTGGGACCGGACCGCAGCGACGCACGGATGCACGCCAAGACCGTAGGAACCTACGCAGTGCCGTAGGGGACCGCACCGCCACTTCCCAGCAAATTAGGGACACTGTTGCTCCTGGGGTATCGACGAGGACCATTCGCAACCGTCTCCATGAAGCTGGGCTACGGTCCCGCACACCGTTAGGCCGTCTTCCGCTCACGCCCCAACATCGTGCAGCCCGCCTCCAGTGGTGTCGCGACAGGCGTGAATGGAGGGACGAATGGAGACGTGTCGTCTTCAGCGATGACAGTTGCTTCTGACTTGGTGCCAATGATGGTCGTATGCGTGTTTGGCGCCGTGCAGGTGAGCGCCACAATCAGTACTGCATACGACCGAGGCACACAGGGCCAACACCCGGCATCATGGTGTGGGGAGCGATCTCCTACACTGGCCGTACACCTCTGGTGATCGTCGAGGGGACACTGAATAGTGCACGGTACATCCAAACCGTCATCGAACCCATCGTTCTACCATTCCTAGACCGGCAAGGGAACTTGCTGTTCCAACAGGACAATGCACGTCCGCATGTATCCCGTGCCACCCAACGTGCTCTAGAAGGTGTAAGTCAACTACCCTGGCCAGCAAGATCTCCGGATCTGTCCCTCATTGAGCATGTTTGGGACTGGATGAAGAGTCGTCTCACGTGGTCTGCACGTCCAGCACGAACGCTGGTCCAACTGATGCGCCAGGTGGAAATGGCATGGCAAGCCGTTCCACAGGACTACACCCAGCATCTCTACGATCGTCTCCATGGGAGAATAGCAGCCTGCATTGCTGCGAAAGGTGGATATACACTGTACTAGTGCCGACATTGTGCATGCTCTGTTGCCTGTGTCTATGTGCCTGTGGTTCTGTCAGTGTGATCATGTGATGTATCTGACCCCAGGAATGTGTCAATAAAGTTTCCCCTTCCTGGGAGAATGAATTCACGGTGTTCTTATTTCAATTTCCAGGAGTGTATTCTTAATGTCATAACTGCTCTAGAGCATTAGGAAATGCCACGTGTGAAGCCGACAGAACAAATGAAAAGAATGTGAAAGAATTAGAGACTGTTTGCTGTAAACTGGAAAAAGAACTGCAAAGAAACTGGAAAAGGAGTTAGAAGTAAATGAAGGGTATCACACACTGTGTTTCATTTCAATGATTTTGCTGGGTGAAAAGTTTTCTCTTGATTATTTACATTTAGATTCAAGAGATATTGCCCATTTTAAATACACTCAACTTGTGTCAGTTGAAGAAGAAATAAGTTCTTCGAAGTACAAGGCTTTGTTGGCTTCAAATGGGAAATCTCTTAATTTGGAAATTTACACAAAGTATGGATTGCATATTGCAACTCAGAGGTCATAAACTGAAGTAAAAATGAAGATATAAAACAAAAAAAAAAACATCATAGAGCAGATACATTCTGATAATGTTAATAAAAAGCGTAATACGAGACCAAAGTCCATAGTTACTTTGCTTCTCAAGTTCATTTTAGTCTTAAATAAATGGTTTATTATCATAAACTTATTTTCAATTTATTCTGCAACAAAAATTTTTTTCTATTATTGTGAACATTTTTGTAAATTTTCCATTATAAGAGCATATTATTTTGTGCATACTATGATGGTTTTTTTAATCAAGAAAATCCTACACCTTGCTATATTTATTATTATTTCTCATAATTATGACAAATTATTAATTCTGCTGTTAGTGTTATTTTTGTCGTTTCGATTCAGGCCACGAACAGTCTATGTTAAGTCGATAAGTTGGCTTTATGCTTCCTCCAACGATTCAACAGTTCAGATTTTCTTCTTTCCTTCTGCTTTTCATTTTCTTTCCTTCTAGTGTCTTGGAAACCTCCTCATTTGTTAATTTTCTTTTTGTATGTTGTTCTGTCCGGACTTCTGTTTCCTTAAGTAAGTTTCTTCTTAACCACCATCATGTGTTTTCCTAAACCAACTGATTTGCCTTTTAATTTGGAAAATATAGCACAAGTTTCTTATCAATCTGTTGGGACTCATTCTCTGTTCCCATAATACATATCTTCTTTTCTTAATTACATCGTAGCTTCTTTCATAATTTTGTATACTTCTATGTTACTTTTTAATATCTTCCTTGACTGTTACGTAACGTATTCACAATACTGTTTCTTTTCTTCTTCCTAATTTCGACAGTTTCTATTACCGATCCTAAAATTAGAGTTTATGGTGCACACCTGCATTCTGACCATAATACATTTTTGTGATGATGATTTTTTTCGTTTGTAGGAAGTTATTTTTTTAATTGTAAACTTATATTTTGGAGTGTACTATGAAGTTCGTTTTTCGCCTTTTCCCCTCCATTGGACAAAATTATTTCTGCTAGGTACTTTAATTTGATCTTTTATTTTTATATTTTTTCTACTGAATTTTGGAATATACTCTTTCGTTGTATGTCAATATCTCTTTCTTTTTACCTCTTTTGGTGATTTGTGGTCCGTCTTTTTGTAATGTTTTCCTGTTTTTGTGCTACCCCTACACTGTTTTACAGGTAATCTAAATTATTTTTCACTTCATGATATGGTTGGTATAGCAACCAGTATATGTGATGTGAGAAAACTCCTAGTCTTGGTTGCAAACACTGTAACGAAGACTGCTTGTTTCTTCAGTAATCTAAATCATCGACATATTTTAAACATTTTTGTATATTTCTAAGAATGTCTAATAGTAATCTGTTTTTATGTGTGGTTATAGTCCCCACTTGAGTGTTGGTTATTTATGTGGGAAAAAATTTAATGTCGTATGGCATTATTGGTCCAGAGATTCCCATTTGAGGTTGTTCGGCCGTCTGGTGCAAAGGACTGTGTTACACCTTGTGTAAGAAAATGATGTATCAGAGCGTGCCGATATACAAGATGGCAGGATCATGGACTATCGATCCGCGATGTTGCCACTTAACCTATTTCGAATCTTGAAATGAGCATGTTTGCAGCAAGACAAGTAATCACACACACACACATACACACAGCGCGATAATGTGCGGAGCACCACTGACTGTCAGCATGGCGGCCACTGTTGCAGCTTCTTTGTGACGGAAGCAGCGGGACGTGGGCCCACTGTGGTGGCTCCAAAAACGACATTGGACACAGGAGTGGCACCACGTCTTCCTTTTATACTTCTGCATATAGCATCACAATGGACTTAACTGCGAATACGATTAGACTTCAGCTGCACAAAGGATTAATGACAATGAAAATTTGTGCTGCACCGGGAATCGAACCTGGACTTCCCATTCATTCCGAGCAGTCGCCTAAATCGCTTAGACTACCGGAGCACACCTCCAGGACCGACCAAAATGTTCCTATGTCACTGTTTTCGAAGTACATTGAACAGTATGTCGTATACTACAGACACTGCAAATACTGTTATCCTTGTTTGGAGGCTCTGAGGGAACGAATGTTACCAGATTGCGTTAGTCATCTCCATATGGGCATATCTTGGCATGGTGGTACTGGGCGGCGTTACGTACAGAACACCTCTGGCTTCCATAGCCCGAAAGACTAGAAGCCCCTGTACACCGTCAAACAATCTGTCAAACTTTACTATATTTGCCATACTCGGTGATATTCGACGTGTTTATCAAGCGTAGATCGTGTCTGACGTGTTTACGAGAAAGTTTGATTGATAGAAAGTTTGACAAAATGGCGGAAGTTGTTTGTGTCGATGTTTCGCCGCAAGTGTTTAGTAAAAAATAGTATTATTACTGTATCGTGTGTTTCCACAACTGTGGAAAATAGGAGGGTTGCCCAGATAATAATGCACCACATGTTTTTCTCAGTCAAAAACAATGCTGAGGGTTGAATTTCGTACAATTTTAAAATATTACATAATGTGATAAAAGGACAACTGCTACATACTTCAGAAGAAATTGAAAACTATTCACTTTACAAAAGTACACCGTTATCTGTTTTAAATAAGCAACTTAAATTCAAAGACAAATATTTCATTGAGCTTTTTGACGATCTGATTTAAAATGTTCACTCTCGTTTTTTAAAATTATTAAGACCTTCATGAAATATTTTATTTTTACTGTGTAATTTTATTTTTTTGCCAAATTTTATTTTATGACTGACTAACCTGTTTTTAGAATGTTTGTTTATATGCTTTAAGAATGCATATTGCTAATTCACATCCTTTGATTTCTGACACTACAACTCGTAGTATTATAATGTTAAATTCCTTCCATTTTCATTATTTTTATTTGTTATATAAATGGAATTCTCTTATTACACCATGAAATCGTATCTCTGCAGCATGTACTACACATGTCGGTTAATGATTTTTGCAGTCTGCTCATTGAAAAGCGCCCTGATAGAGCGTCTATCGTCTCAGTAGAGACATGTTGCTGCTCAGTAGTACATCATCGTCTGCCGTGACAGTGTCTGTCATTTCACTTTCACAACAACTTCATCTGCCACATCTTTGGAACGGCGTCTAACTTCACCATGGTAACCAGTGGCTCCAAATGGTTTACCAACAGGCCTTGAGAGGGTAACCCATGTACTGTCTAAACGATGTTCATTTTCCTACCTGTTTAAATATTTTTACGCTTCTTAACTGAAATAGCTGTTCAACAAGTTAAGTTTTATGTATGTTTATATTCCTTTCTTGTCAGTGTTTTTTTAACTGAGAAATTTTACGTTGTTATTCGACCTATAACCCATTGAATAGCAATGACATCATTCTGTCAGAAGTGGGCGGAGTCTCCAATATGTATAGTAAGACGTGCACTGGTTTCTCCAGTAGTGATTTACCACCAGAAAGCGGTTGTTACTCATTGGTAATTCATCGTTTTATAGCTTTGTAGCTTTATGTATTTTCTTTAATTTACGTAGCCTTCTAATCAAAGCTTTGTATATGACGTGTAGGTCTGAAGATGACCACAGTTGTGGTTGAAACCGGTCACCGGAATAAATAATTTGTGACCAAGGCTGTTTTTGATAGTAAATATTTTTTAAACAATCGATGTTGTTCTGTTCTCCCACAGAAGATGAGGCTATATGTTCCCATGTCAGAGTCAATTCCAGAAATACTTTGTCTGCATTTTTGGTCATTTTCACCACTGTCAAAATACTCACGACCACGAACATCGTCTGTTTCAAAGTGAGGTTAAACTGACAAACTTTGTTTGTAAGTGTAAGGAGCAGTTTGACAAATCCGCGGCTATATGAGGCCGAATTTGACAGCGTCGCTCGCTCGTTTACGGGGACTTTTACATTTGGCTATGTGCACTATTTTCGAGGTCTCCGCGACGTTACGTAGATGTAGATGCCCAGCAGTACTGGCACCGCCCTGGTTACCATTGGTGGTACGTACATCTACTAAGTATCGTACCTAGTTCCCCTCACGCCGTACAGAAATTTAATTACGTATTCTTGGAAGTGAAACGTTGCATTCCGGACTAATCGTTTGTCCAATCTGCATCAAATGCCACTTGTACGACAAGTTTGGAGCAGCACTGGGAACTAACTATGGAAAAAGTGCTAATAAGACGGTTTCTGTATAAGCTTGTCTGCTGTAAGCTATAGTTGCAGTAACTAATATTTCATTATTTGCTAACCTTCGTGCTGTTGTGCGTGAGTGAGTGTGTGTGTGTGTGTGTGTGTGAGAGAGAGAGAGAGAGAGAGAGAGAGAGAGAGAATTGGTTTTCTGTTATTAACTTTCGTGTATGTCTGTGTTGTAATGTGAATTCGGAAAATGCAAGTGGTGTCCTTACGTAAGCGCTATCTAATTAAATGAGTCGACCGATCAACTGAAATTGTATTGCAATTAATTTTTACCAAAAATAAATCTGTACACTAAAGAAACTGATGTGTAAAATTCTGTATCGTGCAATGCAGTGAACAGTGCTACGAAGCGTGACGTCACATTACGTGGCTTGCAGTTCCAAAACACAAAACTAAGAGACTAAAAATTCTACATAAAATTATAAATTCAGTTACGAAACAATAAATACCCAAAATGCTTTTATTAAAATCCTATGTAATTTTAAGCACGTAGACTGACTAAGTAAACTCACGAACAACAAATGACACACACACACACACACACACACACACACACACACACACACACGCATGCATGAGCAACACTGCACTGAAAGACTAAAATTGATTGAAAAAGTGAATGAAATCTTAAGTAAATTTTGCTTAAATGAACCTGACTGTAATTTTGAAATGGAAAGCTTGACTGTCAATCATTTTATTGTGTTCTAATTGATGTTAAACTGGCCCTAACAAATTTTCATGACTTTCCTTGTGGAAAGGGAAACTAGACATTGGTGAATACCGAAATACAGCGCCGTAGCAATCCAGCACTGCCGAGCACTTCATTGAGTGATTGTGTTCCGCTCAGTGCAATTCGACGGCAAACAATTACAAGAGAACATTTTCGAGAGCAAACTGTGGAAGAAACTAGGCTTACTGAATGACTGAAAAGAGACCGGCATTCAAAAAGAACATTCCGAAACTCGTCCCGTAACAATTACAACCATCTAAACAAAAATCAGTAATTATAAAAAATATGACTACCATTAAATTAAATTAGTTAATGAAATGGCAGATCTATAACGCTGAGCCTAAGCTATGTGAGCAGATAACTTTGTTTAATCACGCTTCTACAGTGGAACTAATCAACCCGAATCAATAAGGAAAACATAGTGCAATTTTAAACATGGCTCTTTGTCAGCAACCGTATAAAAGTTTTAACATAGGAATCACACAGCCAACCGGTTGCAATGTGCCGAAAGTCATTTGCAAGGAGCTGGCTATATGATTCCTATGTTTAAAAAAAGAAAAGAAAAAACAGTGCTAAATATTTACCTTTCAAGAACTCATGATAAATTACACACGGGTAAGCAATACAAGACAACATTACTGGAATATCTTCACACTTCTCACCGCAGTCTTTGCAAAATCATATTTCCATAATGCAACATCCTCTGCATTTTCCTCTCCGTGTTATGCTAGTTGTTTCCATCCGCTCAGACGCATGTCATCACCCGACTATCTCATTAGCGTGCTTAGAAAGCTTACTGCGTACTGACAACCAGAGATGACATTGCTTGTAGTCAAAACCTCTGTGGCGTAACCTATCGCCTATCGAAAAAACCGTCTAGTGTACAGGTATGAAGTATTACACACTGAATAAAAAGAGAGCTCCAATCACTTTCATTGAATTCCAAAACTAAGCTAGAAACCTTACATGTTGCAGTTTTAATGGCCAACAGTAGATAATGTCTCTTAGGGAGCAAAACACCTGTCATCACTTCTTGTGCTAAACGGATTTCTTGAGTAGTGAGCAAACGAAATTTCCTTTACCTAAATTATGTTTCCTTTTGTTTCAGGTAAGCCACCAGCGATTCTCATCGTAACACTCTACTATGCCAAGGTGTAGCGACAGGATTTCTCAACACCTCTGCTGAGAGCAACATCAAACATCAGTAAGTATAGCGCGTCAATTATTCAAAGAGATCGCGGACAAGCTCCTGCGTGTGTGACTAACAAGCTGTACCGTATATGCCAAGAAGACATGCTGTGCACGGGACAGCTAAATCTGGAACGTTGTACCCACGAGAAAAGCGCAGTCCTACCCGATACGGCCTCAGATTCATTAACTCGGTGGGTAAGAGACTAAGAAATCCAGAGATTGAGGGTTCAATCTTTTAGTCGCTCTAAGAAATTTCTCTGCAGCCTACAGTTTCTTTCACCTCTGTCAACGATTTTCACATGTGAAAAATGTTCAGTTGCACAGTTTTTTACAGTCGGCTTCAAGTTGCAGGTACCATTACATCTGGTTGGCTATGTGAGTTCAAAGTTCAAAAGATGGTAAAACCTTACTACCTTCAATTGGGTTTTTGGGTTGTTGTGGGGGAGGAGACCAGACAGGGATTTCATCGGTCTCATCGGATTAGGGAAGGACGAGGAAGGAAGTCGGCCGTGCCTTTTCTAAGGAACCATCTCGGCATTGGCCTGGAGCGATTTAGGGAAATCACGGAAAACTCAAATCAGGATGGCCGGACGCGGGATTGAACCGTCGTCCTCCAATTGGACTATGCTTAGTGCAGCACTGCTGTGTTCAAAGTCAGTCTTTGCCTTAATGACAGCTTTACCATGTGAATACCGGTTGCGAAGTTCTGCTTCATTTTTTTCTTTCTTGTACCTCTACGAGTATAACTGCAGATGATCTCCCGTCTAGGCCACACTAACGATAAACACTAACGATAAGGCACTGAACTTTCTCTCGTTTTGCTGAATGTGCAGAGCCATCTAACACACTTTATGCGACAAACAGGACAGAATCAACTTCACTTGAAGTATACAACACTTAATCTTATAAGGAGACCACACGGCAAACTGTTTTTGACAGGGTGTAAAAAAATGTACGGCACAAACTGCACGACACGTTCCTCACACGCAGATGAAGAGATTATGTTATGACCACGGGTCTGGAAACTCTTTATTTCCATGTTACATCTCATTTTCTCCAACTCATTAATCATGGGAAACACATCATGGGCAACATGCATTCTTGGTGACGTTTGGTTACGTTGTGCACCGCCAGTGTTTTGTTTTACATGTCCCTGTTGCCATGCGACGTATGTCATTGCTTTGTTTACGGGTAGCATTAAATGTTCCAGCTTTCAGTACGATCGTTGAAAGCACACTGGTTACTACCTTGAGTTAATCACAGACATGACTCGTACAATGGCAATGCACAAATGCAAATATGGCAGATGCCAGTCTGATGTATGGATTAGCTGACGGCAATGGTGTTTGCGCTCAGCGCTTGTATCGGAAGAGATTTCCAGACGAAGGTGCTCCGACAGGAAAACGTTGAAAGCCATTCATCGTCGTCTAACGAAACATGGGGCACTTAAGCCTGATACATGCGATCAGGGGAGATCTATATGGACGAGAACACCGCGACGGGAGGCCCAATTCTTCATGCAGTTGACGATGACCCTTGTGTCACTTCAAGACGTGTAGCTGCAACACTGAATGTTGACCACATGACTGACTTGTGAGTGTTACACGAGGACCAGCTGTAACCATACCATTTACAGTGTGTGCAAGCACTATCAACATCTGGTTTTCCTGCACGGGTACTCTTCTGTGAACGGTTTATTCAACAGTGTCAACCCTAACGGTGCTGTTCACAGATGAGGCGTCGTTTCAACGAGATAACATTGTAAATTTTCACAATCGGCATGTATAGAAAACGTGAACTAGTGAAGCAAGCCATCAGCAAAGATTTTCTGCAGTGTTGGGCAGGCATCGTTAGTGACTGCTTGTAGGGTCTCACTTTCGTCCGTCCAGGCTCAACGGACAAAGTTATAATTTGTAACTTCCTGGCAAATTAAAACTGTGTGCCGGACAGAGACATGAACTCGAGACATTTTGCCTTTCACTGGCAAGTTCTCTACCAACTGAGCTACCCAAACACGACTCACGCCCCCTCCTCACAGCTTTACTTCAGCCAGTACCTCGTCTCCTACCTTACAAACTTCACAGAAAATCTCCTGCAAACCTTGCAGAACTAGCACTCCTGGAAGAAAGGATACTGCGCAGCCATGGCTTAGCCACAGCCTGGGGGGATATCCCTGGAATTTTCACTCTGTAGCAGAGGGGCTATTTCCTGGTAGATTAAACCGTGACTCGAACTCGGGATCTTTGCCTTTGATGGACAAGTCCTCTACCAATTGAGCTACCCAAGCACGACTCACGACCCGTCCTCACAGCTTCAATTCACCCAGTACCTGGTTTCCTACCTTCCAAACTTCACAGATGTTAGGAACGAAGGAGACGATGTACTGGCGGAAGTAAAACTGTGAGGACGGGGCGTGAGTCGTGCTTGGGCAGCTCAGTTGGTAGAGCAGTTGCCCGCGAAAGGCAAAACGTCCCGAGATCGAATCTCGTTCCGGTGCACAGTTCTAATCTGCCAAAAAGTTTCATATAAGCGCAAACTCTGCTGCAGAGTGAAAATTTCATTCTGTTATCATAATTTCATAGAGAATGTTCTACCTCATCTGTGAGCCGATGGCCGGCCGTGGTGGCCGAGCGGTTCTAGGCGCTTCAGTCCGGAACCGCGCGACCGCTATGGTCGCAGGTTCGAATCCTGCCTCGGGCATGTATGTGTGTAATGTCCTTAGATTAGTTAGGTTTGAGTAGTTCTAAGTTCTAGGGGACTAATGACCTCAGATGTTAATTCCTATAGTGCTCAGAGCCATTTAAACCATTTGTTAGCAGATGTGCACTTAGCTGCGCAACAAAACACGTACTTTAAGCACGATGGAGCACCTTCTTATCTTCGTATTGATGTCCGTCGGTTTCTAAATAACACATGCGGTGACAGATGGATAGATAGACATGGACCACTTGCCTGGCCTCCACGCTCTCCGGACCTACGCAAACTGGACTTTTATTTGTTGGGACATTTGAAAGCTCTTTTGTATGTAACCCTAGTCCAAGATGTTCATAGTCTCCGTCTCCAAATTATGGAAAGCTGCGAAACCATGTGTAATACTCCAGGGATACATCAGCGCATCGTAGATTCATTACGACGGCGGATTGATGCAGGTGTCGATCCCACGGAGGGAATACTGAATATCTCATGCGAGAAAGAGTTGCGCGTGGTACGCATTGTTCTGTTCCTGTATGTTTCCCATGATTAATGAGTTGGAGAAAATGAGTTGTAGCATGGAAACAAAGCGCTTCCTGGCTCATGTTCACATAATATAATTTATTGGCCTACGAAAGAAGAATGTGTGCAGCAATTCGTGCCGAAAGTTTTTGTTACACCCTGTATTATGCTACGTGACGATTAGAATTGAAATATCGATCACTCTAAGCCATTCCAGGCAACACACCAAAAATTCTCGGAAAAATGCTTTGAGGTATTCCAAATGCTTTAATATCCTTATGTAAGTGCGCTTTTTAAAAGGCAGCAAGGCCGTGTGATAGAATGCGTGCCTGCCTTGTGGAGGTCTGTATTTCGATTCCTGGCCGCTGCAAATTTTTAGCGAGAGCTACATGTTCTGCGAACATTTCCGTGTAGCGTAAAAAACGTAAAGATGGAAAAACAGTCAGCAGCCCTCGACACTGGTGATCGGTGGGTCACATGTTCGAGTCTCATTTCGGTCATTTTTTCCGTTTTTATTTATTTATTTTTTGGTTCAGTTCGAATGCCACCTTCTCATAAATAGAAAATTCATCAAATAAACACTAATTAACACAAATGCAATTGTCACTTTTATGAAAGTACACTCTTTCTTATTTCTACTTACATGTTGTTGTTGTTGTTGTTGTTGTGATCTTCAGTCTAGAGACCGGTTTGATGCAGCTCTCCATGGTACTGTACGCAGCTCGTGCTCTCACGGTCGCGTTTTCGCTTCCCGAGCACGGGGTCTCGGGTGCGATTCCCGGCGGGCTCAGGGATTTTCACCTGCCTCCAGATGACTGGGTGTTTGTATTGTCTTCATCATTTCATCATCATTCATAAAAAGTGGCGAGATTGGGATGGGAAAAGGTTGGGAATCTGTTCGGGCGCTAATAACCACGCAGTTGAGCGCCCCACAAACCAAACATCATCACCTTCATGCTACTCTATCCTGTGTAAGCCTCTTCATCTCCAAGTAACTACTGCAAACTAAATCCTTCTGATTCTGCTTACTGTATTCATCTCTCGGTCTCCCTCTACGATTTTACCCCCACACTTCCCTCCAGTACTAAATCGTGATCCCTCGAGGCCTCATAATGTGTTCCTACCAACCAATCCCTAATTCTAGTCAGCCTGTAACACAAATCTCTTTTCTGCTCAATTCTATTCACTACCTTCTCATTAGTTACGCGATCTACCCATCTAATCTTCAGAATTCTTCTGTAGCATCACTTCTCTAAACTGTTTAACCTCCATCTTTCACTTCCATACGTGGCTACACGTCATACAAATATTTTCAGAAAGGACTTCCTGACGCTTAAATCTATACTCGATGTTAACAAATTTCTCTTTCTCAGAAACGCTTTCCTTGCCATAGCCACTCTATATTTTATATCCTCTTTACTTCGACCGTCATTAATTATTTTGCTCTACAAACAGCATAACTCATCTATTACTTTAAGTGTCTCGTTTCCTAATCTAATCCCCTGAGCATCGCCTGTTTTAATTAGACAAATATTCTGTTATCCTCGTTTTGCTTTTTTTATGTTCATCTTACATCCTCCTTTCAAGACACGCTCCATTCCCTTCAACTGCTCTTCCAGGTCCTTTGCTCTCTTTGCCTGAATTACAGTGTCATCGGCATCTTCTCCATGGATTTTAATACCTACTCCAAATTTTTCTTTTGTTTTCTTTACTGCTTGCTCAATATACAGATTTAATAACATCGGGGATAGACTACAACCCTGTCTCACTCCCTGTAGTCTCTAAGTCTACAAGTGCTGTAAACTTAGGTTTGCCTTTCTGTAACCTATCTTCTCTGAGAAGTCGTAGGGTCATATTGCCGTGCGTGTTTCTATATTTCTGCGGAGTTCAAACTGATCTTTCCCGAGGTCGGTTTCTACTAGTTTTTCCCTTCTTCTGTAAAGGATTCGTGTTATTATTTTGCTGCCGTGACTTTTTAAACTGGTAACTCGGTAATTTTCACTCTTCTCAGCACCTGCTTTCTTTTGAATTGGGATTATTGTATTCTTCTTGAAGAATCAAGCCGAAGTGGCTTTGCGGTTCTAGGCGCTCCAGTCTGGAACCGTAAGACCGCTACGGCTGTAGGTTCGAATCCTGCCTCGGGCATGGATGTGTGTGATGTCCTTAGGTTAGTTAGGTTTAAGCAGTTCTAAGTTCTAGGGGACTGATGACCTCAGTAGTAGTGCTCAGAGCCATTTGAACCATATTTCGCCTGAGTAATACAGCTTGTACACCAGGTGGAAGAGTTTTGTCATGGCTGGCTCTCCCAAGGCTATCAGTAGCTCGAATGGAATGTTATCTACCCCCGGGGCCTAGTTTTGACTTATGTCTTTCAGTGCTTTGTTAAATTCTTCACCCAGTGTTACATCTCCCTTATATTCATCCTCGTCCTCTTTAATTTCCAAAATATTGCCTTTAAGTCCAACGCCCTTGTATAGACCCTCTATATACGCTATCCACTTATGCTTTGTCTTCTTTGCTTAGACTCATTTTCCAGCTGAGCTCTAGAGATTTAGATAGATGGTTCTCTTTTCTCCATAGGTCTCTTTAATTTTCCTGTAGGCAGTATCTATCTTATCCTAGTGATATGTGCTTCTACATCCTTACATTTGTCCTCTATCCATTCCTGCCTAGCCATTTTGCACTTTCAGTTAATTTCATTTTTTAGACGTTTGTATTCCCTTTCGCCTGCTTCATTTATTGCATTTTTTTTATTTTCTCCTTTCTTCGATTAATTTCAATATCTCTTGTGTTCCCCATGGGTTTCTACTTGTCCTCGTCTTTTTACCTTCTTGACCTTCCGCTACCTTCATTATTTCATCTCTCAGAGAACTCAATCTTCTTTTACTGCAATTCCTTTCCCCTTTTCTTCTCAGTCGATCCCTAATGCTCCGTCTGAAACTCGCTAGAACCTCTGGTTCTTCAGTTTATCCAAGTCCCATCTCCTGAAATTTCGCATTTTTGCAGTTTCTTCAGTTTGATCTGCAGTTCATAACCAATAAATTGTGGTCAGAGTCCACATCTGCCCCTGGAAATGTCTTACAGTTTAAAATCTGGTTCCGAAATCTCTGTCTTACCATAATATAATCAATTTGAAACCCTCCGGTGTCTCCCGGTCTCTTCGACGTATACAAGCTTCTTTCATGATTCTTAAACCAAATGCTAGCTATGATTAAATTATGCTTTGTGCAAAATCCTGCCAGACGGTGTTCTCTTTCATTCCTTCCTCCCAGTCCATATTCGCCTGCTAATTTTCCTTCTCTTCCTTTTCCTACTATCGAATTCCAGTCCCCCGTGACTATTTAATTATCGTCTCCATTAATTATCTGAATTATTTTTTCTATCTCATAATAAATTTATTCAATCTCTTCATCATATGCGGAGGCACATAAACTTGTGCTAGTTTGGTGTTCCGTGTTGGCTTTGTTTCTATCTTGGCTACAATGCGTTCACTACGCTGTTCATAGTAGCTTACTCGCATCCCTCTTTCCTTATTCAGTATTAGACCCAATCCTTGATTACCTCCATTTGATTTAGAACGTACAACCCCGTATTCCCTGACCAGAAGTCCTGTTCCTCCTGCCACAGAACTTCAGAAATACTCACTACTTCTAGCTTCAATCTATTCGTTTCCGTTTTTAAATTTTCTAACACACGTGCCCGATTCAGGGATCTGTCATTCCACGTTCCGATCAGTAGAACGCCAATTTTGTTTCTCCTGATAACGACATTCTCCTGAGTAGACCCCGCCCGGAGATTCAAGTGAAGGTCTATTTTATATACTGGATATTTTACCGAAGAGGGTAAACTATTTCGGAGATAATTACATATCGCACACAAGAATCCAATTTCGGTCGCAAATACAAATTGAAGACTTCATAACAAAAACGACCTGGTCAAAATTTACATTTTTCAGGATAGCGAGAAAAAACGTTCTAAATAGTTGCATAACATCTCACCGTCAATTATATATATATTTTTTTTATTTGGCTCCTTGGGAATGGCTAAATCATTCTTATGACGCTGTACTAATTTACTTTTCAATGAAGCTAATAAGTTTTTTTTCAAATTACGGTTGTCACCGGCATAGCTGTTTTTGCTAGAAAATGTAGATGAGAGTAAGAAGAAATGACTCATTAAGTGCGCTAATTACATTTCATAAACCTCATAACATATTAATTTTTTACAGAACAAAAGGTTAAGTTACATTAAAGATACACAGAATTGATCAAAGAAACGTTCACAGGTCTTCTGCGTTATTGTCGTCAGATTCAATCATATCTAAGTTCGACTCATCTTTTTCCTCTCCAGAAGCAATCAGTGTTTTGAGAAAGTTTTAGTTGTTACTCGTCAAATTAGCAAGAAGCACCTTCACGTGTTAAGTTTTTAACTCCTTAATCTTGAATACGTTATGCGGAAAGTAAACTCATGTATCACTTTCCGTTGCCCGAAGTGCAACCGTACGCCAAGGTTCTGTATAACTGTATCGCACAAAAATATAGCTCGTGCGTGCCTCAGTTCTGTACATCCTTAGCTCTCTTAGCTTAACATTTTCTTTCAGACGGTTTAAGTTAGTGGTCATCAGGTTCTTTAATGTTGAATATCACTGACTGGTTTATTTTGCAGATGCGGAAAGGTATTGGATGTTTTTGAGAAGAGGTAATGACTGCGTCCCATAACCTTATCAACTTCACTGGCCTGAAATTGCGTGAAATTAAGGAGAAATCTTGACCATTTGGCAAAAGCGAACCACCTTTCATGGAAAAGATGTAAGGTATTCTGTTGAACATTGTCAGACATATACGAAAAATGCAGCATGAATAAAGTTTATTCTGACCAGCGCTTCCCTCTGAAATCAAAAATAATTCTCTCCCAGTGTGTTGCCCACTTTCCAAGTAATGAAACAATAGAGAGGTCAATTCGTTATATCGGTTGGGGGGAACACTTTTGCCGGCATAATCCATGTATTCCTCGCCCACTGCTTCTTCTTCTTCTTTATTACATTCTGCTTTCTTTCTTGACGTTTCTGCCTTTTAGGATCTGCCTTTTAGGATCCTGAACAATGTCTCAGACATTGAACCGTCACTTGCCAAAGAGCAGACTGAAATAATGCAGTAAGTACTACAAAGGCACAGTGAACACTGAGGATGCACTGTCGCATTCTTTCATACAGAAATAGTCCTTGTCAAATGACGAAGGCTGCTTTTGACATAAATTATTTTGGCGAAGGCTGGTTTTTCTGGAACGATCACATTTTCTAGCTGCAATAACTCAGGCGAAGGGTCGTTTCTGCCATATGTGATTAGAACGAATCGTGAGCCTTAATGCTGACTACAAGACTGCGCTGAAATCGCGGAAAGATAGAAACAGACAAAGGTTATTTTTGTTACGAGCTCTTCAGTCTTAGTTATCCGCTTTTTATAAAAGATTGTTAATAAAGATGCCTCGATAAAAAAAATTACAAATATTTTTTTTCATTTTTATGTATTTTACGTTTCTCGGAAATTTTTCTTAAAAATTCATTTGTTTAAAAATTTTGCAGCGGCCAGGGTAGTCCCCGGCGCTCCACGTAGCGCACGAGAGTTCTACCGCAGAGCCACGCTGCCTGATGAAAATGCAACCTAACACTCAGGTATCAACGACGCTCGGAGATCTTCGAAGTTGATTTTCTCTAAAATTTTTGAGATTTGCATCGATAAACTCTGGCAGATTAATATTTGAGATCTCGACTTCACGTACCACAAATATAAAAAAGTTGCAAAATCCAAGTGCGATTGGTTTATTTGTTAGACTGTCTACATGTACAGAATGACGATAATTTGTCTGGAGCTACATGAAAACAGGTAGGTAGCTCCGTCAGCACTGAGGTCTTCAAATTTCCGGGAAGGGCTGTTCAATTTGAAGGTGTGCCATGTTTGAAGTCCATTTTTGCAGCTAGAAGTAGTGTATGGGGCAATTTTTGATACGATGTCTCAGGACAAGTCACAGATTAATCGACTATAAATGTGATATGAAAATCGCTGTAAGACACGCAAATCACAGCAAATTGGAAATTACGTAAGAGTTGGGGTTACTGAGATCAACTTTGTCTGTGGGAATCTTCAGTACGGCAGAAACTGCCGCCACCCGCCATCGATGGCGCAAAGTACGACCACGAGCGCCTGTTCAACAGACGCCACGTCGCCCCCACAGAGTCATAGGTGGCGACCGACCATCGACTGTAAGTCAGGACGACACCGGTTTGAAAGACGAGCTTCAGAACTACAAGCAGATCAACGCCTCGCATAGGCTTCAGCTGCCCATCTTTGTACTTTGACCATTCAGTGTATAGGCAATGCCAATGAAATTGATGTGGGCAGAACGTGAAGGCCGATGAAACAGTGGTTGATGGACCGAGAAAATTCTTTGTCAGATTCCTAGAGATAATAATGACGGAAAAAATGACATAATGGAAGATGTGTAGACGGCATTTGAAACATTACAGAAAGAGCATGTATGTGATTTGCCGTAAGATTCTCAAAGTTTATAGGAGTATCCAGAATGAGATTTTCACTCTGGAGTGGAGTGTGCGCTGATAAGAAACTTCCTGGCAGATTAAAACTGTGTGCCGGACCGAGACTCGAAATCGGGACCTTTGCCTTTCGCGGACAAGTGCTCTACCAACTTTTTTTTCTTTTTTTTTCTTTTCGTTTTGTTCGGTATTGTTCATAGCGTTTGGTCTGGGCGGACGTCACAAGATATCCGTTCAAATTGATCGTTGATTCCTGTCCTCAGTTTTTGTATTACAGAGGGCGAGCAGCCCTCTGACCGAACACGCTGAGCTACCGTGCCGGCTACCAACTGAGCTACCCAAGCACGACTCGCGCCCCGTCCTCACATCTTTACTTCTGCCAGTACCTCGCCTCTTACCTTCCAAACTTTACAGGAGCTCTCCTGCGAGGAGTACTTTATCCAGCAGTGAATGTCCAGCAGTGAATGTCTACATGCACACTCCACAAACCAATATACGGCGCATGGCTGAGAGTACCTCGTACCACTCCTAGTCATGTCTCGTTCCAGTCGCAGATAGAGGGAGGGAAAAAGTCTACCTATATGCCTCCGTTCGACTTCTAATTCCTCTTATCTTATGTAGATAGTCCTTCCCCAATATGTGCGTTGGTGGCATAGAATCGATCTGCAGTCAGCCTCAAATATTGGTTCTTTAAAATCTTCTTAATACTGTTTACTTCGCGAAAATTACGTCGCCTTCCCTCCAGTGGTTCACATTTGAGTTCACGAAGCATCTCCGCAGTACTATCACTTTGATCGAACCTACCGGTAACAAATCTATCAGCCCACCTCTGAATTACTTCGATGTATTCTTTTAATCCGACCTGGTTGGGATCCCAAATACTCGAGCGGTAGTGAAGAACGGATCGAACTAGTGTTTTGTACGTTTGATAGGTGAACCACACTTTCCTAAAATTATCCCAATAAATGGAAGTCTACTATTCGAATCCTCTACTACGTCCTTACGTGCTCGTTCCATTTCATATTGCTTTGCAACATCACCTCTAGATACTTAATCGACGTGACGTGTCACGCACTACACTACTTACGCGTTTTATTCGAACGTTGCAGAGTTGTTTTTCTTATTCCTCTGCATTAACTAACCTTTTTTCAATTGTTAGAGGTAGCTGCCTTTCAAACAAAAAGCAGAAATTTTGTCTACGTCATTTTGTATCCTCCTACAGTCACTAAACGATTAAACCTTCCCGTACACCCCAGCGTCATCAGCAAACCTGCAGACTGCTGCTCACCACGTCCGTCAGATGGTTCAAATGGCTCTGAGCTCTATGAGACTTAACATCTGATGTCATCAGTCCCCTAGACTTAGAACTACTTAAACCCAACTAATCTAAGGACATCACACACATCCATGCCCGAGGCAGGATTCGAAAGTGCGACCGTAGCAGCAGCGCGGTTCCTGATTGAAGCCACAACGGCCGGCTGTCCGTCAGATCATTTACGTATGTAGAAAACGAGAACGGTCCTATCACACTTCTATGAGGCACTCATGACGATAACCTTGTCTCTGATGAACACTCGCCATTGACGACAAGTTCTGTTACTTACGAAGTCTTCCAGCCACTCACATATCTGGAACCCCATTCCGTACGTTCCTATTCATAGAATATGTACATTATTAAGCTTTGCAGAAATGATAAGCATTTGAACCATGTCGGCCCGCGGTTTCAAGATCAACATCGATATCGTGGCGCAACACCACCTACCGGTAAAATGAGCCTGCGGGTTTCTTTATCGCCAAAAACCGAAGGTAACGTAGCAGTGTGATTTGAGCAGACGTGCAGGATGCCTCGCAGACGTAAGCGCGAACCGTACCGTCAAATCAGTGAGTCTGAAAGAGAGCCCATTATTGGGCTGAGAGAAAGCGATGCATCCATCCAGGAAACTGCTGGTCATGTGGGACGAAGTGTGTCGGCAGTGCAACTGGTGTTGATTGAATGTTTCACGGAAGACTGTAGAACACGACGAGATGGGCGAGGTCGCCCCACCAACACGACCCCCCGATGAGATCGAAACCTCATGCGGATGGCATTGCAGGACAGATATGTGTCCTCCTCGGCTCTGGCGCAACAGCAGAACAGTGTTCACATACCGTACAATGTCAGGGGTGACAGTCCATCGGCGTTTATTACGGCATGGGTTACGTGCGCGGCGTACACTTCTCCGCCTTCCTTTGGCGAATGTGCAGAAACATGTTAGACGGCAATGGTGTATGGAACGACGTCAGTGGGGACAGGAATGTGATCAGATAGTATTTTCGGACGAACCAGGTCCTGTTTGTTTGGAAATGAAGCCACATTTTCGTTCACAGCAGGCAGAGGGGGGCAGTATCGCAGTGACTGCTTTCGCACAAGACATACAGAGCCAACTCAAGGCCTTATGGTGTGAGGTGCTATTGAGTAGAACCACAAATCACAGCTGGTGCGTGTCCAGGTCCCTGTGACCAGTGTGACCTACGTGAATAACATTCTGTGACCCTTATCCATGTCCGCCCCCGGTATCTGAGTGGTCAGTGCGACAGAATGTCAATCCTCAGGGCCAGGGTTCGATTCCCGGCTGGGTCGGAGATTTTCTCCTCTCAGGGACTGGGTGTCGTGTTGTCCTTATCATCATAATTTCATCCCGATCGACGCGCCAGTGGCCGAAGTGGCGTCAAATCGAAAGACTTGCACCCGACGAGCGGTCTGGCTGACGGGAGGCCCTAGCGCCACGACCCTTATCCATATCCTTTTTTGAGAACACTACAGACGCTATTTTTCCGCAAGACAATGCACCACTACATGTTGCTGCACGAACACGTGTCTTCTTGCTGTCACAGGCTGCCAGCCTTTTGCCCTGGCCCGCCAAATTACCAGACTTCTCGCTATTCAAAAATGTCTGGGATTTGGTGAAACGACGGGTGCAGCGCTGTGACCCAATGACAATCACCATAGATGAACTTTGGAAGCAGGCGAATCTGCATGGATGGCTGCACTACACTATCGAACGCCATTCGTGTCCTATACGCGTCGATGCTATCACGCATGGAACAAGTTATCAGGACCCATGGCGGGTACTGCCCCTACTAGGAAAGAGGACACGTGCTGAACCGAGGTGACGGAAATGCTAATCACTTCTGCAGAACATACTAATGTACACGTACTGTCAATATGAACATCCTGTCTCTAGTCGTTGAAGGTGTTCTCTATTGTTGAACATGAGTGTAGAGATACAGAATCTGCCTGTAGCGTTTTATCCATTTTTGACAGGGTATTGTTTGAGAAAAGGCCATTTATCGAATTGGTGCTTGCTAACGAGATTGTTTCGGTCTGCACATTAGACCATTTTCGAGTGGACGTTGTGTTCTTTCAAGTGATGGAGCGGTGTTCCATCAATTGAACATTCCGTTTCGGAATCAGTCCCCTCCGAATCTTGTAATTCTACGAAAGTACGCATTGTCAAACGACTCCTTAAATAGTGTCGCGTTTCCCAACGTACGAAGGCTGACGAATCCACGTGGCAGCGCTCCGGCCCGTGGCGAGCAATCTGTGTGAGTGGCTGTGCAGGTGGGCTTTGTGATGGCCCATCAAGGCGAGGCACACTGCAGGCACGGCTTTAATCTGGGCCGAGTAGCTGCCAGCCCGGGGGCCATTACCCGTAAAAGAAACAGCGCGCAACAACAGCGCACCATGTACCTACCTCTCCTAGGAATGCACGCGCAACAGTCGCTAATGGTCGTCACACCCGGCATACTCCAGCTGACGCATTGCCGCAAAATGTTGTCGTCTCCTCTCATAAGAGTAAATTTAAACCTACAAAAAATGATTTTTTTTTTATTTTAGGGCGCATATTCGAGATGTACAGTTTTGTGGTTGTAAAAAATGTACGCTGATAGGCAAAAGAAATGTAGGACGCAGAAGTGAGGAGGAAATGAAATGAAACTTTTGTTCAGAGGGTAAGTGATGTTGCTTCAGAGATTATGAAATCGACTCAGATTTGCCAATATCACGTTGCCTCACCCCCCCCCCCCCCTTCCCCTCTTACTTCGATCCATTCACTGATCCGTTAGGGAAGCCGTTGTATCCTCTACTGAGGCAAGCTGGATCTTAACCATTGCAAAAGTCCTCGATACTAGCACAGGGATAAATTTGACATCCGAGCTAGACCAACACATGATGTATCCGGGAAAGATCTGAGGATTTTCTGGCGACTCGAGTACCTAAAAAACACGCACATAGATCATAGAGACAAGTGCTGTGTGTCGACGAGGATTATCTTGTTGAAGATGATGCAACGATACTGTAGCATTAAAGGAAACACATGCGAACCATGATACAAGGAGTAACGCTGCTGTTCTGTCTAAGACACTGGAAGGATGGGACCTCTCTCAGATCGCGCCAACACTCGCCGGCGGTGGCCATCCAAGGTAGAGCAGAACAGTGATTCATAGCTGAACTCAATACGATGCCATTCATCAGCAGGCTGATTCCTCGTCACAGCGCCACTCCAAACGTGGGCTTTTGTGTTGTGGAGTTACCAGCAGCTTACGCCTAGGACGGTAATTTCCTATTCCGGCTGCTGCTAGTTCTTTGGACAATGGTGCTGTATGACGTAGAAGATGGCAAGGAGTCCATTAACTGTTTTTCAATGTAGCTGCAGATGTGAAGGGGTTATGACGTGCTTAGTTCCAATATGGTGATCCTCCCTTGTCATGGTCAGACGTGATCGACTGGAACATGGACAATGGGTACGACTGTCAGGTTCCAACCCAGTCCAACATTGGACCAGTATCACATCAGAATGCCCCACGGATCTGGATAGCGTGCGATTCAAAGACCCATAACGAGACCCATTTCACAATCTGTCACATGGCGATAGCGCTGACTCACATGCGTCCTTCACAGTGGTAAGTCTACACTTGACGCTGTTTGAGGCTCCTTACACTGTCTGATCAAAAGTATCCAGACACCTGGCTGAAAATTACTTACACGTTCGTGGCGCCCTCCATTGATAATAACATGATATTGGCCAATCCTTAGCCTTGATGACAGCTTCCACAGGCATACGTCCAGTCAGGTGTTGGAAGGTTTCTTGGGGAATGGCAGCTCATTCTTGACGGAGTGCTGCACTGAGGAGAGGTATCGGTGTCGGTCGGTGAGGCCTCGCACGACGTTGGCGCTCCAAAACATCCCAGAGATGTTCTATAGGATTCAGATCATGACGCTGTGCAGGCCAGTCCATTACAGGGATGTTATTGTCATGTAACCACTCCACCACAGGCTTTGCATTATCGACAGGTGCTCGATCGCGTTGAAAGATGCAATCGCCATCCTCGAATTGCTCTTCAA
Organism: Schistocerca gregaria; assembly: GCF_023897955.1. Lineage (NCBI taxonomy): Eukaryota > Metazoa > Arthropoda > Insecta > Orthoptera > Acrididae > Schistocerca > Schistocerca gregaria. Next base: position 242,960,343 of record NC_064924.1, read on the forward strand.
CAGTGGGAAGCAAGAAGGGCTTAACACATCAATGTAGGCCGGTGTTGTGATAGTGATACGCAAAACAACAAGGGAATGCAAGCCCCTCCAAGAAAAACACGACCACACCATAAAACCATGGCCTCCGAGTTTTATTGTTGGCACTACACACGCTGGCAAATGACGTTCACCGGGCATTCGCCATACCCACATCCTGCCATCGGAGCTCCACATTGTGTACCGTGATTCGTCACTCCACACAACGTTTTTCCACTGATCAATCGTCCAATGTTTACTTTCCTTACACCAAACGAGGCGTCATTTGGCATTTACCGGCGATTTGTGTGGCTTATGATCAGCCGCTCGACCATGAAATCCAAGTTTTCTCACCTCCCGCCTAAGTATCATTGAACTTTCACTGGCCGATTTTCAGACGAGAAGTCTGTATCAGTTAGAGTAGCAATAACGCCTTAACTTAACAGTGGAATTAGTGTAACACCAATAGACCGCGTTTTAAAACTATGACAGTGTCTGTTCAATTTATTGGAAAAATTGTGTCACGCGTACCTTATTATGCCGAAAAACTGTGAACTGTGTGGTTAGGTAGTTACTGCTCACAGGTGTTCAGCAGCAAACTTTTATAGCAGTATGCTGATGTTTTTCTGCAAGATATTAGTGAGGCTTACCATTTACCACTAGGGAACTGGCCATATAATTGTGTAATATTAAGAGGACTGTGAACAGTGAAAGTAAAGAACTGTGAAACGCAACTGTGCACCTGTCGACTACATCATTTACAGTGGTCAGTGTTGAACTTCCACCCCGTATTTTCAGCTAGTGTAACAATGCAGTACGTCGGCACCGATACATATACACCGATGACTATCAACGAAGAAATAAAGCAGGTGAACGTGACAAACTGTAATTCCATCTTCCCTGTTTGTTATCATTCTAGATTCCAGACATCAGATGAAGGAATTTTACTAAGTCTTCGGAAACCCGTCGTGAATACAATCAAACATTGTTGACTAAGCAAATTTTGTGCGGTTTCTTCATTTTAGAAAATGGGCTGACAAACAAAAGGAACTCTTTCACAACGGTCTGATCATTTAGAAATGTGATAAGTTTACTATACGTTACAAATGAATAACTCGAACGTTGGACCTTAGCTCTTTCTTTTAATGTATCATTCTAGTTTTACATGAAATGTTTCGTTGAAAACCACGACTTCTGAGCGTCAAAGTAGTAATATTCATGTAATACGTGCAGCTAGCCAGAGCAGTCGGTAATACGTCCTACTCAAATTAATGCCCCAGGCTGGAAGAGCACAGAGATAAGTTAAAAATTCGAATGTATTGAAAACCAAAAGAAGCATGAAAATATCTCAGCGATGTCTTACCATCTGCTTAATTGCAAAAATTAATCACAGAAAAATAAAAACTGTAGTAATATTCAAGAAAAATATTAGCATATGATTTTTATAGTACAATTACAAACGTTGCGAGTATGGGGCGAGCGAACTGCTCATATCCTTGTCAAAGGAACCATCTCGGCAACTGGTTACGCCGTTTAGAATGAACGCGGAAAAACTACATTTGGATGGCCAGACGTGAGTTAGAGTCGCTCTATTTAGTAATTCTTTACAGACGAATGGAAAAACTGGTAGAAGCTGATCTCGGGGAAGATCAGTTTGGACTCCGTAGCAATGTAGGAACATAAATGTAGGAACAAAAATCTTACGTGGAAGATAGGTTAAGGAAAGGCAAACCTGGGTTTCCAGCATTTGTAGACTTAGAGAAAGCTTTTGACAATTTTGACTGGAAAACTCTCAAATTCTGAAGGCTACAGGGTGCGAAAGGCTATTTACAATTTGTACAGAAGCTAGATGGCAGTTATAAGATTCGAGGGGGCACGAAAAGGAAGCAGTGGTTGAGAAGCGAGTGAGACAGGGTTGTATCCTATCACCGATGTTATTCAATCTGTACACTGACCAAGCAGTAAAGGAAACAAAAGAAAATTTGGAATAGAAATTAAAATTCGTAGAGAAGAAATAATAACTTTCAGGCTTGCCGACTACATTGTAATTCTATCAGAGACAGCAAAGGATCTGGAAGAGCAGCTGAAGGGAATGGACAGTGTCTTGAAAGAAGATGAACGTCAACAAAAGCAAAACTAGGATAATGGTATGTAGTCTTATTAAATTAGGTGATGCTGAGTGGATTATATTAAAAAATAAGACACTTCAAGTAGTACATGAGTTATGCTGTTTGGAGAGCAAAATACGTGATGAAGGTCGAAGTAGAGAGGATATAAAATGTAGGGTGGCTATGGCAAAGAAAGCTTTTCTGAAGAACAGACTTTTTTAACATCGAGTATAGATTTTAGTATGAGGAAGTCTTTTCTGAAAGTATTTGTAAGAAGTTAACCACGTATGGAAGTGAAACATAGACGATAAACAGTTTACACCGGAAGAGAAGAGAAGAGAAGCCTTCGAAATGTGGTGCTACAGACGAATGCTGAAGAGTAGATTGGTAGATCACGTAACTAATGAGGATGTTCTGAACAGAATTGGGGATAAGAGAGATTTGTGGTACAACCTAACTAGAAGAATGGATCGGTTGGTAGGACATATTCTGAGGCATCAAGGGATCACGATTTAGAACTGGAGTTAAGCGTGGGGGTAAAAATCGTAGAGGTAGACCGAGAGATGAATACAGAAGGCATAATCAGAAGGATGTAGATTGTAGTAGTTTGGAGATGAAGAGGCGTGCACAGGGTAGAGTAGCATGGAGAGCTGCATCGAACCAGTCTTTGGACTGAAGACTACAACAACAACAACATTTCATAATTACTGTGAACAGTTCGCGAGTGTCTCCACTTGCGTGACGCCATCTCGAATATTCAAGTAATTACTACGTGCACATTCCATGACGTCACAACCTGACTACTAGTTATAACACGTGAACTTACTAGCAGTCACGACAGGCTGTTGCTCCTGACGAAAGAAGGACGTTTAGTCTTGAACTTTCCAACATTTGAATCGGAGCCTAAGCTCGTATTCAGGGAGTGATGAGGAAGCGATCCGGAAGTGTCCGTTTGAAAGCAATCAACCTGACATTTACCTTACACTAGTTAGGGAAACCACATTAAATCTGAATCTGAATTGTCAGCTGCTCTCCCGAATATGGGTCTAGTGTGCTTGCTCACTCCATAGATCGAGTTTCTTCTGGAAAAAACACGATGCCCACCATAGGTAGTACGACGGGAAAACGTCCGTAACAGTTAACGTCGGTGGCGAGACTGCTTCACACGCCTACCATGTCCAATCACGTAACGAGGATTCGTTTCCGTTTCTAGGGCAGTGTTGCCGCAGTTTTAACCGGCTCACACTTTTAGCAAATCTTCAAAGTGCCCTTTCGAGCCTCGTGCTGGCGATAGCGCTGCCAGCTTTCGAGGTTCTTTTTTGGCGTACGGAGTATAATAAACTAGGGTCTTGATTTGGGAGGAATCGCCTTCAAAACTAGTCGCACAGTTTACGTTTTCCATGACTTGTTGATCCTCTATTGGTGGAAGGAAGGAAGGTTCGGGGTTGACGTCTCGTCAACTACTATGTCAAAGACGGAACACAAGCTCGCAATGCTTAAAGGCTGGAGGAGGAATCCACCTGTGTCCTTCAAAGGAACCATTCCAGGGTTTGCATGCAGCGATTTAGGGAAATTGTCAAAAACCTGAATCTGTATGGCCAGACGCAGATTTGAACCGTCGTCCTCCCGAATGCAAGTCCAGTGTGCTAACCACTATGCCCCCTCACTTGTCCTCCATTATTGGGTGCTGGCATAGTTCTCTCGATTATATTTTGGTCAGTCATTTATCCAGTTCACTTCATGGTTAATCTGTAATGATCTTGTTTGGCGGGCGTTAGATCAGAGAAAAAATTATGAAATTATCCATTCGCCCAAAGATCTTACATTGCACTTATTTGGAGTTGACGATGACCGCTTACTAGGAATCTAAGTGTAGCAGCTAACACTATGTTCATTCTTCATGTTATTTTATTATTCCTCCTCCTCAGCCTAATCATCAGCGTCTTGTGTTTTGAAAATATACACTGATGAGACAAAGCATTACGACCACCTTCTTATAGCGTGTCGCACATCAACATGAGTTCGCTACCGTAGCCCTCAAACTACTCTATCATGATATAAGAGCGTGACATGAATAGTTATCCTGCCCGAATGTTCCAACATCTCCCGTACAGACATCAAGCATAAAGTGTGCAGGTGGTACGCAGTCGTCTTCACATTGTCCACAGCTGTCACGATACCTTCAATTACTACGACAGGTAACATGGAAAAGCAGGTGAACGTTCCCCCCCCCCCCCCCAACCCCCGGAATTTGCACATGCCGCAGCGCATGTTCGAACATCCGTTCCCCCGCATGTCGTACACCGATACGATCATCGACATGGTGTTGCAAGAAACGTGATTCATCCGACCAAGTGACACATTCCTATTGATCCACTGTCCAATTCCGATCCTTCCGTGCCCACTGCAACCGTAACTGACGATGTCGTTTGGTCAACATGGAAACGCATGCACCTGAACACTTGATCTTAAACCAGAATTGTGTTCTTTCATTGGATGTACAGCAGATCACCGCTTGCTTTCCTTTACAGATTTGGCAAACCTCCGACCTCCACATCCTGTGATGAGGCGTGGACATTTTTTCGTGGTTTTGCCGTACTTCAGCTACTGTCCATAGATGCTCACAACATTGGCCTACGAATATCCTAGCAGCTTCGCCGTTCCCTGGCGTCAGGTTGTAAGAATCTGCTCTTTGTCAATCTCATTTTCGTCAGTGGATTTATCCATTTTCGGCCAGTATCGTCCCTAGAATATTTCCGTATTCTTCTCTGCTCCGCTTATATCGTTCCCTCAGCGCGTCACGTGGCCGCAGCGCAAACGTGCGACATTACTTCTCTTGGTAAGCAGTGGTCATAATGTTTTGGGCTCATCGGTGAAGCTGGCTGTACACACTCGCAGAGGAAACAAATCGGAATCGGGCTTCTTTTTCTACCACCATTAGCAAAATAAAGACTGTTGAAGTTTAAAACTTTATTTTGAGACTTACACCTTGAACAAAACACAATATGTTGTTGTACACTAGCTCTCATATGTGTTCTGGTGATATTACACATTTATTAAAAATACATATTTCACAATAACAAAACTATCTAGCTAGCCTTGTAATAGAAGTTTAATATATTTCCGTGTTCCGTTTTAAATAATGGTTTTTTTATGTACTACAGTCTTTCTCTGAAATTATAAAAAAATTATTCCGGAAAATTAAGGTTATTCCAAATGTAAAAACGTGTTCAAAACTGCAACATCGTTACGTACCTAGGAACAACTACTCTAATGAAATTTAAAAGCGTTGCAGTCGAGAAAATCATGCCAGAATTATCGTAATTAATCGTCTGTCTGTTACGTTATTACCCTGCTGCACACCAATAATTAGTAAGTGAGATCAAATTAAGAGGAAGCATTATCAAAACCAGCCGCAAGTTAAATACGTTTTCAAACAAAAGCTTTCGGTAACTAAAACCAATTTCCATTTTCAAGAGAAGTAAAATTATGAAGACATTAAAGGAACTCAGTTGATCTGCAAGTTGCATACACTGATCAGCCAGAACATTATGACTATCGACCTACTATCAATATAAAACCGTTTAGGCGATAGCAGCGTCGCCTGGCGAGGAATGACTGCTAGTCAGACACACTCACGGTGCATGTAGTACCAGTGGACGTGCTGTCCGTGTGCAGACTGGGGAAGGCGTGCAATCGATCTGAGTTTGACCTGGGGCAGCCTGTGATGGTCTGGAATCTCGGAACGAGCATTTCGGAAACTACATGACTTGTCAGGTGTTAGAGTAGTGCTGTGGTGAGTGTCTTCAACACGTGTCGCAACCAAGGTGAAACCACGTCCAGGCGTCGTGGGGTTGGGCGGCCACTCTTTATTACAGATGCCGGGCGTCCTAGGCTGGGAAGAACAGTAAAACAAGGCAGGCAACGAACTGTCACGGAACTGACATCAGGAGTGAATGCTGGGAAAAGTACAAGTGTGTCTGAATTCACAGCGCATCGAACACTTCTAACGTTGGGCCTCCGAAGCCGGCGACCCAGGCATGTGCCAATGTTAACACCGCTATGTCGGTAACTACGACTGAAATGGGCACGTTACCATTGGCAGTGGACGTTGGCTCAGTGGCAGAGGGTAGCATAGTCTGATGAATCCCGATACCTTCTTCATCATGCCGAGCCCGCATCTCGTGGTCGTGCGGTAGCGTTCTCGCTTCCCACGCCCAGGTTCCCTGGTTCGATTCCCGGCGGGGTCAGGGATTTTCTCTGCCTCGTGATGGCTGGCTGTTGTGTGATGTCCTTAGGTTAGTTAGGTTTAAGTAGTTCTAAGTTCTAGGGGACTGATGACCATAGATGTTAAGTCCCATAGTGCTCAGAGCCATTTGAAACATTTGAACCATCATGCCGATGTGAGCGCGCGGATCCATCGTCTTCCAGGGCAACAGCTCCTTAACACCGGTACTGGAGTTCGGAGACGAGCTGGCGGCGGCTCCATTATGCTCTGGGGAACATACACATTGGCATACGTGGGTGCAGCGGAGCTCATGTAAGGCACCATGACGGCCAAGGAGTATCGTACACTGGTTGCAGGCCACGTACACCCCTTCATAACAATCATCTTTCCTTACTGGTGGCATTTTTCAGCAAGACAATGTGCCATGTCACAAGACCTGGAATGTAATGGAGTGTTTCGGGGAATACAGAGGTGAATTCCAATTGAAGTGCTGGCCCCTCAACTCGCCATATCTGAAGCAGATTGAACACATGTGGGATGTGATTGAACGTAGTGTCAAAGCTTGTGGCCTGCCTCCCAGAAATTTACGGGAATTAGGACCACATCTGCACATACAAGTCACCTAACTCCCTCCAGTGACCTACTAAGGTCTCACTGCTTCCATGCCACGACGCGTCGCCACTGTTATCCGTATCAAAGGTGGATACCGGCTATTAGATTGGTGGTCATAATGTTCTGGTTGACCAGTCTATGTTCTACGGTAAAAGCCCTTCTCCTGCTTGAAGGCACAAGATGGTGCACGACCGGCAAAGAATGACTTAACCATCCGTAAGTTACATAAACAGGCCTAAAAATATACAACATTTTACTCACCACAAAATTCTGCAACTGAAAAACTAACAATATCTTCGAAGCATTTTGAACGTATCATACAGCACTGAAATGTGTAGAAAGCGAAATATTTACAAATGCTGCACAAAACGCATCCTCATGTCTAACAAAAGCTAACTGTCTATGCCGGTCTCTAGTGTGTACTGCTCCAGGTGATTGTAAAATCAGTTACCAGACTGAAGTATCGACCAATAAACGTCATTTGTTCCTAAGTCAACCAGCCTCTAGGCACAACACTACCAACAGCTGCCGTCTATGTGTGACTGTAGGCTTTCCCGGCGTAAACTGTTGATGAAGGTTTCTCGGGTCTCCAGCAGGGTGATAGCGTTGAAATCTCGCGACGTTTTGGAAAGTGTCATAGTACCCATCTTGTAGCGAAGATGGGTACTATGACACTTTCCAAAACGTCGCGAGATATCAACGCTATCACCCTGCTGGAGACCCGAGAAAACTTCATCAAAAGCTCCCGTCTATGTTTTGCGGCATAGATAGTATTTTCTTATTCTACAGAAAGCATCCACAACGTGAACATGCAAATGTTTTTGTCGAAAGAGGTTTGTAAATCCCAACCATAATCCCAACCAACTTGTATTACATTACTTAAGATTTCCAGTAAAATGAAGAGATTCTCACTGATGAAGCTGTAACATCACGGAAGCACATGCGGGAATAGTGTATAACACTAAATTGTGTTTTGTCCAAGGCATAATTCTCAAGGGATATTTAAACTACAATACAAATAGTCGGCAAAAGAAACTGTTTAATGATTTGCAACAATAAATAAATTAGCTTTCAGCTAAAAGGATGGTTTTTGATTCCTGATTCTACGTTGAGGTGTTATTTTTTGTGATGTTGGGGACGTACTGCTGATTGGTAATGACAGTCAACTGCGATGCCGAAAGAAATACCTAACATCGATTAGATGCACAGTATATTTCTAGGTGCATCTGAAAATGGGGTTTTCATTCCCTAAATTGGTTATGCATTGAGGTAATTATAAATTATTCTTACAGCCAGAGGCTAATTTATTTATAACTATTAAAGAAATTGTTCCTCGTATAAGGTTCAGTCCGAGACTTGTATTTATTGCTCAGCCAAATATGCACACAGAAACTGAGCTTCATGTAGAAAGTCAGCACTAGATGAATATGGTGTTTACAACTGAGGACCCACTGTACTAGTGTGTAATTGAGAGACATAACCACAATGGACTTTTACTATTTGATTCCTTGTTCACAATATTACTTCAAATATGCGACATAAAGAAACTAACAAGTGAAATTACCTCCCCTTGACTGTTCCCATATTAGAGCAATTTTTAAAACATAATTATCTATTTGTGGGTGCCCTTCGCGTTACATGCTATCCTGCTAACAGTGCAGGACTCTATTCCGGCTCATGATAAGACGTATTATTGTTCAGGTTGAGTGAGCTCAGCTGACAGTACGTGAGGATCAAATCAGTCCATTTGGTCGTCACAAATACGTTGAAAATACGGAATTAGCGGACTGTACGTCACATTTAAAAACTTGTTATAATAGTGTCACCTGGTAAACTGTACTGCGTGGTCCTAACTCATTTGCTGTCCACATTCTCCACATATTGTTAGCTGTAAAACTACTTCTGACAGCGCTGCCAAAGGCTTTGTTCTCTTTCCTCGACACCATAATACGATAAAAGTAATCTAATCGCATGCAAGCTGAGACACCGGTAAGTACCTATGCGACTCTTTATTTTCCGAAATGTACGCAAATCAATTATCCACATACATCAGGAAAGTAATGCGATTTGCTGTCTAATGTTGACTAAGCTTTAAGAGGACCCTTTGTCAAGTTCGTATCATTGGCTAGTGTCAATATGAATATGCGATCGTACTTGCATGTTATGAAAGTGAAATGACACCGTTCTTTTTTATGCATGAGGATCCACTTTAATCCCATGGTAGCATTGAAGTTGCGTATAAATAAGAGTTCTTTCTGTGATTAATCTTCGCGTTTGAAAGGGAAATCGGTGATTCAAATTTATGATAAAACTGTGCTTGTGCTCAGAGATTACTTGGCTGTATACCACGTTGAAAAAGGAAAACTAATTCCTTCAGTGACATTACACGGAACTGACAGACTCTCAACAAGCTGACAGTCTTCTCTGAGAATCAAACAAGCTTTCGTTGGTCAGATGGTGACTTTGATGTTACCTAACAGGCGCAGAAACATCCAAACATAAGCCGGAGTCAGTCATGGATCTGAGCGAAAGATCTTACGTGGTGAACTGCTCGTGTAGTCCTGAGTGCGTTTCCTACCAGTAAAATTACTCCTCACTGGTAGTGTTAAGAACACAATGATGTTGTCCATTTTTGAGACCGCTTATCAATTTTTTTCACCATTTCTGTACCAACTGGTTTGATGCTGCCCGTCACGAGGTTCTCTCTTGTACCGGACAATAGCTTCTTCTCACACTAGCGCTTTTATCCTACGTGCTAAATTATTTGTTTGTATGTATTCTAATCTCTGTCTCCCCCTGCACCTTTTATCATCTACAGCTCGCTCTAGTGCAATCTAAGTTATTCCCTGACGTCTTAACACACGTCCTATCATAATGTCCCTTCTTCCTGCTTCATCTCATTCCTTTTCAGCCCATCTAATTTTTAACATCCTTCTATAGTACTATATTTCAAACGATTCGATTCTCTTCTTTTTCGGTTTTCTCACAGATTCTTAGAAACGTCTTCCTCATAATAAACCTGTCCATTTCACGATACATTAAACCTTAATCATTATTCTTTGCGTTTACTTAACTGATACTTAACGTATTAAACGGTCTTCCATATTCGTCAATGGCGAATATAGGAATGCTGAACATTTCGGCGCGTTGTTGATAACATTTCGCGGAACCCTGGTGGCGTACAACTACTACGAAATTTAATATAATTATACAGCAATTGTAGTAGAACTAAAATCGATATACTATTAATAACGCTTTTTGACCGATAAATGAATTTTTGTGATGCTACTTAAAAGTTTGTGACTTCGCTAAAAGACTAATGAACGATGTTGCAGTTTTTGTATCGCACAAGTCGAAAAAAATACGAAAAATAATTACTTCTCTGCGCTTTTAGAAGCACACACGTTTTAGAAACAAGTTAACAACGGTAAATTTCAACTAAGTGCAGCAAAGACTACTGATGGTCAGTTGGACGGTAGAGACGATGTAGTACCAAAGATTATATATATATATAAGTAAAAATCAGAGATGCTATGACGTGTTGGGGGATTGGGGGAGTAGATCCAATAGAACATTCGAGTGCTTACTTCGAGCCTAAGTTACGAAATCTTATTTATATTCATGTTAATCAACAGAAATCAAGAGACATTTCCATGTTATCGACTGAAAAATAAGACGCTATATGAAAAACGTTTCCTGAGTGATGAAGATGATGTTATTGGGTCTGATGATGATGATGTTGATGATGATGTTTGCTTTGCAGGGCGCTCACTGCGCAGTCATCAGCGCCCGTACAAATTCCCAATTTTTACACAGACCAACTTTTCACAATCCCATCTATCCACTATCACGAATGATGATGATGATGAAATGATGAGGACAGCACAAACACCCAGTCCCCGGCCCCCGACCCGGCTGGGAATCGAACCCGGGACCCCGTGATCCGTTATTGAGTCTCAGAACCTTTTATAGCGCCAATTCGCAGACTTCTATAAAAGTGGGATACCACAAAAGGTCTGTTAGCTCTGTTAGTGGGGGAAATAATTGAATTTCTACAGAATTTAATCAGAGAATGACTAATGAAAAGGCACAATTTCAGAATTTATTCCGTAAAATTCTTTTTACCCAAAATATTAGCAATGTAAACCCAACTCATATTTCACGTCTAATTTACATGTGTGTATCAGCGTGTAAGTCTGGGTGTTATAATACAATCCACCCCAGTGATGTGTGGAAGTGCCAAATGAGACCCTACAGAAAACAGTTCGGCAAACATGAGACTTCCGTTTATTTCGTTGCCTCACTCTACAAATTCCTCTCACGGACACGGTTCTGAGCAGCTGTATCCCGCCAACATCTGTATTTTCTAGCAACTGATAATACGGCTGGGTTTCCGACAAATGTAGCTTAGGTATTAATGCACTGCACCAATCGATAATTGTAATGAATAATTCATACAGCTTGTTGCCGCAGCGATATGCAGTCGTGCGTGTCGTTTTCATTGAAACTCCGAGTGCTGCAAGCAAATAATTCACACTCACATCAGGACTTAGTCGTTCATGTTTAATGGCTTGTTTGCTGAAAATATAACGAATGCTCTTTGTTTCAGTAATAGAATTCTGCAATCTGTCGCTAGCCATTTGTGAAGGCCAGTACAAATATTTGTTTGCCGTTGTGCTCCAAGCACGGAACAATATTTTGTCGTAATGCATTATGTATGTCGTTATTGAACGTACTTGTAGTGTTGTCAATGCCAGACAACCTACCATGTGTCCTCTGCAAACATCGTATATCATAGGGTCGTTTCTGAAAAAGCTCACGAAACAATTCCTCTCTGCTACAGAGTAAGTCAAACTAATATTGAAGAACATGTGAGTGATTTAATGCGTGCCCGGTAATAGAACTTTGTCTGGAAGAGAATACGCTATCATTACCTTATTCAGAGAAACTTCTGTTCACGATTTAACAGAGTATGGAGTGTACATAGTGCTTAAAGACTGTTTGCCAACAATGACACAGCGCATATGGAGAAACCCACTTCGAAAAACGAAGACAGGAAGAATAGGGTTCAACATACCGACGACAACTAGATCATTCGAAACTGAGCTGTGTCTCGGGCAGGATAAGGATAAGGAAGGAAATCGGCCTATCAAAGAAGCTATGCCAGCATTTGACATTTGGGGGAACCACCCAACCCCTAAATTTGAATGGCCGGAGGGTGATACAGACCCTACTACTCCAGAAAGGGGATTGAGTGTTTCAAATACTGCGTTATCTCAGTGGGTTACTCCAGTCGGCCCCAACGTAAATAAAAATTTGTGGAGACATATACCAAACAGTGATACAAAAGAACTTCGTTAAATCGTAGTAATTGATGAGCCTATTACGTAGTGCATTGAGTATTTTAGCACAACCAAACTGGCATCAATTTCCAAACCGAAAAATTTTAAAGAAGTCTGTACTCTGTGGAATTTCTGGTACTGATTTGTGGCTTCCTCTCCTGAGAGAGCGAGAGAACTTGATTGAACCTGAAACTTCCTGGCAGATTAAAACTGTGTGCCCGACCGAGACTCGAACTCGGGACCTTTGCCTTTCGCGGTCAAGTGCTCTACCATCTTTTCTTTTTTTTATTTTATTTTTATTTTTTATTTTTATTTCTTTTTTTTGTTTTTTTAATTTTTTTTATACAAATGGATAAAAGGAAGGCCGTTCCTCTTCGGCTACATAAACAGAATAATAGGAAGTCGTCCCGTTACGACAAAGGATGCTCCATACTATAGCCCGCTGCGAATTTTTCGATGACTGTCTTCTCGTTGCTGTGTTGTTTCCGTTGTTTGTTCAGTCTCATAAAAAAAGTAACTGGGAAGAGGTGCTATGGTTATCTTCTCATGTCATCGATAATCCAGCTGCGAGGAGGATGATGGAATGCGCTCCAAAGGAAATTAGAAAAATATTGCCTATATTTAGAGTTCTTGACGATCGCACAATGTCGTTCGTTGAGGTAGTACCAAAAATCGGGTACTGTCTTTTCGCCATTACCGAAGAGGTAGTGAACAGCGTGGCCGCTGATCCGCGTCACAGAGTTCGTTTTTGCTCTTGGGAAATAAATCTTATCGGGGAAAAGAAGTGATCGGGTAGTTATCCTGTCGGGAGTCGTGCGTGTGAGAAAAGCCAATATCTGACACACCGATTACCAAACGTCCTTTGCCGACCCGCACTCGAAACGATGTTCATCCGTGTCAGTCACTTGGCATGTGGCACACAACGGTGAATCAGCGAGGTGGATGTGATGTAGCCGTTACTGTCACAACTGTTTCCCATTAACAGTTACGTACCATGCAGATTGCACGCCAGTATCAAGGGTGGTGGCATACACTGCCTGCCACACAGCGCGCCACTTTGTATTGGGGTGTTTGCTTTCAATCACATTCGGCGTCCTGTTCATTTGCATGGCAGCATATATCGCCCTCGTCATCATCAAGCGTGTGGGTAGTAGTGCGGTGAGGATGTAGCTTAATTCAAGGAAGAATTGGCTAATGTAGAAGAAAGGTGCTGGGATGTCCGACATCATCACAGGGGGTGCGAGTGAGATAGGTCGTAAGGCTTCCAGTAAGAGACTTGTGAGGCACTTCGGACTTCGTCGCCACAGTTGCAGGTGACAGCTGACGAACAGGGCCTTCGCTCTGTTCTGAACATGACAAAGGCCTAAACCCCCTCTGCTCCTCGGGAGAGTTAGGGACTCGTAGCGAATCTTAAATAACATGCCGGTATTAACAAAGGATCCCAAAACCGCCAACATGCGGTGAGCCAGGGTAGGTGGTATTGGGAGTATCTGTGCAAAATGGGGGATACGTGACGCCTAATAGACGTTAGCATATCGTGTCCGTTGCAGGAGGTCTAGATGTCTCAGATGGTGGACACGAACGCTTCATGTCAGATGTGACGTCATTGCCAAGACAGCGGGTTGTGTCACTGATTCGTAGCGGTGCGACGCTCTCGCCGGGTAGGCCTCTGCCTATTGACAGAGCGTGTGATTTGTGGAGATTGAGATGGCTCCCCGATGCCGCGCCGTAGGTCGCCACCCACGCCAGTGCAGCTCGAACATCGTCATTATTGCGAAGAAGGAGTACCAGATCATCTGCATAGGCAGTGCAGCAAAAAATGTGTCCACCAAGGGACATCCCGGTCAGGCGTTGTCGGAGGCCGCAGAGGAGTGGTTCCAAGACGAGGGCGTACAATATCGCCGAAAGAGGGCAGCCTTGTCGCACCGATCGCTGGATCTGTATCGGCGGCGTAAGACGGCCATTATATAACACCTTGGACGTCGCGCAGCGTAGGAGACGCATCAGTACATTAACTATGACGTCCGTATACCCCATGTGTCACAGTACCTCCATCGAAAATGTGTGGTCGACTCTGTCAAAGGCCTGGCTAAAGTCGAGTGAGGCCAAAACTCCTGGCAGTTGGCGAGCTTTGGCTAGCGCGTCTCATATCTCTATACAGACACAATGCAGTGCGAATATAATGGTCACCACCTAACGATGCCTGGTCCTGCGACACAACACATCTTACTGATCGCTTTAGGCGTGCCGCCAGAAGCCGGGTGAAAATCTTCAAGTCACTGTTGAGTAAGGTCAAGGGCCGATAGTCACTGATCCTGGATCTGCCTCGTGGTTTGTGTATGGGCACAATCAGTCCTTCTAGGAAGGTCCCAGGTATCTGCGACGTGGGAGACATAAGATCGCGGCAAATATCAGTCCATGCTGGTGCCAGCAATTGTTGATACGTCCGGTAAAATTGCAGAGGAAGGCCATCAGGTCCCGGGGACTTATGAGCAGCCCCAGCCTGTATTGCTTCAATGATTTCCTCTTACGTTACATCTGCAGTCAAATCCGCCGCCACTGTCGGAGAGATCAAGGCATATATGAGTTGAGAGACTTCGGCGTTCACCTCTGGGGGATGTCGATGTTCCGAGTACAGCCTAGTGTAGTGAGCATGAAGGGCGTTCCCTATGTCGCGCTGTGTATCAAGGCGTCGTCCGTCTTCCGACGTGATAGCTTGGATCAGTGTCCTGCGTCGGCGCCGTCGTTCTGCAATGACGTGTTACATAGAGGGCTCCTCCTGGGCCACTCTGTCTTGAGTGCGCTCCCTGACGATCACACCCTCAAGGTGGCAACGTGTTAACCTGATGATCTGTGCCTTGGCACGTTTCACCGTCACCTGCCGTGCAGGTGACTACGGCAGTGTTGTACATTCCCTTAAGATGCTGTAGTAAAAGTCCATGGTATGTCTCTTCCATGCTGCAACATCTCAGTCGTAGCCTATCAAAGTCTTTCGGAGGGCTGGTTTGGCGCAGAGTAACCACCACGACAGTGTAGACCGGTAGGTGCCACGCCGACGTCTACAAGAGTCCCACGTGTTCTCTTTAAGGCGGTAGCATTCCTGAGAAACTAGGTGGGCGACGTTCAACTTCCAAGGACCCCGGCTGTGCCATACCTTCTGGCGGCCGACGGTAATAGCGCAGATGTACGCCTCGTGGTCATAAAAAGCTGTGGGCCAAACTTCGGCAGCTCTTGTCCCCACAGCTATGGAGCGCGAGATGTAAATCCGGTCGATGCGACTGGAGGAATGGTTGGTGTAGTGAGTAAATCCGGGCCGATCACCACAAACATGTTCCCACGAGTCCACCAATTGATGATTATTTATAATTGTCGTAAGTTCTGCGCAGAGAGAATGATGTGGTAACTGATCCTTAGTTGCTTGGCTACAGTTGAAGTCCCCTACCATTATCAAGGTGTCCTGACGGCCCATAAAGAGGGGCGTGATTGTATGAGCGAAAAAGGTGGATCGTTCGCGACGCCGACCAGATCCTGACGGTGCATAGATGTTAATATGTTTGACTCCTTGGATAGTAAGAGCCATGCCCCTGGCCTCAGGGAGATACTCAACGTCTTCTGCGGATATACCTTCGCGGAGCAGGATCGCCACACCACTGTCATTGGCAGACGCAAGTGAGACCCAAGTCTCTCAGCCATTTTTTTTTTTTTTTTTTTTTTTTGTCATCAGTCTACTGACAGGTTTGATGCGGCCCGCCACGAATTACTCCCCTGTGCTAACCTCTTCATCTCAGAGTAGCATTTGCAACCTACGTCCTCAATTATTTGCTTGACGTATTCCAATCTCTGTCTTCCTCTACAGTTTTTGCCCTCTACAGCTAACTCTAGTACCAGGGAAGTCATTCCCTCATGTCTTAGCAGATGTCCTATCATCCTGTCCCTTCTCCATATGAGTGTTTTCCACATATTCCTTTCCTCTCCGATTCTGCGTAGAACCTCCTCATTCCTTACCTTATCAGTCCACCTAAGTTTCAACATTCGTCTATAGCACCACATCTCAAATGCTTCGATTCTCTACCATAGAATGCTGTACTCCAGACGTACATCCTCAGAAATTTCTTCCTCAAATTAAGGCCGGTATTTGATATTAGTAGACTTCTCTTGGCCAGAAATGCCTTTTTTGCCATAGCGAGTCTGCTTTTGATGTCCTCCTTGCTCCGTCCGTCATTGGTTATTTTACTTCCTAGGTAGCAGAATTCCTTAACTTCATTGACTTCGTGACCATCAATCGTGATGTTAAGTTTCTCGCTGTTCTCATTTCTACTAGTTCTCATTACCTTCGTCTTTCTCCGATTTACTCTCAAACCATACTGTGTACTCATTAGACTGTTCATTCCGTTCAGCAGATCATTTAATTCTTCTTCACTTTCACTCAGGATAGCAATGTCATCAGCGAATCGTATCATTGATATCCTTTCACCTTGTATTTTAATTCCACTCCTGAACCTTTCTCTTATTTCCATCGTTGCTTCCTCGATGTACAGATTGAAGAGTAGGGGCGAAAGGCTACAGCCTTGTCTTACTCCCTTCTTAACACGAGCACTTCGTTCTTGATCGTCCACTTTTATTATTCCCTCTTGGTTGTTGTACATATTGTATATGACCCGTCTCTCCCTATAGCTTACTCCTAGTTTTTCAGAATCTCGAAGAGCTTGCACCATTTTATATTGTCGAACGCTTTTTCCAGATCGACAAATCCTATGAGCGTGTCTTGATTTTTCTTCAGCCTTGCTTCCATTATTAGCCGTAACTTCAGAATTGCCTCTTTCGTGCCTTTACTTTTCCTAAAGCCAAACTGATCGTCACCTAGCGCATTCTCAATTTTCTTTTCCATTCTTCTGTGTATTATTCTTGTAAGCAGCTTCGATGCATGAGCTGTTAAGCTGATTGTGCGATAATTCTTGCACTTGTCAGCTCTTGCCGTTTTCGGAATTGTGTGGATGATGCTTTTCCGAAAGTCAAATGGTATGTCGCCAGACTCATATATTCTACACACCAACGTGAATAGTCGTTTTGTTTCCACTTCTAATGATTTTAGAAATTCTGATGAATGTTATCTATCCCTTCTGCCTTATTTGACCGTAAGTCCTCCAAAGCTCTTTTAAATTCCGATTCTAATACTGGATCCCCTATCTCTTCTAAATGGACTCCTGTTTCTTCTGCTATCACATCAGACAAATCTTCACCCTCATAGAGGATTTAAATGTACTCTTTCCATCTATCTGCTCTCTCCTCTGCATTTAACAGTGAATTTCCGTTGAACTCTTAATGTTATCACCGTTGCTTTTAATGTCAATAAAGTTTGTTTTGACTTCCCTGTATGCTGAGTCTGTCCTTCCGACAATCATATCTTTTTCGATGTCTTCACATTTTTCCTGCAGCCATTTCGTCTTAGCTACCCTGCACTTCCTATTTATTTCATTCCTCAGCGACTTGTATTTCTGTATTCCTGATTTTCCCGGAACATGTTTGTACTTCCTCCATTCATCAATCAACTGAAGTATTTCTTCTGTTACCCATGGTTTCTTCGCAGCTACCTTCTTTGTACCTATGTTTTCCTTCCCAACTTCTGTGAAGGCCCTTTTTAGAGATGTCCAGTCCTCTTCAACTGTGCTGCCTACTGCGCTATTCCTTATTGCTGTATCTATATCGTTAGGGAACTTGAAACGTATCTCGTCATTCCTTAGAACTTCCGTATCCCACTTCTTTGCGTATTGATTCTTCCTGACTAATTTCTTGAACTTCAGCCTACTCTTCATCACTACTATATTGTGATCTGAGTCTATATCTGCTCCTGGGTACGCCTTACAATTCAGTATCTGATTTCGGAATCTCTGTCTGACCATGATGAAATCTAATTGAAATCTTCCCGTATCTCCCGGCCTTTTCCAAGTATACCTCCTCCTCTTGTGATTCTTGAACAGGGTATTCGCTATTACTAGCTGAAACTTGTTACAGAACTCAATTAGTCTTTCTCCTCTTTCATTCCTTGTCCCAAGCCCATACTCTCCTGTAACCTTTTCTTCTACTCCTTCCCCTACAACTACATTCCAGTCGCCCATCACTATTAGATTTTCGTCCACCTTTACATACTGCATTACCCTTTCAATATCCTCATACACTTTCTCTATCTGTTCATCTTCAGCTTGCGACGTCGGCATGTATACCTGAACTATCGTTGTCGGTGTTGGTCTGCTGTCGATTCTGATTAGAACAACCCGGTCACTGAACTGTTCACAGTAACACACCTTCTGCCCTACCTTCCTATTCATAACGAATCCTACACCTGTTATACCATTTTCTGCTGCTGTTGATATTACCCGATACTCATCTGACCAGAAATCCTTGTCCTCCTTCCACTTCACTTCACTGACCCCTACTATATCTAGATTGAGCCTTTGCATTTCCCTTTTCAGATTTTCTAGTTTCTCTACCACGTTCAGGCTTCTGACATTCCACGCCCCGACTCGTAGAACATTATCCTTTCGTTGATTATTCAATCTTTTTCTCATGGTAACCTCCCCCTTGGCAGTCCCCTCCCGAAGATCCGAATGGGGGACTATTCCGGAATCTTTTGCCAATGGAGAGATCATCATGACACTTCTTCAACTACAGGCCACATGTCCTGCGGATACACGTTACGTGTCTTTAATACAGTGGTTTCCATTGCCTTCTGCATCGTCATGTCGTTGATCATTGCCGTTGGCAGAATGAGGCTGACTTCTTATGAAGGAAGTCTTCGGCCGCCAATGCTGATTATTTATCAAAATGTAGGCAGTGGCGGGGATCGAACCCGGGACCTAAGACGTTTTGATTATGAATCAAAGACGCTACCCCTCGACCACGGGTACAAAGTTTGTAGCCATAGGGTCTTTTGAAGTTTGAGACATACAACTCTTGAAGGAGCGCAATGTCGATGTCTGTTGCGTTGAGTAGATCCTGTAGCATCGCTAGTTTATGTCGAGCACGTATGTTGTTGATGGTAATCGTCGCTAGACGGTATGTTTGGTCAGCCAGGTCGGCAACTGGGTTGTGTAGGAGGCCAGGTGTGGGCGTCAGGGACAGCCCCACGGGGGCTGACGATACAGCCGTAGTCACTGTTGTTGGTTGGTGCTGGGTACAACCGAGGGAGCATCTCTGCCTTCGGAATCCTCCTGGTGCTGTGGCTCACCCTCGACATCATCCGCCCAAGAATCAGATGCAGCAATTGGTAACTGTTGATCAGTGCTGTCAGTAGAGCGCTTGCGCGTATGTTCAGTAGCAGAAGTGATGTTGTCAGACGGAGGCTCAGAAATTGTATCCGCCGTAGCATCGTGATGGGAAGGGGGAGTTGTGGTGGTAGAGTCCTGAGTGTCGTGCGACGCCGGATATTCGTCTGGGTCACACATCCGAAGCAGAAAATCATCGGATGGCATATGGCGCCGTTTCTTGCGTTTTCGAGGGGACCATTGTTTCCGGACATGTTGTTCTGTGTCAGAGTGCGGGCGACAATCATCTGATGCGGTCTCCATTGGTAGGAAGGCAGAGGTCGGGACAATTTTAGTTTCTACTTCCATCTTCTCTTTAGGCTCGTCTTGGTGGCACAATTGATCACCGTCTTGAGGCAAGTCTGCCGATGACGTCGTAGAGGGTGATATGCTGTCCGCCACACTGTCATCGACCACTGACCGCAATATGGTGCTACGATCCTGGGCAGGAACAGCTGCTGCGGTTGCAGCCGCTGCATACGTGATGGGGAGTGAAGTAGGCATCGCCGAGGATGGAACTTCACCAACCGGTGTCTGAGTCAGTCGGCGTTGAATGCAGGCCGATCGGACATGTCCTTCCTTGCCACAGCCGGCGCAAGTACGCGGTTGTCCGTCGTACATGACAATGGCTCTGCAGCCGCCAATTACTGGATAGGATGGCACATGCTTCGTCAGTTCAATCTTAATTTGTCGCACTCCATTTAAGACGGGGTACGTCTCAAACGTTTGCCATTTTTCAGTCAAGTGGCTTAGCACGTTGCCGTACGGTTTGAAAGCTGTCATCACAACATCTGGCGGGACTTCGAATGGCAGCTCGAAGACCCTCAGAGATTCACGGCGGGGTCAGGGATTTTCTCTGCCTCGTGATGGCTGGGTGTTGTGTGTTGTCCTTAGGTTAGTTAGGTGTAAGTAGTTCTAAGTTCTAGGGGACTGATGACCATAGGTGTTAAGTCCCATAGTGCTCAGAGCCATTTGAACCATTGTAAAATGCCGGCACGGTAGCTCAGCGTGTTCGGTCAGAGGGTTAGCAGCCCTCTGCAATAAAAAAAAACTGAGTTAATCGATAAACAACGAACTTTACCGGATGTCTTACGACATCCGCCCCGAGCAGATACAAGAAAGGAAATTGGACAAAATGAGATTAAAAAAATAAATAAATAAATAAAAAATGGTAGAGCACTTGCCCGCGAAAGGCAAAGGTCCCGAGTTCGAGTCTCCGTCCGGCACACAGTTTTAATCTGCCAGGAAGTTTCATATCAGCGCACACTCTGCTGCAGAGTGAAAATCTCATTCTTGCTTGAACCTACCTGAACCAATTTTTAATACCAGAGGTAGGGGGTTATCAATTTGATCCTTTCAATCAATGCGAGAGTGTATACAATGACAGCTATAGACTTTGCAACCGAATCAGCAGGCGACCGTGGTGTTGGCTCCCAATAAGTTACTTGCTTTTGTAAAATCGACGTTACATATGGATACAATATACAAAAGGGGAAATCACACCATTGCCATCATATAATGACAGCTAACAATTCGTTGCTTCGGATGCAATTGTTTCATTTCTGTCTAGTTTACACAATGTTGGAAGATAACTGGTCAGACACTACGTCTCACTTCACTACCGTAGGTAACTGAGTAGAGATGAAGCGTGGAATTATAAGTACGCACGCTGAGCATCTGAATGTGTCGGAAAAAAGCATAGTCCAGACATAGGGGTGAAGGAGTTTTCATTCGTTGTCAAAAGTTTGCAAAGATAAAAGTACAGAGAAAAAGAAGAACGGGTCCCCGACGGTCATATTACCTCCTCGCGACTCTGTGGTAGTGAAAGCTTGGCGTGCGAGCTCCAGAGCAGCTTCCAGTGGACCAAGAGTGAGCTTACTGGCAGACTATTCTGATTTAATGCCTACGATCGCTTATAGGTACTCCTCAGACTGCTGTCCAACACTACGCTAAGATGATATTATGTCCGCAGAAAGTACATGGCCCGAGATTGAGTTAACATGAGATGAAACGAAATGCGAAAAATGAACCACATGTAAAATGAAAGACAATCAAATCAGATTAAGTCCTGCAGGAGTGACATAAGCAGTCCTTCTCTATGCCGGGACCCAGTCCCAACACAGCAACCGAATAGTGGGAGAGGGCAACCTGTATATTTCTACAGGGACAGAGGGGAGCGAGTCTTGGATCTTAAGTTGGCAGCCACATGTAGTTTAGGGTGCGGGTGTGTTGTGACATGCCCGGAAAAGACAGGGCGTTTGAAATGAGCTGCCCATCATCTTAGTTAACTCTGTAAGATACTTAAAAATGAGACGACTAGTTTACAGATAAGCATAATCTAGAGCTTAAATTCATCAGGAACATACTGATTTCGGTAGTCGAATCTTAATTTTCTCAACTGCCGCGAAATTATGTTATTAGCTAGAACCAATAGCTAGTGAAAGATTTAATAAGATTTTAAAATAATTGTCAGCTGTCTTCGATAGTTACCATTAGTCCTTCCTTTTCTTTTTTTGTCAGTTTTTGTTTGAGTAGTTAGTCTTCTGACACAAATTACCCTCCCGTGCCAATCTTTTCATCTGATTAACACTTGCAAACTCTCTCCTTAACTATTTGCTGGGTATATTCTAATCACTGTCTTCTTGTACCATTTTTACTCTCTATAGCTCCCTCTAATACCACGGAAGTTATTCCCTGATGTCTTAACAGAAGTCCTATCACCCTGTCCCTTCTTTTTGTTAGTGTTTACGATGTATTCCTTTCCTCGCCGATTCTCTGGAGAACCTCATTTCTTACCCTATGAGTCTGCCGCGTACATTCTCAGAAATTTCTTCCTCAAATTAGGCCTTATGTTTGATACCAGTAGACTTCTCTCGACCAGGAATGCTCTCTTTGCCAGTGATAGTCTGTTTTTCATGTCCTCCTTGCTCCAACCATAATGGGTTATTTTGCTGCCGAAGTAACAGAATTCCTTAACTTCATCTGCTTCGTGATTCCCAATTCTGATGTTAAGTTTCTCGCTGTTCTCACTCCTGCTACTTCTCATTGCTTTGATCTTTCTTCGATTTACTTTCAACCTACATACTGCACTCATTAGATTGTTCACTCCATTCAACAGATCTTGTAATTCTTCTTCATTTTCACTAGGGGTAACGATGCAATCAGCGAATCTTATCTTTGATATTTTTTTCACTTTGAATTTTAATCCCGCTCTTGAGCACTTCTTTTATTTCCATCGTTGTTTCGCTAATGTTTAGATTGAACATTAGGGCGAAGGACTAGACCCCCGTCTTACACCCTTTCGTTCTTGGTCTTCCAGTCTTATTTTTCCCTCTTGGTTCTCGTACATGTTATATGTTACCTGTCTTTCCCTATAGTTTATCCCTAGTTTTCTCAGAATTTCTATGTATAAACATGAGCGCCAATAAAGGTCCTGAAACACTATGGAAACAAGGTTAAGTATCTACATAGAAGGTATCCCGGGAGGAACGGTCACTATTCAGGGATATGAAAGGAGCGATTATTCGAAGAAGAAAAAACTAAAGTAAACATAGACTCTAAAATTCATGTCTTAAGACCTATGAGCTCTGCTTCATCTTCGATACTGTGAATCAAATCTCATCTACAACAAGCTCATTCCTTTCCGCATTTTTAGAGGTGGTAGTATGTACCAAAACGAGAAACAAAATTCCAATAAACTTCGGCACTAGAAGGTGTATCTTAAAAGCTATGAGCACTTGTTCGTCTTCACTACCGTGAAATACATCTCTTCTTCTGAAGAAGTGCTCATAGCTCATATATACGGGAAATTCTGACCGGCCGCTGTGACCGATCGGTTCTAGACGCTTCAGTCCGGAACCGCGCTGTTGTTACGGTAACAGGTTCGAATCCTGCCTCGGGCATTGGTGTGTGTGATGCCTTAAGTTAACTAGGTTTAAGTAGTTCTAAGACTGATGAATCCTGAAATTAAGTCCCATAGTGCTTAGAGCCATTTTTGGGGGAAATTCGTTGTACTACTGCATCCGCTTGTAGTAACTTCACAGACTTCGGGAACATCCAGTAAATTTCCACAAGCCTGTACAACTCGCTACTCCAGTTCTTCAGCATTACCAACTGTTTGCTATTTGTTTCACTTTTGAGTCGCCTTCACACAGAAAAATCCAGACGATTCATGTCATGTGCCTGTCCCAGCTCGACAACCCATCTTGGACCATATTGCCACGACTGAGTTCTTACATTCGCAGCAGAATATGCCTGTGGCTCATTACGCAGATATTACATTCTCCATCATGGATCGTGGATGAATATTGAGCCCAATTAAATGAAGACCTAATCGAGAAGTTTACGTGTTAAATATTTTGTAGTAGTTAGCATAACATTTCATACTGGAGTCAGTAGTGCCTCGTAACCACACAATCGCAACTACACTCCTGGAAATTGAAATAAGAACACCGTGAATTCATTGTCCCAGGAAGGGGAAACTTTATTGACACATTCCTGGGGTCAGATACATCACATGATCACACTGACAGAACCACAGGCACATAGAACAGGCAACAGAGCATGCACAATGTCGGCACTAGTACAGTGTATATCCACCTTTCGCAGCAATGCAGGCTGCTATTCTCCCATGGAGATGATCGTAGAGATGCTGGATGTAGTCCTGTGGAACGGCTTGCCATGCCATTTCCACCTGGCGCCTCAGTTGGACCAGCGTTCGTGCTGGACGTGCAGACCGCGTGAGACGACGCTTCATCCAGTCCCAAACATGCTCAATGGGAGACAGATCCGGAGATCTTGCTGGCCAGGGTAGTTGACTTACACCTTCTAGAGCACGTTGGGTGGCGCGGGATACATGAGGACGTGCATTGTCCTGTTGGAACAGCAAGTTCCCTTGCCGGTCTAGGAATGGTAGAACGATGACGGTTTGGATGTGCCGTGCACTATTCAGTGTCCCCTCGACGATCACCAGAGGTGTACGGCCAGTGTAGGAGATCGCTCCCCACACCATGATGCCGGGTGTTGGCCCTGTGTGCCTCGGTCGTATGCAGTCCTGATTGTGGCGCTCACCTGCACGGCGCCAAACACGCATACGACCATCATTGGCACCAAGGCAGAAGCGACTCTCATCGCTGAAGACGACACGTCTCCATTCGTCCCTCCATTCACGCCTGTCGCGAAACTACTGGAGGCGGGCTGCACGATGTTGGGGCGTGAGCGGAAGACGGCCTATCGGTGTACGGGACCGTAGCCCAGCTTTATGGAGACGGTTGCGAATGGTCCTCGCCGATACCCCAGGAGCAACAGTGTCCCTAATTTGCTGGGAAGTGGCGGTGCGGTCCCATACGGCACTGCGTAGGATCCTACGGTCTTGGCGTGCATCCGTGCGTCGCTGCGGTCCGGTCCCAGGTCGACGGGCACGTGCACCTTCCGCCGACCACTGGCGACAACATCGATGTACTGTGGAGACCTCACGCCCCACGTGTTGAGCAATTCGGCGGTACGTCCACCCGGCCTCCTGCATGCCCACTATACGCCCTCGCTCAAAGTCCGTCAACTGCACATACGGTTCACGTCCACGCTGTCGCGGCATGCTACCAGTGTTAAAGACTGCGATGGAGCTCCGTATGCCACGGCAAACTGGCTGACACTGACGGCGGCGGTGCACAAATGCTGCGCAGCTAGCGCCATTCGACGGCCAACACCGCGGTTCCTGGTGCGTCCGCTGTGCCGTGCGTGTGATCATTGCTTGTACAGCCCTCTCGCAGTGTCCGGAGCAAGTATGGTGGGTCTGACACACCGGTGTCAATGTGTTCTTTTTTCCATTGCCAGGAGTGTATATCGAAATGGGCTTACGGGAAAGTTTATGCTTCTGTTATCGTATACATTCATCTGTTTAGGTCTGAGAAAACCTGTGAAAGGGAATCCGTAGTTGAAAAGGTAGAGAGAGGGTTGTAGCAAATCCCCAGTGTTATTAAATCCGACGTTGAGCAAGCTGTGAAGGAAACCAACCAGAACTTTGTAAAGGGAATTAATATTCTGGGAGAAAACATAATCATTTTAAGGTTTTCCGATGGCAATGTAATTCTGTTTGATACCGTACTGCAAAGGAGAAGCAGTTGAACCTAATGGATAGTGTCTTGAAAAGAAGTTATGAGACGAACATCAAGAAAAGTGAAAGAACGGCAATAGAATTAAGTCGAAGGAAATCATGCGACGCTGAGGAAATCAGATTAGCAGATGAGACACTAGAAGTAGTAGATAAGTTCTGCTATTTGTGCAGCAAAATAACTGATGATGTGTGAAGTAGAGTGAATGTAAAATCAGAATGTATATAGCAAGAAAATCATTTCTGAGAAAAAGGAATTTGTTAACACTTAATATCAACTGAAGTGTTACGACTTATTTTCGAAGATGCTTGTCTGGAGTGTGTAACTCTGCATGGAAATGAAACGTGGCCGGCAAGAAGTCAGACAAGAAGAAAAATAGAAATGTCTGAAATGTTGCAGCAGAAGAATTCTAAAGTTTAGATCGAATAATAAACGAGGAGGTGCTGAATATAACTGGGAAAAAAGGAAATTAATGGCACAACTTGACTAAAAGGAGGGATCCATCGATAGGACGTATCCAGAGGCATCAAAAACAAGGAACTGTCAGTTTGGTACTGGAAGGAAGTGTGGGAGGTAAAAATTGTAGACAGAGAGAAAGGCTTCAGTACTTAGAACAGGTTCAGATATATGTATTTTTATTTTATTTAGTTATTTGTTTAACTTGATCTGATTAGGCCATCAAGCCCTCTCTTACATCAGACCAGTGTTTCACATATACAGTATCTTCTTTGCATCATACTTACCTAAGAAATAATAATTTTAATATGACAATTAATATTAAAATGATCTGAAAGTCTATAGCGACAATGTGAGTAAATAATACTGCCTATGAACCATTAAAGTTAATAACGGTAGTACTTCTACTGTAGCTGCTGTCGCCACTAATAATAATAATAATAATAATAATAATAATAATAATGGCAGATATAAAAAGAATTTATAGGTGTATAAAATGTTTTCTGATAAAGCGAGTTTTGGGAAAAGGGAATTTAACGAGACTGCACCAGTTAAAAATACGTGGAAATGAAGATCTGGTAGGAACGGAGGACGTGGGGGGGGGGGGGGGTTAATGAGTGCGTAGAGGGACAATGATAATCATAACTGTTGCTTATGAAGATATGTCATTAACTGTCTTCTGAAGCAGGAGATGTTTTCGTTCTGTAATGTAATGCGGGATGTTATTCCAGGCCGGCCGCGGTGGTCTAGCGGTTCTAGGCGCTCAGTCCGGAACCGCGGGAGTGCTACGGTCGCAGGTTCGAATCCTGCCTCGGGCATGGATGTGTGTGATGTCCTTAGGTTAGTTAGGTTTAAGTAGTTCTAAGTTCTAGGGGACTGATGACCAAAGATGTTAAGTCCCATAGTGCTCAGAGCCATTTGACCATTTTTTTGTTATTCCAGAGTCGGTTTCTCGCTACTGGGAAAGACTTCGAGAGAGTGATTGAACGACAGAGAGGGACAGAAACGATTTTGTTGCGATACGAACGAGTACTTCTGCCATGCTGTTCAGACAAGAGGATTAAGTTAGCGGAGAGATATGACGGACAGTCTAAGTTGATAAGACAGTAGGGAAGACGAAGGGTATGGAAACCTCTGAGATTGTCTGCACGCAGCCAGTATAGCTGTGCATATGATTAGTCGAACATCACAGATATAAGGAAAACAAGCATTCATAACCAGTTACCACCGCCGTGAATTTTCCTGAAAAAGACATAGCAAGATAACATCGCCGTAATCAGTAACTGAAAGTATAAATATTTGTACAAGATTCAGTTTTAGGCCAAGGGGGCTGAACATTTATATTGGGCATGGAGAGATGCTGATGCCACTTTGCACATTGCAGTTATTTGCTCAGCCCAATTTAGATTTTCATACCTTATTACTCTTACCAAACTCTTCCCTGGAGGAGAGAAGTTGCCATTTGTCTCACTTAAGGATAAAGATGATAGGGATCCCCGGTATTTCGGTAGCGCTTCGATTTTGGGTGTGTTGAGCCTTCACCCTATATTCTGATCCCATTTTGACAGTGCACATAGGTCGGTATTGTGATTCTCGATAGCCGACTTCAGGTTTATTGGTTCTGCACTGAAATAAAATTCGAGGTCGTCAGAGTACATGTGGTATTTGCAGGAGGGCAAAACTGATGACACATCTTGACGTACAGTGGAAATAGTATGGGACCCAAAACCGAGCCCTACCTACCTCCATTGTGACTTTATTTTGCCGAATACGACGAATTGCTGGCGAGACGTCAGACATAAGTGGAACCATTGCACTGCACTTGGTGGGAAATTTACACTGCTAAGTCTGGCAAGTAAAATGTCGAAGTAAACAGTATCAAAGTCTTTGCTGAAGTCTAAGAAGAACTACTGCCATCCGTGGCAAGCTACAAGTCATCTGTTATCTTTATCAAGGAAGACGTTGTGCTGCGATATTTACGGAAACATGAGTGGTATTAGTGTAGTAGGTTCTTTGTAATTGGAATTAGTTAGCCAGTCTTGGACTATACAAGTTGCAACGGATATAAATTCCGATATTTTTATATGTGTTACCCTAATATGGACACACATTAGTGTGTTGGTTGTTTTTTTTTCGCTGGGTTGAACAGTCTTCCCACAGAAAAGTTTCAAATTTAATGACCGCATATTTTCTGCAGGGTTGTAACTGCGCCATTAAAATTAATGGCTTGCTCTTGCCACAAGTACTTGGAAGTACTAACCAACCTAAAAACATATTACTCCTAATAGCTACAATTATTAGTCTGCAAATAAAGTATATACAGACATAATGTTGTTCAGTACTCTGTCTTTAGTCACCAATAAAAATATCTTCACTTATACCAGTTACATACTGTACATTCTGAGGCCTTGGATAGTGCAGGAAGAATGTAAATGGGTCAGTAATCAGAGGATGCTGTGGCAACGTCCTTTTTCGGTAGTCCATGTTTCTAGACCTCAGGAAAAACACTTGTGGTTAAGGAGTAGTTGAAGAAGATATGTCATCGTGGACAGTAGTGGGTCAGTAATAAGCAACCCTGTCGAGGAGATGCTGATCTTCTTCATGCCTTTTTTGACGATATTGCAAGTAACATGTTTTAGAAAGAATTTTTCGTAACTACAGTCTATCGTTTACACCTTTGAGTGTTCGGTGAGTTCTATTTCGTTTGCGGTTCAGCTGTTGTAGGTAACGCGAAATACGCTTCAGTTCTTCGGGTAAGACAACTGGATCTGCTGCAGCTGCCCTTCACCCATGGCAAGACCATACAGATTTTTTCCATAGGGCAGGTGGTCTGTTTATGTTGTTGGTTAGTGTGTGGGCATGACTGAGTTTGCATTTCTCAGAGCTTGACTGATCCTTTTCCGCTACTGCTTGTAATAATATGATGTTCAGGCGTGTAACGTCTAGACTTATGAGCTTCAGTTAGCCAAAGTGTAGGTTTCCTTTTACTATTCCGGTTTTTAGGGGGACATATATGTTATATAGTTGAGTAAGTTTGTTATTAAATCCATGAAGATCTTTGTTCTCGTCCGAGAAGGGAATAGAAGACGTCCTACTAACTTTTCCTTGCGTCTCAGTTGCAAGTGCATTTAATTAGGCTGCTATAGTTATGCAAAGATTGCACAGGATAGACTAAAAAGGAGAACTGCTTCAACCCAGTCTTCGGACTGAAGATCGCAACAACAGCAACAACAACAACGTCCTACAGGCAGGGTGTTTCAGGAGGGGTAGCAAATAGCGTAGGACAACGGCTTACAGACTTGCCAGTACCGCGGACCGCAGATCTCTACTGTGACTACATAAAGCAGCAAGTTCAAAAATAACGTGGAGCGAGACAACTTACTATTCCGATTATAAAATCAATGGCGCCGCATGTGGCCCGCTGGCTGCAGTCTGTGCACCCCTTGTGTAGGAGGTTGTAGTACATTTTAAAGTTCAGTTTGTGAAGCTGTGTTTCATGTCAAGTAATATCTTTTTTCAGCTGTGATTGTCATTTGTTGGCCGATACTACTGTATCGTTTAAGCATATGATATTTTTGTGTATGGATTCTGCTTGTAGAGAATAATGCGGATAATTTACGAACCGCGGGGTAACAGGGGTACCAGACTGAAGAGTGTTTAGTAGTGGTTTCACTCATCTGTGTGAGAGTGGTGCACTGCACAGCAGTCATATCTCATGTGATGTTGTCGCGTTTTCTTGGACCATACCCGTTTCGTCTTTTTCCTGTGGGCAGTTTGAAAGGCGAAATCCACAAAGAAAAATAAACACTGGGGACGAAATGATCGTACTAGTACTGCCCTCACAAAAGACGACCTCAGTAGATTTACAGATAATCAACTTTGAAGTTAAACATGTGCCCTTGCTTAACATCTTGTGCGAGTTTTTGTTTGGGTTACATTCTAACACTTTTATCTCTCTAGCCGTGGAACCTCTCATTCTAATTTGTCTGTACTATCACCTTCTAATATATTTAGTATTCCTCCTAAAACAACCTGTATAGCTGGAGTCCTAGTCGATTCGCTCAAAATGAAATTGATGTTCTGAAAATATTTAGAACAGAACCACTGTTGCCACCTTTATCAGTATGCAAAAATAAATGCAACATTGGATTTCAGTAGACGTTGAGTGACTCGTACATCCGTATCAGCAGTAGCCTTTACAGATCTTGCTTAAATATGAGGTCGCTAGTTATGAGTCTTGTCACTGAGGAAAAATGAGCGCGACCTTAGTACCTTAACTTCAGTCTCAACACTCTACTGTTCGCCAGAACAACGACGTAGAAGTTTCTTGTGATGCGTACGTCTTAATGTCTACAACCGTTTTGGAAGCCGACCGCCGCGGGGAGTTGTGAACGCATCACGCTCAGAATGCACGGACTCAGGTTTCTCGCCCCCTTTTAGCAAAAAACATTAGCCCTTTTATTTTGTAAGTTAATTGTATGTATGCCATGTGTAAGAAATTGCCAATATTAACAAATTAAAATTTTTGTTTCGTTAGCAAAAAATACAGTTAATATTTATTCCACTCTGCCATTATATCATCACAATAAAGATAGATTTGTTTATCATAATATAACGATGCTGCATAATTACATTTCATTCACATAACTTAAGCTTATAAATTCGGTATTTTCCAAGCGTTCAGAGGAAACCGGTCACAAAAATAGCAGAAATACGAGGTTTTGGCGCAACATGAGTTTCACATGAATAATCAACACCAGCAGTTGTTTCGTACAAAATGAATCGAACTGTTTACGTGATTGAAATACTGAGTACTTTGTCAAAGCAGAGCACAGGCGTAGGGATGTTAACTTGAGGTTGATTCTCTCTTTAGTTTTTAGCAGAGAATGACATACCCAAGTTTGAATGATATTATGACTATAACGTAGTTACAACGCATTTGGGCCACCTGAATTGATATTCAACCGTGCAATTAGTAATTTTCAAGTTTTTGTCAGACTTTATTATTACTTCAAGAACATTGACAGCAACAAAATCATTCTGCCTCATTTCCTTTGTAATGAAAGGTGTAATTAACCCTTTCAGACCCTCTGGCTACAATTGTGTACATTAATTTTTCTGCGTCTTAGTTATAACAGAAGCAGTTTTCCCACGGAAACCTGAGGTTCACATCTGTGAATGCTCAACCATTTCACATGCCCAAGTGCATCCACATCCTGGCCATCATCATGAAAATATTAGCAAGTCAATGGAGCAGTGAGCAGCAGCTCGTAACCACCAGAAAACAGAGGTGTGGTTGGTTCGCTATATTGTGCTGTATAATTGAATACTGTTATTGTTATTTTGCTTAGTTATTATTGAATGATCATTTTACTACTTGTTACAATAGAGAATACTTCGTAATTAGCTATTTTAGCCATAAAATGTCAAATGTACGAAGTATAGTTTGAAAACAAACTTCGTACACTTGGCTTCATTTTATGGACTAAAATAAAAGGGGCACATATTTTTTTACAAATATTACATCCAAAATCACTAAAAAGTCATGTGAGAACATTGTCACATCAAGAAACTTTTCCGTCTCCCAGAAAAAAAATCGGGTCTGAAAGGCTTAAACAAGCTTCAGATATTACTTATTTCCATTACAGATAATCATAACATCCATTATACTTTTTCCCCGATTAGTGCAAAAGAACAGTCCAAAGGCAGGCAGAAATGATCCGAAACAATAAACTTACGCTCTATTGTTATAAAATATCTTATCAAAACAAGGTATTTATACAAAAGTATCACTGTCTTTTACTCTAGTGTACAATTTTTACTTTACAATGATATAGAACTTTCTTAAACATGACAGTTTTGATATACAGGGTGATTATAATTAAACTTTCAAAACGCTGTAGAAATAACACCACTGGTCAAATTGACGTCAAATTGCAACAGAATATTATCGGAGAAGGGGGAAAACGTATGGCAGAAGAAGAAAAAAAATTGTGTAAAAATTGATCAATAGATGTTGCTATATGTGTCAGAATACGTAAATGAATACACCTGTCACGCTCACGTCCCACTGAGGTTGGTATAAACACGCCAGGTACACAGCTTTTCCTCCTTTCGCGTCTGCGACGTTCGTCATGACTGTCTCAATGCAGGATCGCACTCTGCTTGTAAAGCTGTATTACAAGAATGATGACTTGCACACGTCGCTCTGCAGAAGTTCCGGTCACTGAAGGGTTTGCAAAAAAAGGGGTTGGTCCGATGACTGCCGTGGGTCTGGAGAAAATGACTCGGAAATTCGAAAAAATGGGTTCTTCTGGTGTGCAGCCTGGTAGGGGGAGGAAACAAATTGATTCGACGTCAGTGGAAGCAGTGGCCACAGCAATGCAGGAGGAAACGAGTGGTGTTGTGCAAACGTGTAGTGCACGGAGAATTGCCAGAACACTGGGCATATCCGTGAGTACGGTGCCTAAAATCGTACGAAACACCCTTCTTTGCTATCCATTCAAAATTACCCAAGTGCACGAGTTGCTTCCTGTTAACCTGCCAGCGAGAGAGACATTTGCTTTAGAATTTCTTGCTCGCATGGAAGTGGACAATATTGGCCGTGGAAGATTTTGTGGACACACGAAGTCCACTTCCATCTGAAAGGATATGACAATACACAGAATTGTCGAATATGGGCAGCGAAAAATCCACACGCAAATCAACCACCACCACTTCATCCTCAAAAGGTCACTGTGTAGCGCGTGTTTACTGCATTTATCATAGGGCCATATTTTTTCGAACAGACAGGTGCTTCCAGTCCTGTTACCTGTACCGCCACTGGTCAGAGCTATGAGTGTCATTCCAGTTCTGTAACAGCGTGGATGTGTGGATGGAATCATTTTTACGCAAGATGGCGCACCTCCGCACATTGAAAATCCAGTTAATCAGCTGCTGAAGCGCTATTTCGGAAATGCTGTAATTATCAGTCGCCATTTCCTTAGAGCACGGCCGTACCGATTACCTGATCTTACTCGGTGTGACTTCTGGCTGTCGGTCTATCTGAAAAATGTTGTGTTCAGTGTTCGGATTAGAAACTTAGCTGCATTGAATGCACGCATTGCGCAGCACATTCTGAGTGTGACCCCGGAAACACTTCGATCAGTTGTGAAAAAGGCTATTTCTCGATTTCTGTTTGTTGCAGAAAACGGTGGACAGCATGTTGAACATGTTTTGCGCCAGTCACACGAAAATTAATAATCCGTTTTGATTCTGATTGGTGCTTTTTATGCTGTCTTTGGCCTCATGACAATTAAAAACTGATGTGAGTGATGCTTTTTATGCGGTTTTTGGCCTCAGGACAATTAAGAACCGATTTTTCCTATTAGATGAGATTTTGTAGCACACCTGTACACCCATGCACACTGAGTAGTACAATTGCTTAACGTTAAACGTAAACTTTAGGCATTGTTGTACGATTCATTTGTTATTTGTAGTCGACCACAATTAAATTATGATGCTTACAGCACCATCTATTGCTACATTTTGTAACGGTTTATTTTTCCTCTGCCATACGTTTTCCCCCTTCTCCGATAATATTCCGTTGCAATGTGACGTCATTCTGACCAGTGGTGTTATTGCTACAACGGTTTGAAAGTTTAATTTTAATTATAATCACCGAGTACTTTCTCTCAGGCAGGTCTTTACCAGCTGTAGAATTATAAGGTTTTCCACTGTTCCTCCTACTTTTCTTGACGTTCTCCTTCAAATTTGATGGATCTATATTCCTTTCTATGATCAGCAATTTTTATTGATACAATGATCTTCCAGGATGCTCAGCTTTACAGCTGCAAACAGTTCAACTTGTAAGCAGAGACATGTTGCTATGTCTCATGTCATGTACCACCTGTGAAAACTCAACTTTGCCAAAAAGGCGATACACAGTCTTCTTTGTAGGAGATCTTGAATTCATGCCTCCGCGATACCATGCATTCGCAGAGACGTAAGTGTATAGCCATACCAATGGCCATGGACACTAAGATACCGACAAAAAATAACAGTAAACTTAGATAAATAGCTGCATAACTCTCTCTCCCTCTCTCCCCCCCTCTCTCTCTCTCTCTCTCTCTCTCTCTCTCTCTCTCTCTCTCTCTCTCTCCGTCCTCACAGGCCTTGGAAAGCCCACCGGTACCGACCGTCCGCCGTGTCGTCCTCAGACGACAGACGTCATTGGATGCGGATATGGAGTGGCATGTGGTCAGCGCTCAGTGTATAGCTACAAACCATATGTCAAAATTCCATTACGCTCCCTGAAAACTGAAAACGCACAGCTGAAACTTCTTTCCTACCTTTGGATGTTTATCTTAGGAAGTAGATAGTAGCGTATGCAAAACGAAGTGATGTCATAAATTTACTTGTTTGCTAAAGCAATGTATTCCAGATAAAGTGATCAATAATAAATTTCACATTCTGGAGAATTGGACTTTTCTGTCCAAGAAATGCATGGTGATTCCGTGATGATGATACACAAGTTCAGGGAAAATTGGAAAAGGGGAATTTGGCCCGGAAATTGGGAAGTAGAAATTTATAAGCGAAAATCGCTCTAACAACTCTGGCAGTAGAATGTATGTACCTCTACTGTTGTTGCTAAGATTGTATGGTAGCCAGCTTTCAGAGGTGATACTATGGACCAAATGAGTAAAAGAAATGCCAGTAAATATGGGCTCTAAAATGCTTGCTTACTTTATGAGCTGTGGGCACTAGTTCATGTTCGATACTGTGAAACACGTCTCTTCTACTGCAAGCTCTTTGGCTATCATGTTTCTGAAGGACATAGTATGAACCAAAACAATAAATAATGTCCAGTGAATATGAGCTGTAGAATGCCTACTTTAAGAGCTAAGAGCATTTGTTCATCTCCACTACTATGAACCACACATCTTTTACTGCACAATTGCCCATAAATCTTAAGGTATCCATTTCAGAGCGCATATTCACTGGAATTTTTTTTATTGTTTTAGTCCATACATCTATTCCAAAAATATAGATACTAAAGACCTTGCAATAGGAGAGATAAGGAAGTACCCATAGCTCTTAGGGATGGAGTTTAAAGTGCATACTTCCAAGACTCTTTTTTCATGTTTTGGTCCATGGTACCATCTCCGAAAGCTGCATACCCTACAATGTTTGTAACAATAGTATCGGCACATGTCTTCCACAGTCAGCGGTATTAAGATGATAATCGCTTATAACTTTCGACTCTGTCATTTACAGACGAGGATCCCTTATCTAAAGCTGATACAGTTACCGTTCTCCATCACACCTAAAAGTCTGTAAAATCATCACGGAATCATCCTTCAGAACTGTAGTTTCCCTTTGCAAAATAAAACTAAATGTGTATTCGCAAACTACGACATACGCCTTGAATGACCAACATATAGCGCCCAAATTACCAACATGGTCATCAAAAAATTTTGGATCCCTCCTACCGTAACCAAATAATCAGCCGCACTCATCTCTTTTTTCCTGTTTTCGACATTAATGACATCGTTAGTAGCAATATGAGAAGTAGAAGGTAATATATTGAAACTTTTACTGACAAAGAGGGGGCGGAAGAGGGATGGGGAGAGGCTATTAACAGGTAACACAGAAATTACCGTCAAGTGTGAGATTTCGCCATCAATTGTTTGGAAAAGCCCTGGATAGTCTACCCGTCACACAACAATCGTTCTCGGGGACTTGATACCCCATCTCCTTATGATATTCGCGGCATCGAATGAACCAGCATTGTGCTTTTAAAACTTGGAATCTACACTCTTTCGTAGCCGATATCGCTGGCGCACACTTGAGCGGCTGCGATCCACTCGGAGGTAGCCAGCTAGAATTGCGGTGACGGAAAACAAAGTATTCATTACCAGCATTTTGCAGGCTAAAGAAGGAGGGGTAGTGGCGTCAAGTTCCTAATCGCTGAACTTTGACCTAGTTTTCTGGCTTGAATTCCAAACCTCCGTGTATTGTCTCACGAAGTGAGAACGTGGGAAGCTGTTAATGGTGATCCATCAATCGGATGCGGACGTTAAGCTCTGCTTAAAAGGCGCTTTTTGCTAATCGAGTAGGCTTCATGCCAGTACCGAGCTCCCTCACCCTCTCTCTCTCTCTCTCTCTCTCTCTCTCTCTCTCTCTCTCTCTCTCTCTCCACACACACACACACACACACACACACACACACACTCTGCCAACATGACACCAAAACAACACACGTATGTATCACAGTCACAAATAGACTTAACAGCCTACAGAAGCACCACACTTAGCGAACGAAAAGGTACCTTTGTGCACACAGAATATGAACCCTTTCAATTAGGCGGCTGTATCTCTCTCTAGAGGTATTTCAGCTTACAGTACCGTATGACTACACCTTTATGCCAAGAGAAAAGACAATAGCTCAATAGCTCCACAACAAAAAACCTTCATGATAATTAGAAAAATTATACATTTTAGCTATTGCGGTCTGCTGTTCGATGACTATTTTGATGCAGCTCTCCACACTAACCTATCCTGTGCAAATCTCTTCATCTCTGACTAACTATCGCCGGCCCGAGTGACCGTGCGATTCTAGGCGCTACAGCCTGGAACCACGCGACCGCTACGGTCGCAGGTTCGAATCCTGCCTCGGGCGTGGATGTGTGTGATGTCCTTAGGTTAGTTAGGTTTAATTAGCTCTAAGTTTTAGGAGACTGATGACCTCAGAAGTTAAGTCGCCTAGTGCTCAGAGCCATTTTGACTAACTATCGCAACCGGGATCCGCTTGAAACTATGCAACTAATGCGAAGCCGTGGTCTCCCTGTAATATTTTTTACCCTCCATTACCAAGTTAACTATTCTTTTATGCCTCTGAACCGACTTATTCTTATTTTCAAGCTGGATCAGAATCACCTTTTCTCTCTAATTCGATTCAGTACGTTCCTAACAATTATCCGGGTTAACGCCAAGTTTCTTCTGTAGCATCGTATTACAAAACCTTCAATTGCCTTATTGTCTGTAGTTTCTATCGCCCACATTTCACTTCCGTAGAAGGCTACGCTCCAAACAAATCCATTCGTAAAGGGTTTCCTACAACTGAAATTTATATTCGATGGTAAAAAGTAACTCTTTTTCATGAACGCTTTTCTTGCTATTGCAATTCTACGTTTTACTCCCTTTTTAAGTGTATAATCGTCAGTTATTTTGCGGCCAAAATGGCAAAACTCGTATCCCTCCTAGTGTCTAATTTCCTAATCCAACTTCCACAGCAACACCGCGTAGATTATTTAATACATGTCTTTGTTTGTAACATCGTTTCAACTACTGGCATCATCAGATCAGAACCTAGAACTTGCGAAACAAGGTTTATTCTACCACATTCCATTATTCCTGTTTCGCCTTTCTTCATGTTCATCTTATAACTGCTTTTCAATACAATATCCATTCCGTTCAGCTATCCACAGAGTCCTTTGCTACCTCTGACGTAACTACGTTGTCATCGGTAAAACTTACATTTTTTATTATTTCCAATATCATTAGGTTTCCTTTTATTGGCTGCTTGACGGACAGACTGTATAGTATGGGTGATCTGCTTTGAATCTGCCTCAATCCCGACTCAGCCACTATCTCAGTTTCATGTCCATAGACTCTTGCAACTGTAGTCTGGTTTTTGCAGAGATTGTAAATAACCATGCACTCTCCATAACTTTATACCAAACCAAGAGTTAGGGGATTTAGGCCAACCGAACCTTACGGTACCATCCTGCGTTTCTCGAAAATTGCGATTCCTCCGCTTCCTCTCTCTCTCTCTCTCTCTCTCTCTCTCTTCTCTTCTCTTCTCTTCTTTCTTTTGGGAGTCGAGGACGGGGGCAGGGAACGTTTATTCGCATTTCGGACTTTTAAGTACGGCTTCATGATTTTTATATACACTGATTATCCAGTACATTATGACCACCTACCTAATAGCAGGTATGTCCAAATTTGGCACGGATAACAGTGGCAACGCGTCATGGCAAGGAAACACTGAGCCAGCCATGGGGCTGGATAGAGTTGGCACCACATCTGCAGACTCAAGTCACCTAATTCCCGTAAATTCCGGGAATGGGGGCGATGAACTTTGAACACCACGTTCAATCACATCCCGGATGTGTTCGATCAGGTTCAGATGTGGCGTATTGGGGGCCAGCACAACAATTGGAACTCGCCACTTTGTTGCTCTAACCATTCCCTCACACTCCTTGCCTTGTGACATGGCGTATTATCTTGTCGAAAAATGACACTGCGGTCGGGAAACCTGATCGTCATGAAGGGGTAGACGTGGTCCGCAACCAGTGTGCGATACTTTTTGGACCATGGATGCCCACGTGGATGTTTCCGAGAACATAATGGAATCGCCGCCGTCTTGTCTCCATTCCGCAATACAAGTGCCAAGGAACTGTACTCCTGGAAGACGATCGTTTCGCACCCTCCCACTGGCATGATGAAGAAAGTGTCGGGATTCATCAGACAACGCAACGCTCTGACTCTGCACCAACGTCCAGTGGCTTAGTTAGCGTGTCCGTAACAGTCATAGTTGCCGACGTCGTGCTTTTAAAATTGGCACATGCCTGGGTCGTCGTCTGTGGAGGCCGAACGTTAGGAGTGTTCGGTGCACTGTGTGTCCAGACACACTAGTACTGTGCCTAGCATTAAAGTCTGATATTAGTTCCACCACAGTCCGCCGACTGTCCTTTTTTACCAGTCTGCCCAGCCTATGTGTTCCGACATCTGTAACAAGGTGCGGCCGCTCAACCCCACGACGTCTAGACGTGGTTTCATCTTGGTTTCGCCACACCTCGAAAATCCGGTAAGTCGTGCAGTGTCAGAAAAGCCCCTGGGGCATCACAATCTGTCCTCCGTCAGTCTCAGATAGATGGTGCGCCTCCCCCCTTCTACACACGGACAACACGTGCACTGATACTACATGTACTGTGTGTGGGTCTGGCTAGCAGACATTACTCGCCAATTGACGCTACTGTCACCTGGACAGGTTTATATCGATAGTAGGGCGGTGGTCATAATGTTCTGCCTGATCAGTGTAAGAACGCTATACTCTCAAGTATTTAGCATATTATATTCTTATCCAAATTTATTTTTCATATAATAACAGTTTTGCGAATTACAGTGTGAAAGTATAACATTACGAAAACTGGGCATCTTATAGATCTCACTTCCCAAATGCTACAATCAAAACATTTCGTAGCTACAAGAAATGTAGTTTTAAGCATTTTTTCCATATCATTAATAACAAATGCAGATGGATATGGTTATTTTCCCCAGTTTAATTTAATGAAAAATGGAAATTTATTGCTCAATATTTAAAGAAGCATCACTTTATTTGAAAAGCGCAATAAAATTGTTCACTAACAATTTATCGGGATGCAAAATGTTTGTATAACAAAACGTAAACAAATCGTGTGATGTGGCATATCTTTAAATTTTATGTTCTGTTTCACAACTGCATAAAATATTTTCATTGCCATTTTTACTCCCAGATTTTTTAACAACAAAAAATTATATTTTTTACTTGGATTCTCACTGTACGTAAAACCGGATGTTATCGTAGACCTTTTTGCGACAATACTGCTTCTACAACATTCTGGAGAACGCTGCTGTAATATGTAGAGCTGAATGCGAGCCAAGTGAGCCAGTCAGTAGCTGGGAGTCACTCTGTCTGCAATTCGCATTTGGCTCTTTTGTCTTCGACTGCTAATAATAGTTTTTTGTTCTGAAAATTGTTGCGCAAAAAGCTCTCTTCTGAGTTATAATTTGTATGTTGTGTTTTACTTTTGTGATCAGACAAAAGTGCAGTAAATTGAAAAAAACTGTTAAAGAATAGTGTTTTCACTGAAGAATAAACAACCAGCGGACAAAATCGGTCCTAGTAAGACGAGGAGCATTGTATTGTCAACAATGAAGAGGAGAGTGTTTATTTTATGATAATATTCATCAGGTTTAGTTTTCAATGACTATTCTTTCCGTTAACATCCAAACACACTACATTATAACACTTATCAGCTAAAAAGTACATGCGTTTGGTAAAAATAATAAAAACTTTTTATATTTTTGGAAAGAAGGTCATTTCACCTTCAACCTCAGAATTTGGAGGAGAGTATTCCGGTCAACATTATGAAAAGGTTTCTCTAAATTTACAAACGCTACTAATGTAGATTTTTCTTTCTTCAAGATTAGAAATAATGCATCAACAAAAGTTGGAAATAGAAGTCAGCGATTTTATCCGCCACATAATTAAAGGTTTAGAGGAGGACAAACGCGAATCTCCTGCTTTCAAGCTTTAACGAAAGAGCGGCGCGTGGTTCCTTTCTTTGATCCCAATCCTGGTAAGGGACTTTGCAATTTTCAATAGAATCGTAAGGGTTTCTGTGGTTAGAAGATCCCCTTTTACGTCTCGAATCTCCCACTGGGCATTAAATC
The DNA here is from genome assembly GCF_023897955.1 of Schistocerca gregaria. Classification (NCBI taxonomy): domain Eukaryota; kingdom Metazoa; phylum Arthropoda; class Insecta; order Orthoptera; family Acrididae; genus Schistocerca; species Schistocerca gregaria. Next base: position 243,000,993 of record NC_064924.1, read on the forward strand.
TACAAGATAACAAAACGGACAGAAGAATTATTCAATTTTCATTTGAAGTAAAACTCTCAGCACTGCAGAGAAATAATAACTGCGTTGCATGCAAAGCAGCTGCCAGAATACAGTCCAAACTCATTTCCATTCAGTCAACTCTTCTCCGCGAGTTTCCCGACAGCCGTGTTGTTTGCAAGTCTCTCCTGCTTTGTCTCTTTGTATTCTATATGTGACTATTGAAGTGGTGTCGACAGCACTGCGAACGAAAGTGGCGTTTTTACATATGTAACAGCTGGGTCCGTTGGCCGTCGCTTTACCCTAGGCGAGCGATTTGTTCCACCAGTCGCAGAAAGTTTGCCGTATGGGGAAGGAAAACTTGTCGGCGAGTTCCGAGGCTGAAGTTGTACTAGTAGCTGTTTGGCTGTCCAGGAGCAAGCGTCCCCTCGATTTATTCAGACCTCCATGAAACACGCAATACTCGGTCGGTCAATAACCCAATGAGGCAGGAGAGGAAGCAGGCTCTCAGATGTAGCAACGCGGTACGTTCAGAGCCTTGTGTGGCCCTTATCGATTGCGGTTAAGTCGCCACACGGTTCTCTGTCATTACTGACAATTTTCTTTTCCTTCAGGTATAAGCTTCCGTCAGCAATCTTATCTTTCTGCTTCTTCGGTTTCTTCATTTTCTACTTTGTCTCAGTCCTCGTCCGGAGCAAATACTTCTTCCTGTTCCTTGTCTTTCCACATGTAGTTTCCTCCGAAATTGTTTGTCCCGCTAGTGTGAGGAAAATTTGTCTATCTGCTTAAGAACATCTCCGAAATGGATCGATACGTTCTTGTTAGACATCATGCTCATACCTGAGCCACAGTTTTGATTTATGGTACCATATAATGTGATGTTGTGACCGAAGTAATTGAAGTTAATCTATCTGAATTAAATATTTGCTAGCGTGCTTCGTATTCTTTCGGCTAGACGTGATTGCAATAATATTATAATGTACGAAAAATCTTGTGGAACAATAAATTTGGATTAATGAACAGTAACATTGAATGTACATTTATGATTAACAAAATTATCTTTTTCTTGTTTAAATGTATATTTATTGATTAGATGAGACCGGCTTCATATTTTAACGTTCTTTAAATAAAATTTGAAATCATACACTTTATGATTACGTTAAATAAATGTCTGATCTGTGGAATAGATATAGAACGCGAATTATCGTGTTGTAACTACAAGTGGTGTACTTACTCTGTGTTACTGTTGCAAAAACTTTACACGAATTGGTTGGGCAATGCAACTCCCAAAACCAATAATGAAATAAGGTCTCTGCAAAATACATTCAGCCCCTTACGAACTGAATCCTCTGGCCGTGTTCAAAACTAATAAGTTTGCTCCCTGTGCACATAACAAATTAATTAAATTGTCTTACATGTAGATCAGCAACTCAGTAACGAGATATATTTGATCTTTCAAAAAAATGATGAATATGCTAATAACAGCAGTGTGCAATGCTGGCCATAATACTTGAAATGCACATTAAATTTATTTGGCTGATAAATTAGAATATTTAAGAAAATTCAACTTTTTTAAAAAATATATGACCTGGACTGAGAGGAGGTACTGATTATGGTGAATTACTAACACACATTTTTTTTTAGGAAAATTATATTGCAAGTTAATTTTGGCTTTTCAAAAGCATTTGACAGTTTAAGATTCATTAGTGGCAACTGATTCACAAACAGTGAGGTTTAAATAGCAAGTATTATCTAACATCATTAATCCAACATAAATGCAGATCATTAAATTACACGTAGCTCTGTTAACAAATCTTGAAAGCATTACAAAAATTAAATATCTAACTAGCCTTTTGATCAAAACCGTTTACGTACATTCTGGGGTTCCTCAACAATTACAAATTATCAGCCAACTCATGTATACTAACGCGCTGGAAAAAATAGAAATCATAATTATTGAACATCTTTACCTTATTTGCCCTAAGACTTCTGCTTCCATGTTCAACAATAATGACATAGCAACATTAATCTAACTCTTGGTAGATTCACACAGCACACCACAATAGTACCTACAACTGAGCGCCCAGCGCTCTCTTACTGCAACAAAGCAGTACAGTATCTTTGGCTCTGTGGCCCCGCACAGTCAGCGATCCACATTATCGAGCCTATCAGAGACATTCATTGTATATAGTACACTAGTTTCATTTTAGTTTATTAATATTCTTATCTTATTCAGGAGCCACATACTCGTACAAGTGTGCCCCAGTATACTCCCTTCAATATTTTATATTCCTTATATAAATAGTATCTTTAAATATTAAGCAACACATACATTAATTTTCGAGAAAAGTAAGTGAAACTTAGATTAAATGATATTTGAAAATTGTAGTCGTATTTTACGTTGGTCTGAATAGGGATGCTGGTTTTTGGAATAAAAAATGTGCTTCCCTATTTAGACACGTGTCGTGTTCATTGTTCGTTGCTTTTAGAATCATTGCGCTTTTTGTAATGTTTTTAATCTTTTCGGTCACACACTTAGGTATCTCACCATCAACAGCAACAACATCACAAACACGACGCAACACACCCGTACTCGTCGTAAGTGCCGACACGAGATATTTACCGTTGGGACATGTGTCACGGCCGGCCGGCGTGGACGAGCGGTTCTAGGCGCTACAGCCTGGAGCCGCGCGATCGCTACGGTCGCAGGTTAGAATCCTGCGTCGGGCATGGATGTGTGTGATGTCCTTCGGTTAGTTAGGTTTAAGTAGTTCTAAGTTCTAGGGGACTGATGACCGCAGAAATTAAGTCCCATAGCGCTCAGAGCCATTTGAACCATGTGTCACGCAAGTCGCCAGAACATGGGCAATTGTTCAGTTTTACACAAGACTGTTAGCCGTCTTAGTCAACTAAATCAACGAACTTAAGTATTGGACCATTGGATTAGAATACGCTGTCGAACATTCTTATGTTGGATTCTGTATAAAAGTTCAGAATTTTCAAGATAAATAAAAGATTAATGCATCACTTTAGGTCACTGAACATTCCTCTACGGGGAACCGCATACTTAACAAAGTTTTTAAATGATAATATCGCCGGAATTTCACTACGTGTTTCTCATTATTTCCCCTAGCGCGATTTCTACTTTTGAGCCAGCATCAAGTGCGACTGGAAAATATATCAGTGTCAGACGTATCTGCGTAACGCCGTCCTCAAAATATTATAATTCATACCTGCATATATAAACCAAATATCTCGTCATAAAATATGAGAAGAAATCATTCATGGCGGTAACATTTAACATGGCACACGACAGATACAGTACATCTGCGTCCTGAGCTGCATTATTGTTAACAAACGTGCGCACAAAACATGACAAAACAAGGAGAGAGGAATGTCTCAAAGACGAATGTGACAATGGAAATAATAAAAAATATTCAGTCAAAAAGAGGCAGTGTAATAATTTTTAAACATTAGAATTCCATCCCCCTGCATCTCACGGAATTACTTCAGACTACCCGCTGAATATGTTCTATAAATAAAAATTGAAGTACGTTTGGATTAAACAAAGAAACTACATTTCAGCAAACAACAAGTGGTTGCGTTTCTTCTAAAATAAAATACATGTGAAGTAAAACTACCATTCCAGCAAAACGCGTAAACTAAAATATGAATCTAACTAAAAGTCGCGATGTCGTTTGTCAGATGTGTCACTTTTCTTATGTTTCAAGGAAACAAGCTGGAATGTGACTCTTCAGGATAAATCTCTAGACCATTTGACCATAGCTGGACGGGATACAGTGTCGTGCGATTGGTCCTTCCCTCTTATTTTACTATTTCATAATATTATCATAGCTGTGATGTATAATTCTGATTTAAAGTAAGCTATAGAATGACAAACACGGTTACCATTTTGTAACTATGAAAAAGTTAAGAACGTCAAGATCATTAATGAGTTCCGTTATCTGACGCCATGGATTTTATATCAATTAGTATGAGGTCTAAATGCTTTACAAACGTAATGGTGGTCCGTGGGCCGATAACGGTTGTTCAGTAAAGAAATTTTCTCGGCAGCTCTCGATGGTAAATCATGAAGTTCTTCAAATAGTTATGAGCAAGGGGCATCATCTTCTGAAAATATGTTAGTAAAACAGATTCTGTTATAGACAGTAAACACTAACTCAAATAATTAGCTAGGTGAAGGGAATTGCAAGAAACTGTTATTCCTCTGATGCATTAACGTTTTGAGGCCGTGAAATAACAGAAAGAGAATGGACCTGCTTTACGTTGACAATAAATTTAATTTTTTTCACCTAGGATAACATTAGTAAATATGATTTAAATGTCTATCACGGCACAGGAAAAAATGAAAGCCAGGAAAATATCGAAGTTAATTTTAGAGAATAATGCACAGCATTCTTCGCCTGAATTGGGGATAAGCAAATAAAGGAAAATTTTCATTTAAATTCTTCGTGGGGGATTTTGTCGAAGATCCTAGGAAAGATGTATCCAGTATCTTGCACTGTATACTGACATATTAGGGTTTCTTTCTCCATGATGTGTCAGTAGTGATATGAATGTTTTGAACTGTCTGCGCATTAATTTTCCGGAAGTAATCTACACTCATGCACATAAATCACAGATAATGCTGATACATGTTGAAACAACGCTGTGGTGAGCTGTTTGCGGGCTTAAATCACCTTGGGGTATGACCATGCGGTGCATTTGACCTGCGGTCGTCGCACGGTGGCGCTGGCAGCAGTCCACATACGCGGAGGTGTGTTGGTGCATGACAGAGTACGGTGCAGCGAGTAAGTGTGCAGACGTTTTCAAACATGCTAAAGGTGACTGTGAGTTTGAAATGGCTCAAAGAACACATATTGATGACGCTATGAGGGGTAGAATACTAGGGCGACTGGAGGCTGGTCAAAAACAACAGGATGTAGCAAGGGCCCTCCGTGTGCCACAAACTGTGATCTCAAGATTATTGCAACGATTCCTGCAGACAGAAAGTGTGTCCAGGCGCTACAGTACGGGACGTCCACTGTGTACAAAACCACAAGAAGCCCGATATCTCACCATCAGTGCCTGCAGACGGCCACGGAGTACTGCAGGTAGCCTTTCTCGGGACCTTACCACAACCACTGGAACAGTTGCCTCCAGACACACACGGCCTACAGACGACTGAACAGACATGCCCGGATGCCTGCAAGGTGCATTCTACTGACCTCTGGTCACAGGAGAACCCGTAAAACCTGGTGGCAAGCACACAGTACATGGTTATTGGAACAGTGGTCCCAGGTTATGTTCACGGGCGAGTCCAGAACCAGATACCAAACCCTTAATGTCCTTGAAAGGGACCTATAAGGAGGTCGTGGTTTGATGGTGTGGGGAGGGATTATGATTGGTGCACGTACACCCCTGCATGCCTTTGACAGAGGACTGTAACAGGTCAGGAGTATCGGGACGTCATTTAGCACCAGTATGTCCGTTTTTTCAGGGGTGAAGTGGGTCCCACCTTCCTCCTGATGGATGATAACGCACGGCCTCACTGAGCTGCCATCGTGGAGGAGTACCTTGAAACAGAAGATGTCAGGCGAATGGAACGGCGTGCCTGTACCCAGACCTAAACCCCATCGAGCACGTGTGGGCTGCTCTCGGGCTATTATCGCAGCACGTCTCCGACAGGCACTGGTGATAGAATGGGAGGCTACATCCCAGCAGCTACTCGACCACCTGATACACAGTATGCCAACCCGTTTTGCGGCCTGTGTTCGTGTAAATGGGTCTCATATCCCATATTGATGTTGGGGTACATGCACAGGAAACAGTGGCGTTTTGTAGCACATGTGTTTCGGGACGGTTTTCTCAACTTATGACCAATACCGTGGACTTACAGATCTGTGTCGTGTGTGTTCCCTAGGTGCCTATGTAATTAGTGCCAGTTTTGTGTAGTGCCGCGTTGTGTGACACCACATTTTGCAGTTATCCTTAATTTATGAGTACGAGTATATACGCCTGTGAAGAACATTACGGTCGCAGGTTCGAATCCTGCCTCGGGCATGGATCCTTAGGTTAGTTAGGTTTAATTAATTCTAAGTTCTAGGCGACTGATGACCTCAGACGTTAAGTCGCATAGTACTCAGAGCCATTTGAACCATTTTGAAAAACATTAATGTATGTGGGAGACGCAGTTGAGACAAACAGGGTGCGCGATGTCCCCGTATCTCATCGTTTTACCTCTGGAAATTGTATACGGCGACGAGGAGACGACTACTTGGATTCAGAGCCAGCATCGACTGTGGCACACGAAAAATTCTGTCGTGGACAAGCATTCATGGGCTTGTGATGACCGTGTCTTTATTTCAGGAAATCTGGAGTTGTGGCTACGCCAGAGTCCGCGAGAGAGTGCTTTCAAACAGGGAGTCAGTATTATCTCCAGCCAGAGACATTGGCCCACCGGTATGACAGTCCTTAAATGGCCTGTGAATATTTACCTTCAGGTTGTTGTATTTAGCGTCAGCACGGAACTTGTAGAAACTGTGTACTGACACGTCGAAATCCGCTTTTCCTCAACCCTCGCTTTATTCTTATCTCGAGTATTTCTGTGAACTGTTGTCTACCACTACATCAGTTTCGTTAATTAGATGCCTATGTCAGAAGACACCGACGCCAACAAAATTTTAGTTTTACGAGCGTGGGTTGTATTTTTCCGATGTTAAGATTTACGCGAGCTTTGCAGTGTTTTGGGTGCCATATTTACATAAATGATACTCCCTCTAGTATTACGGGTAACTATAAAATATTTCTGTTTGCTGATGACACAAGCTTGGTAGTAAAGGATGTTGTGTGCAACATTGGCTCGGTTTCAAATAGTGTTGTTCATGACATAAGTTCATGGCTTGTGGAAAATAAACTAACACTAAATCACACTAGGATTCAATTTTTACAGTTTGTAACACACAATTCAACAAATACTGATGTTTTGATTTCGCAGAATTGGCGTATGATTAGTGAAACGGAACAGTTCAATTTTCTAGGTGTTCAGATAGATAGTAAACTGTCGTGGGAAGCCCACGTTCAGGATCTTGTTTAAAGACTTAATGCTGTCATTTTTACTGTTCGAACGGTACCTGAAGTAAGTGATTGTTCGACACGAAAAATAGTCTACTTTGCTTATTTTCATTCATTTATGTCGTATGGCATTTTATTTTGCGGTAATTCTTCCCATTCTAAAAGGATATTTTTGGCTCAGAAACGGGCGGTTGGGGCAATAACTGGCGTAAGTTCACGAACTACTTGTCGACCCCTGTTCACGAGTCTGAGTATTTTGACGTTGTCATTTCTTGTTAACAATATTAGCTTATTGATGTAATTTCATAAACTTTCCCGGCGATTTGATGACATCTCGTGGAAAGCAGCTTTCACTCAGTTAATACTCGGTAGATATGAAACCTGTATTTGGATCAATCTTCCTTGTGCAGAAATGTGTGCAGTATGCTGCTGCATCCATTATCAATAACCTACCACAAGAATTCAAAAATATTAGCAGAATTCCACGCGCTTTCAAATCGAAACTGAAGAGTTTCCTCATCGGTCACTGCTTCGATTCTGTCGAGGAGCTCCTAGAAAAATTAAGATGATTGTTGTTGTATTGTTGACTGCGTTTACTTAAACATATGGCTTGACTTTTTACGGCTTCATAAACATTTTATTTTTATCTGTTAATACTTTTATGTTGTAATTTCATGTATTGACACGTTCCAGGGCCTTGGAGATTTGCTCCTCAATCTGGTCCTATTGAACTTGACGTGTAAATAAATAAACAAATAATCATTTTGCAACGGAAGGGAGACACTGCAGTGTTGTTCTGCTTGTAACATTACTTATATGGACTTCCCAGTATATTTACATACATGATACCATGCTACACAAGTAGTTAAATCAAAAGGACAGCCTTGAGGAATAATTATTCTTCTGCACGGCAATTATAGCAGTCTTCCAGAAAATACAACGATCCCCACCACAAGATCTGCTCGGGCTTCAGCTTAAGACAGACTATAGTAGGTATATTGATAAATTTCTCACACAATATTGTTTCCTGAAACTTTGTAAGTAGGCGGTCATAGGTATAGTTGGCACCTACCTTCAGATGTATGCCGCTTCAGTCTCTTTAGTCTCTCCGTGACGCTAACCTCCGGTCAAACCAACTCGCAACCACTCATGCTACCCTTCTCTGTATACTTTCAATATTACCAGTTAATCCTATTTGGTATGGGTCCCATACACTTCGACAGTATTCTAGGATGGGATGCACGAGTGTTTGGTAACCATCCTTCTTCGTAGACTAACTTGTACAACCACGGCAGGCCGATGTGATAATTCCATTTCACATCCCTACAAACTAGCACATACGGTACGACTTGACTGATTCCAATGGTGACCCACTGATATTGCTGTCATAGTGTAGCACATTCTGAACATTGAAATCAATGATTGTGACTTCTTTATTTCAGGGCACCAAACTTCGTATGCCGCAGACTTCCTTCGTCTGAAACCACAATCGTACACACGTTCTGTTCTGGAAGTTGTAGATGCATGGTGTAATGAGGAGCGACCACATAAGCCCTGTTGCACTTCAGATAAATGGTTAGTTTACATATATTGTTAGGATACTTGCAAACAATCTGCAAGTATATCACTTTCAAAACACATATATGGGCCCATATACATTTGAAATACATATTAGGTCGCGCATCAAAGGTCACCGCGCGCATACAAATGAAAGCGGTGAAAATGGACAAGTGTTTCTGCTTATGGCAGAGCATTAGCGATTCCTGAAGAACCTTAAGTGGCAGGCACTCGCAGATACGCGAAAACCAGCTTAAAAATTCCGATAACTGGTTTTCAAAGAGGATATTACGAAAACTAAAATTCGCGCCCTGTACACCTGCAAATTATCTACAAATTCATTGATATATTCTTCTTACTGTACTGTACGAGTATTTACTTTACTTTACTTTACATGTAGCAAGGGCCTTATCGACAATGCGCCTGCTCTGTGACCCTCTTCCACTTCTGTCTGTCGAATGCGCTATGCGTTGTTTGTCCAGTTGCTGTTGCTGTTCATCCTACTTGTGTCCTACCGAATGTTATCCCGCCATCTGATTTTGGGCCTTCCTCTTCCTCTCGTTCCATCTATTGTTCTGCTGAATGCCATTCTAGGTATTTGTCATTTTTGCTATATCGCTTGCCCAATTCAACCTTCTCCTCTTGCACACTTCGACGATGTTTCGCTATTTGTACAGCCCTCTTAATTCTTCATTTCTTTTTATTCTCCATTCCATGTTATTTTCGTCGTATACTGGTCCAAAAATTTCCCTTAGTACTTTTCTTTCGAATATTAACAGTTTTTCTTCATTTTTCCTTCTAAATATTGATGTTCCACATCCATATAACATCACAGATATAATGGTCCATTGATATAAGCGGATTTTGAAGTTATTCCTAAGAGATCTTTTTCTTTGAATTTTGATGAAACTAAAAAGTGTCTTGTTTGCTGTTGCTAAAAGGACATCTAGTTCTATATCTGTTCTGTTGTTATTACTAAAAAGACTTCCTGGGTATTTGAAGTACTCAACAGTCTTGAAACTGAATCCATCTACAGTCAGAGGTGCATTGTTTTTTGTTTTCTTATTTATGGGTAAGTATTCTGTCTTTTCTTCATTAACAAGTAATCCTGTTTTCTCAGGAATTTTGTAGTAATTTTGCATCATTCTAATTAATTCTGTTTTGGAACTACATACTGTGCGAGTATAATCACAATAAATAAAATTTTGTTATTTGCAATACCTCTTGATTCAAATGGTTCAAATGGCTTTGAGCACTATGGGACTTAACATCTGAGGTCATCAGTCCCCTAGAACTTAGGACTACTTAAACCTAACTAACCTAAGGACATCACACACAGACATGCCCTAGGCAAGATTCGAACCTGCGACCGTTGCAGTCGCGCAGTTCCGGACTGAAACGCCTAGAACCGTTCGGCCACCGCGGCCGGCTAATACCTCTTGGGATTGCAGTTTTATTCGCCAGTAAATTACATGGCTGAGTGCACTGAATTAGAAAGACTAGAAAAATGTCAGTGTAACTAGTCCAGATATTACAAAAAGAGAAGTTAAGAATGCCATAACAAATCTCAGGAAAATAAAGGCAATGGGCACTCATAACAGACTAGGCAAAAATTTTTTTCAAATGATCAAATGTGTGTGAAATCATATGCGACTTAACTGCTAAGGTTATTAGTCCCTAAGCTTACACACTACTTAACTCAAATTATCCTAAGGACAAACACACACACCCATGCCCAAGGGAGGACTCGTACCTACGCCGGGACCAGCCGCACAGTCCATGACTGCAGCGCCTGAGACAGCTCGGCTAATCTTGCGCGGCGCGCAAAAGTTTTTGAAGATGATGCCGTACAGTCACCAACATTGCTCATTAGCATAATATAAGGTACAGGAATATGGAGGCAAGATTTTCTTAAAATATTCAGAAAGTGTTAGAATCTACAATAAAAACCGGCGACAAATTTAGAATATGTATCAGTGTGCAGAAAACGAAAGTAATGAAACTTGTAAAGACACATAGCCAGGTAAATACAACACTACAAAGAATGAAACTTAATAAATAAACTCCTGCACTTGCTTAGGTAGCTGCAGATGGAAGTTTTACTGGAGGAATAAGAAGCTGAAAATCAAGAAAGGAATTTATCTGAGGGATAAATTTACAAAATGCTTTATTTTGAGAGTTGCTACATATGACTCGGAAATTTGGTCATTGGGAAAGAACAAGGAACTTTAAAACGGTCTGTGAAGAAGAATGGAGACAAGTAAATGTGTAGAAAAAGTAAGAGTCGTAAACCGTTTCGAACAGTAAAGGAAACAAGAATTTTCCTGAAATTCTTCAAAGAGAAGAAAGCCATCTAGGCCAGAAATCCAACGAACAACTATTGCTCAAAAACAAAGAAGAATAAAGAAGAACAAGAAGATCTGGGATGCTGACAGATTTAAAGGAATGAGTGCCATAACGAAGAACTAAAGGAGTTCGCGAAAAATAGATTATCGTGGAGGGAAAAGTTCAGGCGAAACTTGTTTTTCTGGCACATTTGTATGTGTTGACGATAATAGCGGGACACAAAAAAGATTCTCCTAGCAAACGGCGCAGTTGGGAAATGTACCCATTGCATGAAAATATACATGTAAGAACCTTGTATCATAGCATCAAATAGCTAAGATCACGTGTTAAAGCAATTGCACCAACAAGAGGCTCGACAAAATACTGCATCAAAGGTAGTGCGAATGTTATCCATTCACGCGTATGAACTTCAGGATATACACGTTCTGATGCGTTCGAAAGAGAATCTTACAGTGAACCAGCTCGGTGCTGTCTGGATAACGCATGAGCTAGTGCGTTAAACTGACACTGGGTTCGACAAAACGTCAGATGTGTTATAACACGGACTAACATAATGTTACAGCATGCGACAGCACTAATTATGGGCGTACATCACGTTAGCAAAGCTATGGCAACCCACTTTCCAGTAGCACTTCAGGTCATGTAGATAGCCGATTAGATTACGCGCTGCACTTGACTCAGCTTCTACACACTCATCAATCCTACGGCCATTAAGGACAGTACGGGTACGATCGACTTCCCAGAGAACTACTGAAGGGCAAGTGAATGACGTTAGATTAAAATACGATACGCTTTTAACAGGTCGCCTTTCGCGATCAATATGCCAGTTGCGTCGTTGAAGGCTTCAGTCATAGGGAATTACGTATAGGGACTTTAACTTCTCTCACAGCTGATCAGTGTAACATTCCTGGTAATATTGTAAGCAACATAGGCACTATATCAGGTTGTATTGTGAGCAATTATTAGTTCCGACTGTGCAACCAGTCAAGTGTTCGTGAACTGGTCGTGTAATCTCATCCAAAATGTCCATACAGTTCTGTTGTCTACCGACGGTTCCTGAACGACATAAGGGAGCGAGATAACGCAAGACCCACACCTCAGCAGCTCGGCGTGTTGCACATAGTAATTATACAGTGCACAGTACCATTCGTGTTTTGCTAGAATGTGGGAGTTGATAGAATGGTACACTCATCAGGGATGACGCCCTATAAATAATCTTTCTGAAATTGTTCGGCAGAGGTAGTAATAGTAGTACAGAGGTATTCCTCTGGAGGCATGTGGCACCTGTACGGCCTAGAGGGTGATATATTCCTTGTGAATTTGGGTGGGCGACATCCATTGACAATGTTCATAAATCAAGTGAGCTTTTTTTCAATTCTTAGCCGCACGACGCTACCCCAGAGAAGATCTGACCTTCTTTTTAACGTTTTCAAATGTGTGTGAAATCTTATGGGACTTAACTGCTAAGGTCATCAGTCCCTAAACTTACACACTACTTAACCTAAACCATCCTAAGCACAAACACACACACACCCATGCCCGAGGGAGGACTCCGGGACCAGCCGCACAGTCCATGACTGCAGCGCCTAAGACCGCTCGGCTAATCCCGCACGGCTTAACGTTTTCGTTTAGTAGTCACTCGTTCGACAAAAGCTATTCCTCAATGGAATTTAGATTCTCAGAAAAAAATAAAGGAACGAGAGAATCAGTTCTGGTTTAGCACTTACAACAGTAATGAAAGGAAATGTGAAAAATCAGGAAGCGTTCATAGGTTTTTGAGATGTACAGGAACCCTTCGTCAATATATTATGGGATATGGTTTTTATTTTGTTTAGCAATTGCTGGTAAATATAAAATCTGCTATGCCTTAACCTGGTCACCCGCCTGGATAGCCATGCGTGTTGGAACGTCGCTTCTGGGACGGAGAGGATCGCCAGAGTCGTATCGAATCCGTCCGATGAATTAACGATAAAGTATGGTTTGACGGTCTGTCTTTCCACTTTCACAGGAATACAGACAGATGGGTTACACATAGTGTGTCTTGGGGGGTAAAGAGGTGGCGACAGAAAGGGCATCCGGCCATCCCTTATATTAACCATCCGACGTCCTCGATAACGAGAGAAGCCGAAGCAATTAATTCAAATTTGTGCCAATACCAGGACTTGAACCTTGTCTGCTGCTTACTAGGCAGACATGCCATCCACTACACCACCCTGGCAGTGTTGACTGAGCTGCGTGAAGTCGAATGCCCTCCCTAACGCAACCTTCAATTCACGCTTCAGCCAGTCTTGAATTTCCCTTCTTAAGAGGTGGTATTGGTACAATTTCAACGAAGTCGTAAAAAAATCGCAGGGGGCTGAAAATCTGTTTCATAACATACCTTAGCATGCTGAATTCAGTGGGTAAATCCAGTTTGCTAAACCAATTTTTTTTCATCACTTCTGAATTTTTGAATTTTGCAAAAATCATTTTTATACAAATCCACACATGGAATTGTTGGTTATCACGGAATGTATTCACAAAAAAGGTAAGCCGAAAACTTTTAAAACTGATAAACGAGTAGTTCTTGTTATTGTAGCCATTTTGATATTTTTTTCAAAAAAGTTGACGTATATCTTTCAATCACTAGATAGATATGTACAGGGCAGAAATTTAAATGAAACTTTAATTTTATGTGAATATGTCTGTGTATGTACATAAACTGTACGTACGTCTTTAATCGTGTATGTATATGTGCGTAATCTATATGTTCATCCGAAATGAAGGTAAATAAATACGTGTAAGTGTAATATTTTTTTCAATTTGCAGACGTGCGGATTTACATTCGCGGAGGACTTAGTTGTGAACTGGGAAGTAAATATTTGTAATAAGTTATGGTCAAGAACGTGTGGCGGCGGGGTGTGAGGTTCTTAGCGCGAGCAGGTGATCAACATTCGAACACTATTTGGTTGCTTGCTACACCTGTGGCCGGCGATCCGCTCGTGCGGAGACAGGAATTTGTGATGAAATATGTAAGTTGAAAATAAAGAAAGCAATTTTCAAACGTATCAGGTCATCTTTTATTTGTTTGTTCTTCACACTGGGACAAACATTGTACAAGGTCGTAGTAATTCTGTTTTACGCTAAATTCTTGTCGTGCACTATAGATACCGAATTTTTAAAATTGGTTTACATTTTTCGTACGTATATAGTGTCAAAAAGTAACTATATTTCAATTTCTTTGAAAAAATCGAAAAGGTCGAAACGGAAAAATGCTGTTACTCTGTCGATTTAAAAAATTTTTGGCTCAAAATATTTTTGTGAATACAGTCCGTGACAACTAACAATCCCACGTAAGGGTTTGAAAAAATGTTGATTTTTCTCAACAATCTAAAAACCAAAAGTGATGAAAAAATTGATTAGTAAATTGGATTTACCCATTGAATTCATCACGTCAGGATACCTCAAGAAATAAGTTTTCAGTCCCCTGTAATTCTTTCTTTTTTTTCCGACCAGGATGAAATTTCCCCGGTACCTTCCCTTAAATCGTCAGTGTTAACCATGAAGCCGACCCTGCACCGATGCACGACAAAGGCGCAAGAAAAGAGAAATAAGCTGCAGCCTGGTTCACAATATACAATGATGATCCAAAACATTATGATCGTCTGCTTAATAGCGTGATGATCCTTTTTGGAAAGCAGTACAACACCAATTTATACATATATAGTGCTCAGATAATTTGTTGTTTATCTTAGCCACTTCCACTCAATAAAACATAAATACCAGACCAGACTGGATTAGAGTATTGGTTTTATGTAGAAGCATTTATTAGTACTTAATGCAAGATAGGAGTAAGGAGGATCAATCGGGCCATAAATGAAAGAATTATAATTCAATCTATTTACTGAACATAAGAAAATGTTGGATGGTACCTCATATCATTTAAATCAAGGATCAGTTATATTTGAATCAAGCATGACAATCAACTTCCTATACAAAGGCCTTATAAGGAAGATGTATCATCATTCACAAATACCTTCAAATAAGGTGACAACCTTCTGAAACAGTTAATAAAAGTCATATTTAGTTTGTATATTAATACTAATCACAAAGATTCCCTAACTCAAGTTGGTGAACGAAAGAACCCTTCAATAAACTCTCATTAAGAAATTAAGTTCGTTTTCGAAGACACAACGTAGTAATTCACTTACTCCGTGAGTAAACCTCATAAAAAATAACACCAAATAACCAACAGGCGCTGTGGAAGGCGTACCCGTATGATGAGAGTGAAGCTGTGGGCTTAGCTCACACCAGCGTGCTGCAACAAGCCTCCAGAATAAATATTCCGGAAATTCGAAATGCTTCTGAGAATTCGCAAATGGCCACTCAGATCACTAGCCCCAAAACTGTCAGTAGCTCCATATTTTATTTAGAGGCAACAGAATTACCAAGCCAGCCTTATTGCTGCTTCGTCCGGATCAAGAGGCCCGACACGCAGCAGTTTACACCAATATACACTTGATACGCCGCTAAGCATACACGGTAGCTGCCATTCCGTCGTGTTTACCATTACGGCCCCGCTAACACCACTGTTCCTGCCGAACAGCTTGTTATCTTCACTTGCGGACGAGGACAAAGCCCGTACTGCTCACCACTCATATACCAATAGCCTCATTGCCGAGAACTCTCTTCCCCATGTGAGTGCGCCGGTACCCTCTGCCCCTTCCCCCCCCCCCCCCCCCCCTCACCTCTAGGTAGTTGGTTTGAGGAAGAACTCCAAAGACATCGTCCTGCAGGTAAGAACAAAGCTAGGAAACGAGTGTATGTCGACATTGACGACCACGTAGCAAGGATTACTGGCAAACACCAAATATTATATGTCGTCCTATTAAATGGAAAGGAAAGGTGCTGAAACAGCAGCATCGTCTAACACCAACGTTCATGGCCGCAGTACTACACTACTGGCCATTAAAATTGCTACACCAAGAAGAAAAGCAGATAAGAAACGGGTATTCGTTGGACAAATATATTATACTAGAACTGACATGTGATTACATTTTCTCGCAATTTGGGTGCATAGATCCCGAGACATCAGTACCCAGAACAACCACCTCTGGCCGAAATAACGGCCTTGATACGCCTGGGCATTGAGTCAAACAGAGCTTGAATGGTGTTACAGGTACAGCTGCCCATGTAGCTTCAACACGATACCACAGTTCATCAAGTGTAGTGACTGGCGTATTGCGACGAGCCAGTATCTCGGCCACCATAGACCAGACGTTTTCAATTGGTGAGAGATCCGGGGAATGTGCTGGCCAGGGCAGAAATCGAACATTTTCTGTATCCAGAAAGGCATTACCCTGCTGAAATGTGGGGTTTCGCAGGGATCGAATGAAGGGTAGAGCCCCGGGTCGTAACGCATCTGAAATGTAACGTCCACTGTTCAAAGCGCCGTCAATGCGAACAAGAGGTGACCGAGACGTGTAACCAATGGCACCCCATACCATCACGTCGGGTGATACGCCAGTATGGCGATGACGAATACACGCTTCCAATGTGAGTTCACTGCGATATCGTCAAACACAGATGCGACCATCATGATGCTGTAAACAGAACCTGGATTCATCCGAAAAAATGACAATTTGCCATTCGTGCACCCAGGTTCGTCGTTGAGTACACCATCGCAGGCGCTCCTATCTGTGATGCAGCGTCAAGGGTAACCGCTGCTGCAAATATCATCGAATTGTTCGTGCAGATGGTTGTTGTCTTGCAAACGTCCTCATCTGTTGACTCAGGGATCGAGACGTGGCTGTGCGATCCGTTACAGCCATGCGGATAAGATGCCTGTCATCTCGACTGCTAGTGATATGAGGCCGTTGGGATCCAACACGGCGTTCCGTATTACCCTCCTAAACCCACCGATTCCATATTCTGCTAACAGTCTCTGGATCTCGACCAACGCGATTACCAATGTCGCAATCGCGATAGGCTACAATCCGACCTTTATCGAAGTCTGAAACGTGATGGTACGCATTTCTCCTCCTTACACGAGGCATCACAACAACGTTTCACCAGGCAACGCCGGTCAACTGCTGTTTGTGTATGAGAAATCGGTTGGAACTTTCCTCATGTCAGCTCGTTGTATGTGTCGCCACCGGCGCCAACCTTTGTGTGAATGCTCTGAAAAGCGAATCATTTGCATATCACCGCATCTTCTTCCTGTCGGTTAATTTCGCGTCTGTAGTACGTCATCTTCGTGGTGCAGCAATTTTAGTGGCCAGTAGTGTAATTACGCAGAGTACGTGAGCACTTTCCAAACGCACAGCCAACAAAAGACTGATGGTTCAAAATAGGCGCGACTCACAGATAGGTAGACTCATACGAGACGGGATTTTGTGCGACGCTGCGCACCCAGCAGGTGGGTCGGGTTCAGCTGAGCCCAGCTCAGCGCGGCTCCGCTCGGGGTATCGACCTGGGCCCGTGCCAGTGCCATTGTCGGCACCTCTCGTTACGCGCCCACACACTGCCTTCTGCCACCGCTGCTGGATATTTGATGGCGCCTCCTCCAGGGCTCCAGACACTGTCATTTATTCCATTAATTCTTGATGCCTCGCGCAGAATTCGCTGTGGGCAGAGGCTTCAGCTCGGCAAAGACGTTGGCTCCTGGTGCGGTCAGAACTGTTGGAATCGACAAACCACTCGGCTTGTGGATATCGCACTTCACAAACTCACAGCCGCGGCCCCTTTGCTGTGGTATCGCTGTTGGTTAGTACATCTGGCGCGTCACCTGAATTAAATGCAGCAAAATCTAAGAATTGCATTCTTTCAATCACATCTCTGCATTTCATTCAAAATCCTCATTGATTCCAATGAAATGAAAAGAGCGTTTTTGGCCGGGAGTCCCCCTTGCGCGGGATTCGACCGCCTGCTGCAAGTCGTTTTGTTTGATGACACTTCGGTGACTTGCTCGTCGATGGTGATGAGATCATGATGATGACAACACGAGTACACCCAGTCAAGAGTGGAAAAAAATGTCGGACTCAGTCGGGGATCGAACCCGGGACCCCAGTGATCGAGAGGCAGCACTGCTAGCCACAGCCCACAAGCTTCCGACATTGGTTTCATTAATTTTAATGTACTGAATTCAATTCAGTCGATGTACATCACTGTGGTAGCGCAAGCTATGGTTCCCCGTCGTACCCACTTTCTTGTTGGTGCTATTCTTGAAAGTAAAACATTCAGTTGTTCCTTCGGAAAAACCTGGAAGAAAACATAAATCAGTCCAATTGCTTGGAATGGTAAGTGAGGTGTAGTTTTCTTTTTAGAATCAGTAGTCTTCTTACTGGTTTGATTCGCCACAAATTCTTCTCTTGTACCAACCTCTTCATCTCAGAGAAGCACTTGTGCTTTACGTTCTCAGTTATTTGTTAGATGTCTTCAAATTTCTGACTTCCACCACAGTTTTTACCTGCCACAGTTCCCTCTAGCACCATCGAAGTCTCAATACATTTCCTGTCACCATGTCTCTCCGTCTTGTCAGTTTTTTCCATGTTCCTATCTTCATCTGTTCTACGGAGAACCTCTATATCTTTCCCACCCACAAACGATTTCACATTTAAAACGCTTAGATTCTTTTCTTTTCCGGTTTTCCCATAGCCCATAATTCACTGCCATACAATGCAGCGCGTCAAAAATACATTCTCAGAATTTTTTTCCTCAAATTAATACCGATGTCCGGTGCTAGTAGACTTTGTTTTGTGCAGAAAAGCTCTCTTTACCTGTGCTAGACAACTTTTAATGTCTTCTTTGCTGCAGCCGTCATATGTTAATTTTGCTTCCAAGTCAGCAGAATCCTTTAACTTCATCTGCTTCCCATTCCCTAGTTTTTATGTTAATTTTATGACCAACCTCTTTTCTGCTACTCCTCATTATTTTAATTTTTCTGCTGTTTGTTCTCAATCCATATTCTATTGTCATCAGACTGCTCGTTCCATTCAGCACATCCTGTACTACTTTTTCGCTCTCACTAAGGATAGTAATATCATATGTCAATCTTATCATTGTTATACTTTCACTATGAAACTTAAACCTATTCTGGAACCTATACATCATTTTCGTCATTGCTTCGTAAATGTATAGATTTAACAGTACTGGCTAAACATTGAATCCCTTTTTATATCCTTTTTAATCCGATTCTCTCTTGGGTCTTGTACGTATGAATCGGTCATTTTAGAAACCACGAACTCCACATTTTATGAAAAATTAGCTATTTTTGTTAAGGACTTCTCTAAGCGTAGTCGCAGCGTTATGTGTACAGGGTGTTTCAAAAATGACCGGTATATTTGAAACGGCAATGAAAACTAAACGAGCAGCGATAGAAATACACCGTTTGTTGCAATATGCTTGGGACAACAGTACATTTTCAGGCGGACAAACTTTCGAATTTACAGTAGTTACAATTTTCAACAACAGATGGCGCTGCAAGTGATGTGAAAGATATAGAAGACAACGCAGTCTGTGGGTGCGCCATTCTGTACGTTGTCTTTCTGCTGTAAGCGTGTGCTGTTCACAACGTGCAAGTGTGCTGTGGACAACATGGTTTATTCCTTGGAACAGAGGATTTTTCTGGTGTTGGAATTCCACCGCCTAGAACACAGTGTTGTTACAACAAGACGAAGTTTTCAAAGGAGGTTTAATGTAACCAAAGGACCGAAAAGGGATAGAATAAAGGATCTGTTTGAAAAATTTCAACGGACTGGGAACGTGACGGATGAACGTGCTGGAAAGGTAGGGCGACCGCGTACGGCAACCACAGAGGGCAACGCGCACCTAGTGCAGCAGGTGATCCAACAGCGGCCTCGGGTTTCCGTTCACCGTGTTGCAGCTGCGGTCCAAATGACGCCAACGTCCACGTATCGTCTCATGCGCCAGAGTTTACACCTCTATCCATACAAAATTCAAACGCGGCAACCCCTCAGCGCCGCTACCATTGCTGCACGAGAGACATTCGCTAACGATATAGTGCACAGGATTGATGACGGCGATATGCATGTTTGCAGCATTTGGTTTACTGACGAAGCTTATTTTTACCTGGACGGCTTCGTCAATAAACAGAACTGGCGCATATGGGGAACCGAAAAGCCCCATGTTGCAGTCCCATCGCCCCTGCATCCTCAAAAAGTACTGGTTTGGGCCGCCAAAGGAATCATTGGCCCATCTTTCAGATCCGAAACGGTTACTGCATCACGCTATCTGGACATTCTTCGTGAATTTGTGGCGGTACAAACTGCCTTAGACGACACTGCGAACACCTCGTGGTTTATGCAAGATGGTGCCCGGCCACATCGCACGGCCGTCGTCTTTAATTTCCTGAATGAATATTTCGATGATAGTGTGATTGCTTTGGGCTATCCGAAACATACAGGAGGCGGCGTGGATTGGCCTCCCTATTCGCCAGACATGAACCCCTGTGACTTCTTTCTGTGGGGACACTTGAAAGACCAGGTGTACCGCCAGAATCCAGAAACAATTGAACAGCTGAAGCAGTACATCTCATATGCACTTGAAGCCATTCCGCCAGACACGTTGTCAAAGGTTTCGGGTAATTTCATTCAGAGACTACGCCATATTATTGCTATGCATGGTGGATATGTGGAAAATATCGTATTATAGAGTTTCCCAGACCGCAGCGCCATCTGTTGTTGACAACTGTAACTACTGTAATTTCGAAAGTTTGTCTGCCTGAAAATGTACTGTTGTCCCAAGCATATTGCAACAAACGGTGTATTTCTATCGCTGCTCGTGTAGTTTGTATTGCCGTTTCAAATATACCGGTCATTTTTTAAACACCCTGTAAAAACAACGCAATTTCCATCTAACTGTGAATGTTTTTGTGTCATGTAAATTTGCGTTAGTTTTCGAAACGACGTAAAGCCTACAATACTGGTGTTTCTAATATTAACGTGGCAACACTATTAATTCTGTTGGCAGTGCTGCGCGACTTGTTTGTTCTAGTATTAATTTGTCATTATTGAAGAGCTGGTTGTCTTTCAGACAGAACAGAACATTCTTGGTTATCTTATGTGATTACAAAGTGCAAGTTGATAGGAGTTTCATTTTAAAGTTCTGTAATAATGAAAAACTCCACAAAACGAAAGAGGGATGTGAGGAATCAACCTGAATACAAGAGTGAGGTAATTAAAACAGCACGTCTTCAAGGAAGTGAGTACAAAAAACAAGCAGGAAAAACAATTCCGGAAAAAAGGTGAAAAATATAACTGTAAGAAAATATTTTTTGTTAATGTTAATATATTTCATCAGACATTTTTGTTAGAGAGAATTAATAATTTCAAGAGCAAAATCAAGAGAAGGTCATTTTCACCTCTATAATGAAAACCAGGGCAACAAAGGACCATATGAAGTATCTTCTTTTGTTCTCAATTACTTAGATGCAGCGTGGGATTAGCCGAGCGGTGTTAGCCGCTGCAGTCATGGACTGTGCGGCTGGTGTCGGCAAGGTTCGAGTCCTCCCTCGTGCATGGGCGTGTGTGTTTGTCCTTAGGATAATTTAGTTTACGAAGTGTGTAAGCTTAGGGACTAGTGACCTTAGCAGTTAAGTCCTATAAGTTTTCACACACATTTGAACGTTTTGAACATTACATTTATAATTGCATTCCGAAGGATGCGAAGGATCTGTACCTCTTTAGTGATAGCTGTGGTGACCGAAGTAAGGTTTTTGATGACCCTTGTAGAAACAGAGCCTTTTGATAAAATCCAGCATTTCTTTCCCCTGAGAAGACATTCTTTTCTCCCCAATGGGCTAGATTTTGTGTTGTGAAAATTCCTTTGCAAAGCACGACAGAACTATCTTCCAAAACAAAAATGTGACATAGTAGTAAAGCCAAGACTCCCTGGGAAGTTCATGGTTACTATGGTAGGCGTTAAGATGTAATTAACTTCAAGAAGCGGTGCCCTCCTCTGTGTAAGAAGATACTAAATTCACAGGATAGCGAACATCTTTCAAGAGATAAGCGTATAGCATTGCAGATATCGAAGTTAGGTCATTTCAAATACTCGTCTCGCTATCCAGGGGCAGTAGTCTGGTGATAAGGAACTTTGCCCCGTCATCTCTCCTTCCTTTGTCGGTCATGGCAGTGAAAATTTTTCCAGCGCTAGGATTCGAGCCGGCTTACCTCCGGATGGAGCGCCAGCACACAGGCCGGCGTTATTGACCTCGGCCACTTTACCTTTCCAAATGTAGAGCTGAATGTCATCTAATAGGTCTTCAATTTTCTTTTCCATTCTTTTGTTTATTATTCTCGTCAGCAAAATGGATGCATGCACTGTTAAGCTAGCTGTGCAATAGCTTTTGCAGCTACCTGCCCTCGCTACCTCCGTGATTGTGTGGATGATATTTGTTCCGAAAGTTCATGCTTCATTAGTTACAAGTGCCATAGATCATTTAAACGATTCTGTTACTAAAACAATGTGTAATGAGTTAGTTTACGCTATGTGTATACAAGGTACGACAATAAGGTAATGAGACTGATTTTCTTTGCAAGATGTGGCAACACTGCAGGCTTGCGAAGGCACAATATCTTTGACCTTGGTCTCTAAGCTGCTTCTAGTCCAAGTGGCACAACGATGCAACTACTCAGTTGTAAGTTGTGCTGTAATAAGTCAACACGTGTTTGTGTCTCTCGTCACGGAAATGGAACCGCATAATATTGCGCTACAGTATGCCATTACTTTTTGCATTGAATTGGGAGAAAAAGCGATGACAACTTACAGTTAGCTTCAGAAGGTTTTTGGAAACGAGGTTATGTCAAGAGCTCAAGTTTTTCGTAGGTATAAAATGTTTAGTGAAGGCAGAACGAATGTTGAAGATGAAGACCGCAGTGGACGACCATCAACCTCACGGACGGATATCAATTTGGCCAGGGTGCATGAACGCGTACGATCTGATCGAAGATTATCTGTGAAAATGATTGCAGAGGGACTGAACATCAATCGAGAAACGGTTCGTCTAGTAATAAGTGAAGATCTTGGTATGAGAAAGATTTGTGCAAAAATGGTCTCCAAAAATCTCACATTACAACAGCGAGAAACACGGAAAAATGTGGCAGCCGATCTGTTAGAGCAAAGGAAATCAATCTCGAATTGTTGAACCGTGTTATCGCTGGTGATGAAAGTTGGTTTTTTCGGTACGGTCCAGAGACAAAATGCCAAAGTTCGCTATGGTGCTCAAAGGCATCACCCAAACCAAAGAATGCTCTCATGTCAAAGTCAGAAGTGAAATTCATGCTTATGTGCTTCTTTGATTCCAAGGAATAGTTCATAAAGAGTGGATGCCTCCTGGACAAACAAGTAACCAATATTACTACAAAGAAATTTTAGAAAGACTTTGTAAAAGAGTTCTTCGTGTCCGTGCCAATATTGTTAATAACTGGATTCTGCATCACGATAATGCGCCATCCCATACTGCTCTGTCAGTACAGCAATTTTTAACCTCAAAACAAATTTCAGTACTACCACAGCCACCTTATTCACCAGATATTGCTCCGTGCGACTTCTCTCTATTTCCAAGAGTCAAAACGGCGGTCAAGGGACGCCATTTTCAAACAACACAAGATGTCCAAAAACCTGTGACGAGGGTCTTGGAGGGTATTATAGAAGATGAGTTCCAGAAATGTTACCATCAATGGCAGATGGGCTGGAAAAAGTGTTTGAAATCAGAAGGGAACTACTTTGAAGGAGACAACACTAAACTTGACTAAAATGGTAAGCAACATTTTTTGTCACACCTGTCTCATTACTTTATTGTCGCACCTCGTACATGATTAGTTTTAACAGTAATGAATACCTGAACAATTTAGTCCTAATTACGCAGATATACTTAGCTTTTTTCTTTTTACAGGCTACCAGTTTTTAAACAGTTGTCCAGAGAAATGATTTTACGTTTACTTTAAATCTGGCTTTGCGATGTGTCACGCATTTTATGTTATTGGGTAAACGATGAAGAAAATGTCTTTCCTGTATAATTAACTCCTTTCAGAGCCACTGACAGAGTTAATTATGTGTGATAAAGGTCTTTTTTTACCTCTGGTGGTGTAGATATGGCCGTCACTCTTCTTCCCAAATTGTGATGGATTATTTACGACAAATTTCGTTAGCGAAATGTTTCTTGCGATAATGAAGTTAAAATGCGTACCTAATTCATTGAAAACGTACCCACATGACGACCACAGGTAAACATCATAAACTATTTTTACTATTCACTTTTGTGCAAATAATATTTTCTTTCTGTTGTAATGTGAGATTTTTGGAGACCATTTTTGCACAAATCTTTCTCATACCACAGAAAATTATTTCATAAGAAGTTATTGAGTTAAAATATGTAAATTATGGCAGGAGATTGATTCGTTTGTCTCCAGCACTAGCAATCATATGAAGAGCAAAGCTAACTGAACATAACTCTTTGAGAATCTCAGTAATATGGTTCTTCCACTTCAAGTTTTCATCAACACGTACGCCCAAAATTTTGAAGCATTCTACCCTATCTGCTGACTCGTGATCATATGGTAAATCAGTTATTGGTATGACTCTATTTCTTATACAGCCCTGAATACGTGTTTACTCAAAATTTGGGAAGCGTCCATTTACACAGAACCACTTCATAATTCTTTCACAAACATCAGTTACAATATCCTCTGTGGCTTTCCGTGTAATAGAATTCATTGCAACATTAGTATCGTTTACAAAAATTATCAATTTTGCTTGTTAAACGTTAAGTGGAAGGTCATTTACACAGATAAGGAATAGAAGTGGGGTCATAATTGAACACTGTGGGATTTCCTTTGTGATTTCTCCCTAGCCACTAAAATTTGCTACCCTTCTATCACTGAGTTACTCAGCACAACTTTCTGCATTCTGTTTCTAAAGTATGATTCATACCAGTTGTGTGTAAAACCATCAGTTCCATTAAACGTAATTTTTCTATGTGTAATATGATCCTGGAAAAGATCACAAAAACCCTATCTGGCGATATTTTACTAATGAAGACCTGTAACATTTAATGAGTGAATGTATGAGCACCATTCACAGTTGAACAGCTTTTCTGGTGCAGCTCCGCTGGAATCCAAACTGTAATGAGCCAAGTAAATTGTTTCCGTTTACATGTGAATCTATTCTTTAGTACATTACTTTTTCGAATGTTTTGAAAAAGATGTGAGTAGGGAAACTGAACGATAACTATTCAAACCTTTCTTGTCACCTTTCTTATGAAGAAATATTGTTGTATTATATATGTATATCACTAAGGATATTACTTATTATGATAGAACAGCTCCGTTGCGCATTGTTTTGTCGAAAAACATTTTTAATATATTCTCTTCCTTCTTCAACTGAACCACATATTTTTATTTTTGCTGCTACATTCAGAAACTCATCTTTAAAAACACTCCCAACTTGTGAATTATCAGTCACAACATGATCATTTAGTTTAATTGTTATGGTATCGTGAACGGTGACTGCCTGTCCTGTCTCCCGTTTCAGAACACCCGATAAAGTTTCAACCTCATTATCTGCTGCATCAGTTTTTGTCAAGACGAACATATTTCTTGACTTTTTATGATCTTCCTTAAAATAATACTTAGTTTTTTATGGATTTTCTCGATTGACTCATGTCTACAATGGCATCTATTTCTACACTACTGGACATTAAAATTGCTACACAAAGAAGACGACGTGCTACAGACGCGAAATTTAACCGACAGGAAGACGATGTTCTGATATGCAAATGATAGGAAGTCGTTTCTGAAACTATTTGTATGGAGTGTAGCCATGTATGGAAGTGAAACTTGGACGATAAATAGTTTGGACAAAAAGAGAATAGAAGCTTTCGAAATGTGGTGCTACAGAAGAATGCTGAAGATTAGATGGGTAGATCACATAACTAATGAGGAAGTGCTGAATAGGATTGGGAAGAAGAGAAGTTTGTGGCACAACTTGACCAGAAGAAGGGACTGATTGGTAGGACATGTTCTGAGGCATCAAGGGATCACCAATTTGGTATTTGAGGGCAGCATGGAGGGTAAAAATTGTATATATATATATATATATATATATATATATATATATATATATATATATATATAGGGTGAGTCACCTAACGTTACCGCTGGATATATTTCGTAAATCACATCAAATACTGACGAATCGATTCCACAGACCGAACGTGAGGAGAGGGGCTAGTGTAATTGGTTAATACAAACCATAAAAAAATGCACGGAAGTATGTTTTTTAACACAAATCTACGTTTTTTAAAATGGAACACCGTTAACGTAATCAATGCCGTTTGTTGCATTGTAAAATGTTAATTACATCCGGAGATATTGTAACCTAAATTTGACGCTTGAGTACCACTCCTCCACTGTTCGATCGTGTGTATCGGAGAGCACCGAATTACGTAAGGGATCCAAAGGGAACGGTGATGGACCTTAGGTACAGAAGAGACTGGATCAGCACATTACGTCCACATGCTAATGTGGACGTAATGCTTTTAATGCTTTTAATGCTTTTAATTGGTCTTTTTCACTGACGCACATGTACATTACCATGAGGGGTGAGGTACACTTACAAACGTGGTTTCCGTTTTCAATTACGGAGTGGAATAGAGTGTGTCCCGACATGTCAGGCCAATAGATGTTCAATGTGGTGGCCATCATTTGCTGCACACAATTGCAATCTCTGGCGTAATGAATGTCGTACACGCCGCAGTACATCTGGCGTAATGTCGCCGCAGGCTGCCACAATACGTTGTTTCATATCCTCTGGGTTTGTAGGCACATCACGGTACACATTCTCCTTTAAGGTACCCTACAGAAAGAAGTCCAGAGGTGCAAGATCAGGAGAACGGGCTGGCCAATTTATGCGTCCTCCACGTCCTATGAAACGCCCGTCGAACGTGTACCTCACCCCTCATGGTAATGTACATGTGCGTCAGTGAAAAAGATCAATAAAAAGATGTTAGCATGTGGACGTAATGTGCTGTTCCAGTCTCTTCTGTACCTAAGGTCCATTACAGTTCCCTTTGGATCCCTACGTAATTCGGTGCTCTCCGATACACACGATCGAACATCGGAGGAGTGGTACTCAAGCGTCAACTTTAGGTTACAATATCTCCGGATGTAATTAACATTTTACAGTGCAACAAACGGCTCTGATTACGTATTTGCTTATATATTCAGCTGTGCTAACAAAACTAACGTGGTTCCATTTAAAAAAAACGTAGGTTTGTGTTAAAAATCATATTTCCGTGCATTTTTTTATGGTCTGTATTAACCAATTACATTAGCCCCTCTCCTCACGTTCGATCTGTGGAATCTATTCGTCAGTATTTGATGTGGTTTACGAAATACATCCAGCGATAATGTTAGGTGACTCGCCCTGTATACAGGGTGTTATAAAAAGGTGCGGCCAAACTTTCAGGAAACATTCCTCACACACAAAGAAAGAAAATATGTTATGTGGACATGTGTCCGGAAACGCTTACTTTCCATGTTAGAGCTCATTTTATACTTCTCTTCAAATCACATTAATCATGGAAGGGAAACACACAGCAACAGAACGTACCAGCGTGACTTTGTTACAGGAAATGTTCAAAATGTCCTCCGTTAACGATGATACATGTATCCACCCTCTGTGGCATAGAATCCCTGGAGCGCTGATGCAGCCCTGGAGAATGGCGTATTGTATCACAGCCGTCCACAATACGAGCACGAAGAGTCTCTACATTTGGTACCGGGGTCGCGTAGACAAGAGCTTTCAAATGCCTCCATAAATGAGAGTCAAGAGGGTTGAGGTCAGGAGAGCGTGGAGGCCATGGAATTGGTACGCATCTACCAATCCATCGGTCACCGAATCTGTTGTTGAGAAGCGTACGAACACTTCGACTGAAATGTGCAGGAGCTCCATCGTGCATGAACCACATGTTGTGTCGTACTTGTAAAGGCACATGTTCTAGCAGCACAGGTAGAGTATTTCGTATGAAATCTTGGCGGTGAAACGAGGAAGTACAGTACACACTGACGAAACTAAAATGAGCTCCAACATGGAAATTAAGCGTTTCCGGACACTTGTCCACATAACATCTTTTCTTTATTTGTGTGTGAGGAATGTTTCCTGAAAGTTTGGCCGTAACAAACACCCTGTATATATAGTCTGATGTATGTGATAAGTTGAAAGTGCGTGCCGGACTCCGCCCCCACTTTCTCGCGAGACCTTCCCTGTCAATTACCCAACCTTGCTCGCTTCAGGCGGTATGGAAAGGAAGAGTAGAAGTCTGTGGCAACTAAACGCTTTCAGGCCTCTTTGAACCGTGCTCTGATGACGTAACTGACTGTGCAGTTTCCGCGAAAGACAGGGATCCGGGTCTAGCATACAGAGTTGTCATATATAATCACCACAGAGAGTAAAAGAACTCATTTTATTATCGCGACATATATTACAACGGGTCTTCTCAATATGTAGGTTTATTGCAAAACAGTATTAAGGGTAACATGGATGAAATTAAATGCAAAATCTTTTTTGCTAAAATAAAATACTTTATTACATATGCTGCTCGTGATGTACTCCGTGTTTTAGACAAGGTGTCTTTCTCTGTAACTTACAAAAATGTCAAGTGACAAGACTATTTATTTAGATAGGTAAACGTAAGAAACGTTACTCTTAATAAGGAATTATGAGCACATTTCCCAGAGTTTTAAAGCAATGAGCTACAATTTTTAGAGAGAATATCTTTTTTCTGTCATGTATCTGATGTATTTAAAATGCCTGAACATCGATTTAAATAAGAGTTTATCAGTTTTTGCCGTGTAGTTATAAGCGTTTAGAGTTTTACGGGTGGATGTAGCATGCTATACGTAACTGTCCCTATTCAGATGGATGTTTTGCTCATTCTCAGACACTCGATGAATGTAATCTGAGTATTTGTACTTGTAACGTTACACTTCTTTTGCACACTCATCGCCATCCCTTTGAGAGATAGATGGTTCTTACAACCACAGCGTTTCCTTCCAAAGTGATATGTGTACCAAATTTGACTGAAATCGAGCCAGTACTTTAGGAGTGGTTTTACTGCTTTACACTATTACGGTGGAGCTGGGGAAGATGTTTCTGAAAGAATACGTCTGAGCTGTAAAATTGTACGCAAGTGAAATATGGACGGTGATACGCAGAAAAAGGAGAAATTGGGAGAATTTGAACTGTGGACTTATAAAAGAATCTTAAAAATGATGTTCTCACCCAGGTTACATATTCATAAAAAGTAGGCGAGGAAAATTCGCTACGGAAAGAGGAGAGCTGTTATAGCGTCCTGGAATACATATCCCGGGGTCGTTAAGTAAACTGGAAAAATTGTTGGATCAGATAAAGCCTATAGTATATGGCAAAGGTTATCAAAAATTTAGAGCAGAAAAAAATTGTAAAATGTAAGAGTCTAAAAGCTTAAAACATTTTTAAAAATTCTTTCATTTCAATAGAAAATTACTATCTGATTCTGTAAAAATAGTTACTAAACAAGTTAAAATGGATGCAATGAATCAGTATCAAAGAAATAGCCTCAGTGAGTCTCGATATTTCCCCATTTGAAATTACATACGTATAGGATGCCTCATTGCCGTAGATAATTTGGAAATTCATTCATTCTGTTTCATGAGCTGCACTATAACCTATAATGAGAATGCTTCCAAACTTAGCGCCGTCTCTCTGAAATGACGATGCAATCAACGTATTGATTCCCGTTCTTCTTTTCCTCTGAGGGTACAGTTGGACGCTAACTCTTTGAAGAATTAATCTCTTTAAGTCCTACGCAATAAAGAATTCCCATCAGCCTTGAGTAGCCCTCTTCTTTGCTTATTGGAGAACTTATACAGAATAAAGATTAAAGTCTGAACATAGAACGAAAGCATCTGCTTGTCTCTCACGCATCGCTGAATCACTGTATCGAAACTGTCGAAGCGAGTTATTCAATATAGCATATCCTTCATGGGCATGCTGGAGCCCTGGGATAATGGGGGCAGTTACTTTTTCTTGTCATGTAGTTTTAACGAATTACTAATATCTAAAAATTTAGATTACGACGATTATCTATAGGACTGCCTTAAAGATGAGAACGGATGCTAACAGTTAGTTAGAGGAACCACGCACGCATACCCATCAAGTGTGTTATAGAAAATACAGAAAATTAAATCAGAGTAAAAGCGCTCTCCCTCAGTTTTAGGACAATGTCTACAATGCGACGCCCCAGCGACGATCAGCGCACTTGATAATGGCAACGTAGTCGCTTGGCGAAATATTGTGCCCGTTGGATACTGACATCCAACGGTTTGTCCACGAACTAATTAGTTAATTATAACGTGTTTGCATTCTATTCTGACATATCTCATCTTATTTCGCACAGTTCTATATGCAGATCAAAGAACAGGTATGGTACACTTTGCATGCAGATTTTTGAGTCTCTTTGTAAAAGACATGACGCACATTTTTTATTGTTTATAAAGAATCAAATGTTAAAACGAATTTCTTGGTAATGTTTGGATCATGAATTCGGTGGTCTTATACCAAAAAAGGTGAAGTCGATTAAATTTCCTCCGGAAATATTATAGGTTACGTTTCTAGGGATGAAAAAGGGGTTCCTACTATTGGTTACCTCACATAAAGTAAAACAAAAACTGGTGAACGCTATGCAAAGCTTATCCACCAAATGAGTATCTAAATACGTAAGACGAGAGCCTGTAAAAGAAAGCGAAATATCCTTCATCGGGACCTTGCTCCTGAACAAAACCTGTTTTATTAACTGGGTGAAAAGTACGAGTTGGCTGTGAAACATTTTGATTCGAATGCTCTGTGGCATCTATAGAGAAATATTTTGTGGAACTTGAAAACTCACACTCCACGTATGGAATCCGTTCACTGAAAAAATGCATTGTCTTCAAATGAACTACCTTAAAAGGTCGTAAGCTGTTTTCTACTTCAAAATGTAGTATTTCACTGTTCATATTATTTCGCAAATTACCACAGAAATGACTGACAAATTGCTAATACGAGATTACATACAGTCCATACGTTCATTCACTGGTAGCATTCATGAAACTATTCCGTATAGAATTAATTTCATAAATGGCTACAGTGAATGGTTTCTACCAATTCGGACAGTTGGTTTACTTAGCTTTAACGTAGATCACTTTTTACAAAGATCTCTGCCGCAGTCATTGGCAGCAATTGGTAATAAATTCCAGGAGAACACCTCTTCTTTGTTTCGGCATGCTCTTCCTTCGAAATATTTTATGCTGAACCTATAATTTTTGAGCAGACTAACAGGTGGCGCTGGGTACACCTCTTTCTTTGCTAGTGGCCGGTTATTTTGCTGAAGACTTTGAGGGGACAGCGCTGGAATCAGTATCCCTTAAATGAGGTATTTGGAGATAAGTGCAAGATACTTTCATAATGTGGCCTGTTAGAGTAGACAATATTACTAGGGCTAACGGAAAGTAAGTTCCGATTGATCGCGAAATGGAAATCACTTTGAAAATCAGAAATGTTTTATCTGCAACAGTTAGCTACACTTCCTGCCACTGCTCTACATTGTCACAACTCCGACTTAGCCATTTGTCGTAGCGTTGTTCCAACTTTCCAATACCTTCGTCATAGAAGGCAGCCACTTGGGCTTCCCGCCAATTTTCTACGTTCATCTATAGCTCGTTGTCTGTGCGAAAATGTTGTCTTCGTAGCCAGTAGTTAATGTGAGCAGAGGTGAAACACAGAGGGAGCCAATTACGGGATGTAGAGCGGGTGATAAAACACTGCCCATCGAAAACACTGCAGTAGCATTTTGATTGCCCCTGCAGATTGCAACCGAGAATTGTCACAAAGTAGGAACCATGTGACAGTTCTGTAATGCGGGCTGCATAACATCAGGCGAAATATCTCACCAGGACCTCATACTTGACGGGAGACACTAGTTACTGCGCATATTTATGTGCTCACCATGCTCTCAGAACTGAAAAGAGTGAAGTTATGTAACCGACAGGCACTCTACAGACACTGTCGAACATGTGTGTGCAAAGCTTTATTAGATTTTACAGTTGTTTCCATTTCTTGACCGATCGGAACTCACTTTCCGAATGTCCCTGGCATTTTACATCATCTGAACTCCATCCATTTAAACATTCGATTCACTAAGAGAAAGACGGTTGTTAGATTTTCTTAGATGTTTTGGTCAGATAGAAAAATTTCACCTCCCTGGGCATTTAGTTTACCGCAAGCTCACTCATACCGTTTTCTATTGACGACCGTCAAGCTGTTATCATCCGTCGTAATCTGTTTTGTGCTTAAAACACTTGCTTATAGAGCTTATACAGATTCAAATCCAGATAGTTCACCCGAAGAATTCGCGCATATAATCAGGATTAAGAGAAAATGGATGTTCTACCCAGCAGATAAGTGGGACACCGTCTATTAAAGTAGCTGGATACAAAAGAGAATTCGGCAGCCAAATTCCTACCTGTTCTTCTTAATGTTGGCAACATTTAGTTTAAGACCAGTAAAACCAGATTCTTTAAAGAACTAAACTTCCGTTTATTAAACAGCTTCAAACTTTTGATTTCGCTACAAATGAGTCAATGTGTTTAATACTTGACGTTAAGCAGGTAAGCTAGAAAAATTATGTATAAAGTTTGTTGGAAGTCGGGAAATGCTCTCACTATCGAACATCGGATAAGTATATTATTGGCAACTTGCGCTCTGTTTTGCGCAATACCTAGTTTTTCACCATGTGTCGTAAAATGACATAATTTTAGAGGTACATCCAGTGCTATATTTGGACACCGTCTGCAAAATGTGTTCCAAATAGAGTTATTAGTAGAGAAGACATAAGTTACAAGGTCATGCCTCAAGTGGTAGTTTCGCTGTATGGACATCGAAAATGTAGTAAGCGACAAAGATATTTCCTTTCATCATTTTAAGAGTAGTATAATATTTGAGATTATGTGTAATGTGTGTAGCAAGTCACCAAAAGTTCTCATTCTAAAACACTAGATGAATTCAGTCTGGGCATTTGCTTGCCGTGAGTTGGGGTGCGTAAAGACATAATTACTGTAATACTTGCCTTACTGTGTTGAGAATTACATTATGCCTCTTAATGATTTGATTATGTCACTCCCCCTGTTTCACTTCTCATGACGCCTCTGCAGAACCGCCATATCCACCGTTGATGTAGGGTAGTTTTTTAGCGGATGGGAGAGGAAAAATTTCAGAATCGAGGCGTAAAAACCTCAGGAGGTGGCATAAAGGGCGCCAGTGAAACTTGGCATTATCCCTGATATCACTGGAATGGTCAGGCACTCGGCGGCTAGTTTATGCAACTGGGACAATGAAACTTTCATGTCTTCCCGTTACTCTAATGAATTAGCCCATAGTACAAGCACAAGTGTTGGCAAACAAACGCTCATTTCATTTTTATTTGCCAGCCGGAGCAGGTTAGAAAGAAGCGACGGCCCCAACTCTTTTTGTTTCTGTTTTTTTGAAAAATGTTTTATGATGACGCCGAAAGTAAGATACCGATTCCTGCACTTTATCAAATTACTATGAAATTACACTTTTTTAGATTCCGATCTCCTTCTTGATTCCATTTAAACTGTCTTAAACAACAATACAAAAATCGTGAAAACAGGACATTCCAGGAGAGCGAACTACGAACTAAACCTCGCCAACGTTGGTGAAGCGCCGGGAATGTTTTGTACCCTCACTCTGTCGCTGTCACACACACCACTAGTCAACTTGTTGGCCTGTTGTTGCTCGTGCGTTCAGTTGTTGAAATTGTTGGAAATGAGTTCTGGTTAATAAAAATGTAATAGATCATCAATAAGATCATTTGACATCTGGGGTTTCCCAAGCGTATAGTGTTTCGGACCCAATACTTTGATGGATAACATTAAGAGAGGCATCACCTGTTGCTTGACATAGGCCCACAGGAACATATTTAAATCGGTAACGTGACGACAGTCCATGATTTTTTAACACAGACTGGTTTTTATCAATTGAGGAGGTGTGAGTTCTTCGCCTTTCCACGACAGCTGTTACTCTCCCCGTTCTGTAACAACTCCATAAGCCATCTGACATGGCATTTATACACACCAGAAGATGCAACTTGAAATATGCGAAACCGGTTGTGTGGGTCTCTAAACAACTTAATAAATACAGCTACAGCGGACTATTGGACTTTTCATTCAGTTTTATATTTTAATAGTTTTAACCGCTGTGTTTAAATACCTGTTTTAATGTATGAATTGTCAATCAATCATGTATTTCCAAACTGAGTGTTAAAATCTCTGCTTTTCTTATTCTATATAAACCATTTAGGAGTAGTGCTCACATATTGTTTGCAGATGATTTGGTAGTTAACAGCCAATCAAGTCATCAAAAATTAAACAGAATTACTAATAATTTAGACAAAATATCTGCAGAAAGTGGCGACTGACCGTAAACAATTCAATTTATGAGTTTCTCCAAACGAGTACCAGAACGATTCGGTTAATGTTCGGTGAAGCGACGAATCTCACAAATGTTATCTACTCAACTAAATATCTAGGGATTACAGTTAGCCGGCCGGAGTGGTCGAGCGGCTCTAGGCACTACAGTCTGGAACCGCGCTACCGCTGCGGTCGCAGATTCGAATCCTGCCTCGGGCATGGATGTGTGTGATGTCCTTAGATTAGTTAGGCTTAATTAGTTCTACGTCTAGGGGACTGATGACCTCAGATGTTAAGTCCCATAGTGCTTAGAGCCATTTGAACCATTTTTGATTACAATTACGAAATCTTAAATTGAAACCGTCACATAAAAAATGTTGTGGGGAAGGTGAAAGAAGTTGGCGTTTTGTCAGTAGAACACTTACAAGATGCAACAGAGCTACTAAATAGTCTGCCTACACTATGCTTGTCCGTCTTCTGCAGTAATGCTCCGCGCATTGGGATCCTTATCAGATACTATTGATGGAGGACAACGAGAAAGTTCAAAGAACGACAGCCTCTGTTGTATTATAAGGAAATACGGAGTATCACTGACATGATAAGCGAATTAGGGTGGCATTCACTAAAACAAGAGCGTTTTTCGTGGCAGTGTAAAATTTTCACGAAATTTCAATAATCAAGATTCTCCTCCAAATGCCAAAATCCCACCTACATAGGGAGAAACGGCTTTTGTAATAAGAGAAGACTAATCAGAGTTCACACTGGAAGATTTATGTGTTCATTGTTCTCAAGTACTACTGGAGAATGGAACGTTCGAGAAATGGCCCGATGTTCTATGAACACTCTGCCAAGCATTGCAAAGTAATCATGCTGATGTAGACGTAGACGTAGATGTAGATATGTGCTACAGAGTAGCGATATGGGTAAAAGTTTTCCTGTTCTGAAACTCCAAAGTTAGGCCTCGGCCCTCTTCCGGTCTCAACATGTCTTCCTCAGTCTTTCCGCACTTCTTTTGCTCTACCGCTTATAATACATTGCCAGTTTAGAAAGTCTTTGCGGCAGCACACAAAGTACGTGTTCTCTCCATTTTTCTTTGTATCGGATTGTCTTTTGGGTTCCTGGTTCCAGCTTTATTTTTTTCCTTATTACTTCGTTTCTAATTTTGTTTCCCCTAGTGCAGCCTTTCACAGATCTTACGAACTTCATTTCTGATGCTTCTAGTTCCAAAAAACTGTATTCTTGGTGTCCCAGTGACATAACTTTACAAAACTTCAGTTGCGTCCCTCTCCTTATTTTACTCGTAAGTGTTCTCCTTATTGCACCACACGTACACTGGTAAGTATAGTTTGTTCTATATATCCATATCTAGATCATATTAAATGTCACATCCTAAATAACTAAATAGAGCTCCTTGTTATATCGGCTTGTTGTTGAGGACTATTTTTGTTGAGGACTATTTTTGTTGGTAGTGGGTCATTACCTGAAAAGCCCATGGTTTTAGTTTTATGTACAGATGTAGTCAAATTATGGCTTTGACGAATCTTATTTAGACACAGAGAATTACAGAAATTGACTGCGAGCGGCCGTTGATTTAAATCAATGGGAAAGTCCAAAATTTGTGTCTAACTGGGAATCGAACCCAGTTCTTTTGCTTACTAGTTAGAAGCGCTGAACACTGCGCCATCCGGTCAGAGTGGTCATCGCACCTGCATGGACTACCCTAGCATGTCTCCCTTCAGACGCAAATTCTCATATTAACCACATACTACGAATATGGGGCCCCTTGTTCATTATCCTCATTACTCGTGGCATTTCACCGATTCCCATAACAGTTCGAGTCTAGTGTGCATACGCACTAAAGAGATCATTTGCCATCCTCACCTCAGTTATATATATTATCTCAACAACAAAAAAGTTCAAATGTGTGTGAAATCTTATGGGACTTAACTGCTAAGGTCATCAGTCCCTAAGCTTACACACTACTTAACCTAAATTATCCTAAGGACAAACACACACACCCATGCCAGAGGGAGGACTCGAACCTCCGCCGGGACCAGCCGCACAGTGTATGACTGCAGCGCCTATTTATTATCTCATTGAGTTTATGTGATACTATTTGTGGTTTATCTTTGCTCTTTTGTAACGATAACTTGATCATGTGCGTATAACATAGTGTTAATATCTTTACTCCTCCCATTATTTATGCTTGAAATTATTCTATGTCTTTTTTACTTCATCTATCCAGGTACTGAATAATGTTGCTGGCAATGTGTACCCTTACTTTACCGCTTGATTTGTTCTTATAACAAGTGTTATCTCTAACCGTGTCAGTTCTGATTATGGCGTTCATACATAGGCTATTTGCGACTTGTATCACACGCTTAGCGGTGCTCCTTTGTTTCATTATTGCGCTTAGCTTACCTCTGAATTCTTTCAAACACTGTTTCATAATCCACAAATGTTACTTGAGTTTCCAGATTAAATTCTCGTCTCCTTTGTATTGTCCGTTTCAGTGCGAAAACAACGTTTATGCATGATCTTCCCTTTCGGGAACCTGCTTGTTATTCCATTTTACTCCAAATTCATGAGTAAAAGTTGAAAAGAATCGAGTAGAAAGGTATTGGTATAGCGATGAAATTAGGGAAGGAGCTAATTCCGCGGCATATTCAGTGCAATACTCGGAATTCCGTCAGAGCCTGTTGCCTTGTTAGCACCGCAATAGGGCTACGGGTGCAATGGAACGGTTCACCAAGATGAACGAAAGGACCGAGGAACGAATTCCAAGGAACGATCGGTTCATAGTTCACTTCGGCCGCGGCGGTATACTTATAGTTCCCGGAAAGAAGAACGATCGGTTCATAGTTCACTTGTTCACTTGGGTCGCGGCGGTCACTTCGGCAGTTCTCGTCCCAGCCTCGGTCCGGTGCTCGTCTCAGTCTCGGTCTCCCTCGGCCGCACTCGTCGTTCTTCGCATGACCACCTGTCTCAGTTCCACTGCCGAGTGCTCCTAGTTAGTTCAGTATCCAGAGGTTCCCTTCGTTCACTGCGCTCGCCTATTTTACTTGTGTTCCAAACTGTTCTTGCACTTGGTTCTGGCTATGCAGCGTCCACGACCAGTAACCAAAAAGTATTTTATAGTTACGTAAATTACATAAAAATTACGTTGTATGTAATAGGTACGTATTTCAGGTAACAAAAGGGCATATCAGCTCATTTCATTATATAGATGAATGGCAGAAGACATACTTATAACAAGGCAAGTTTTTTTGTTATTCGTATATTTTGTGGTGTCATCGACTTGATTTAGCAGCTAACTTTCAATAATTTGCTTAATTTTTAGTGTAAATTCATATAAAACGATTATCGTGTATCTTTCATATACAAAACATTACATTTTGGAAGCCTCTAATTATTTTTAAGTTTGGTTGTTTCCAATTTGCATTAACTGTTAGATTGGTTTCTCTGAAAAAAAAGTTGAGGGTCATTTTGGCTCAGTAGGAAAAGCGGTGCCTCTCCATTTGAAAAGACATAGATTGCCATAAAATCGTATTTACTTATTATCTCAAAAACATTTGTTCAGAAGGAGCTTTCACACCAAAAACTTTATTACTGCGAACTTAATTATTATTATTGCTGCATTAATTTTAATAATGCAACATAAAAACCAAATTTTTACTAATCGTGTGACACAAGTATGAGAAAACTACAAGTCAGAGACAACGTGAAGTATATATAGGGTGTAAACGATTATTGTTTACAACGTAGCATAGCTATGCAGTGGAAGTTGA
Source organism: Schistocerca gregaria (assembly GCF_023897955.1). Taxonomy (NCBI): domain Eukaryota; kingdom Metazoa; phylum Arthropoda; class Insecta; order Orthoptera; family Acrididae; genus Schistocerca; species Schistocerca gregaria. The sequence goes on from NC_064924.1 coordinate 243,039,262, forward strand.
AACGAAGAATTTTATACAAGACACTTGTGGTCTATTAAGTTGGGAAACAGCCACCAACAGGTTTACAAGACTACATGAGCTATAGCCCATGCACGGCTCGTGAGTTTTTGATGTTCTCTTCTCCAGCTCTCTACTCATAGTCATCGATTGTTTCGCAATTGTTGCTTGCATTAGCTTGTTATTTCTTCACTGCCTAGTTATTACATGTTTGTCTGTTTGTCTGCTCGTAACGGGCAACACATGGTCCGTAATTGGCGAGCAGTCTGTACTCGAGGCCGGTTTTCCGTGCGCCACCCTATATAATTTCCCTGCGATCAGCCACACAAGGCTACAGTTGGCTAAACGAGAGGTTCTGCAGAATCACAGAAATTACTTCTAAAACTGTGTAAGAAATCTGTAATGAATAAAAACTCAATACTCCAGGGGGGAGGCAAGTGCCCCTCTTGGTGCTCTCCATCCTTCAGTCACCTACACTACTAGTTTTCAGTTTTTCATAAGAACCATATACTAAGCACAAATGAATGGTGAACGAGTAAAAATGAACGGTTCCCAAAAAAGAACGATCAGCAGTGAACTAGTTCCCAAGGATGAACGAGTTTGCCCATCTATACTACCTATGCGCGTGTGCTCACTGCGTTCCATAAGTACGCTCGGAGCATACACAAGGGCGGCGCCGCCGCGGCTGGGAGGTGAGCCGCAGGGCAGCCTAAGTGACAGGCGGATGCGCCGGTCCCTGGAGAGGAAGACGCGATCGGAAATACGAGAACACGGGGAGGCGGCTAAGGTCGCCCCGCTCGGAAATCCGCTTTGCCCGGACTCGCTTCTTATTTCCCAGACGAGGCCGCCGCCGCCAGCGACTCTGCCGGTCGATACACGGGACAGGTGCTATCTCACAACATCGCTGCCTTCGGTAGTAAATCTCTCTTATCGAGAAACAGATCGCCGTTTATTCCGACGTAAATTATTTGCTCAAGATCCATCTTCCCGTAACATTTTGTCCTTAATGTAAATGTAACAACGATCGTGTGAAACACAGCTCACTCATTCGATTTCTTTTATTATTATTTCTTTTATTTCCCCTGAGAACTGAAAGTTCATACAAATTTCGGGCTTACAGCGTTAATGTTCAGGACTGCATTCCTTTATAGCGCCTGTGGTCTGTCCAATGTAAGCCATACCACACTGACAGTGTACTTTATACATTCCTGCCATCCGCAATTTCTAGTCGTCCTTCGCTGACCACAGAAGGCTTCTAATCTTTAAAAAATGGTTCAACTGGCTCTGAGAACTATAGGACTCAACATCTGAGGTCATCAGTCCTCTAGAACTTAGAACTACTTAAACCTAACTAATCTAAGGACAACACACACATCCATGCCCGAGGCAGGATTCGAACCTGCGACCGTAGCGGTCGCGCAGTTCCAGACAGAAGCGCCTAGAACCGCTCGACCACGCCGGCCGGCCCTCTAATCTTAGATGGTGGAAGGCAGATATCAAAATCACCCGAAATTTACAGACGATTCTTGCTCTTTTAAACGAAAGTTGCCTACAAAACCAAGAAAAGCTAAAAATTTTGCCAGCGTGCTCTCCACTTGTGGAATATCCATTTTTCTGCACATTCGCCTTTACAACCAGACAAATCCAGTATTTCCGAACACTCTAATTCCACTTGACATTCAACGCAGCATGATGGAACTGTAATTCTGACTATAGAAATACCTTTTTGGTTCAAATGGCTCTGAGCACTATGGGACTTAACTTCTGAGGTCATCAGTCCCCCAGAACTTAGAACTACTTAAACCTAACTAACCTAAGGACACCACACACATCCATACCCGAGGCAGGATTCGAACCTGCGACCGTAGCGGTCACGCGGTTCCAGACTGAAGCGCCTAGAACCGCTAGGCCACTCCACCATTTTGGCACTCCATTATTAAAGAATACGCGAAAATACACTTGGCGGAAAAACTGATGAACTGTGATAGAGGCTACCAGTTGGAGTTGGACAGTCCATGGAAACCCATCATCTCCACGATTTCTTCTAATCGAAGACGACAGAGCGCGTCAATGGCCATGCCAAGCTCTAATGCAGAGGGCAGCTGAGTTCCACTGTTCAACCTTCTTACTGACGCATGTGCGGAAAACCCACAGCGCGCTATATATTGTGGAACGAAGATAGTCTTCATTAGTCTTCGATACGACTGGCAGGTGCCCAGTTGAATACGTTAAACTGCTGCAAGCCTGAAATTTGTTTGCACATAGCTTGCTCAGTTCATACAAGACAGCCAAAACGCTGTAGATGCCAGCGACTAGGTTGGTTCCACGTCCTTTGACTTACGGAAAGCGTTCTATTCTGCTCCTTAGTGAATAGAATACGAGCGTAAGGAATATCAGACAAATGTGTCATTGAAGGTTTCTAGCAATCAGAATACATCGTGTCATTCTTAACACAGAGAAATCATCAAACGTAAAAGTATCTTAAGGTGTACTTCGAGGGAGTTTTACAAGGCCATTATTTTTCACAGTACACGGGGTGATTCCGAGATGATGTAAGAGACTTTTAGGGATGATGGAGAAGGTAAATGTGTCATTTTGAGGTAAGGGATCCTGGTCCGAAACGACCGAGTCGAAAGTTGTACGTGAAAATTGTTCCCAGACATCTGACAGCTGACCACTTCTGCTACATGCTCTTTGCTTTCCATATTTTGGGAGTAGATGTTATGAAATAAAACAAGAAAAAATAACTAGTAAAATGCATACCTTAAGAGCTGTGAACTCTTGTTCAGTAGATAAGATGTGTTTCACAATAGCAAAGTGCTCATAGTTCATGAAGTGTGCACTTAGGGCCTACGTTCACCCGACATTTTTTTCTACCTTTGGTAAATACTACCTCCCCCAAAAAATATGGAAAGCGATGAGCTTGTACAAGAAGATGTTCACTTTCAGACTTTCAAATGTGTCAAAGCTTATAGCTTTCGGTCGTTTTCGGACCTGAAAGTGGCACATTTACTCTTCCTCATCATCCCATAAAGATTGTAACATCATCTCGATATCACTCTACACATAAATGACTGAGTGGATAACGATGGTAGTTCCATGACGCTGAAGTCGTAACACTAGAAACTTGTAGCGAAATGCAGGATGACCCTCAAAAGGATCGATGCTTAGTGCATGGATTGGCGCGTGATCTACACCATAAACAGGTGTAACATATTGCTGATACATATGTAAAATGATATATTTATTTTACGCTTACAAGATAGCAGAACAATATTTGAAAGCAGTCTAATGCAATAAATATCTAGGAGATCACGTAAGGAGCAGTTTAATGTGGATCGACCACATAAAACAAATCGCATCTAAAGCGGATACCAGACCGAGTATCACTGGAGGAATCCTTCTACAAATGAGGCAGCTAATAAAACCCTCGTTCGACCAATATATGAAAAATGCTCGACAGTCTGGGCTCCATACCAGATAGGATTTACAGAGGAAATAGAGATTTGTTACAGGTCCATTGAGAAATACCCGAAAGTGACACGCAGATGCTCAGCCAACTACAGTAAGAGACGCTGCAATAGATGTGTTTTGCTTCACTGTGTGTTTTACTGTTAAAATAGGAGCGTAAGTTCCTGGAAGAGTCAACCAGGATATTGCTTCCTCCTATATACATCTCACGGAAAGGCCTTGAAGATTAGAAAGATTCGAGTTCACACGCAAGGTTACCGTTAATTGTTCACCCTGTGGACCATTCAGGACTGGAACAAGACATGGGGAAAATCACACTGGTACACAAACTACTCTCCGCCATAAATCCAGTGGTGGCTAACGGAGCACAGATGTCACGCTACGTGTCACTCCACTCTGATATCGCTCAGTTTTGAGAAGTAAGGACATCTTTTTTACCACTTCGTGCTCTCTTACGAAAGACGGTGCTTATCTTAGGAGGCTGACTGAAGGAAGACAAAACTAAATTTCCTAAATTTTTAGATTTAGGTAATAGGGATAAAATACAGACAGCGAAGGGTTATTTGCAAACTTGTGCAAGAACCAGATTGCAGTTATAAAAGGGCATGAAAGGCAAGCAGTGGTCTAGAAGAAGTGAGAAAGGATTGTAGCATGTCCCCGATATTACTCAATCTGTACATGGGGCAAGAAGTAGAAGACCAGTATCAGTTGCTAAGCGATTTAGAAAAGATTGCTGTATGGTGTGGCAGGTCGCAGTTGACGCTAAATAACGAAAAGTGTGAGGTGATCCCCATGAGTTCCAAAAGAAATCCGTTGGAATTCGATTACTCAATAAATAGTACAATTCTCAAGGCTGTCAATTCAACCAAGTACTTGGGTCTTAAAATTACGAACAACTTCAGTTGGAAAGACCACATAGGTATTATTGTGAGGAAGGAGAGCCAAAGGTTGCGTTTCATTGGCAGGACACTTAGAAAATGCAACAAGTCCACTAAAGAGACAGCTTACACTACACTCGTTCTTCCTCTGTTAGAATATTGCTGCGCGGTGTGGGATCCTTACCAGGTGGAATTGACGGAGGACATCGAAAGGGTGCAAAAAAGGGCAGCTCGTTTTGTATTATCACGTAATAGGGCAGAGACTGTAGCAGATATGATACGCTAGTTGGAATGGAAGTCATTACAGCAAAGACGTTTTTCGTAGCGGCGAGATCTATTTACGAAATTTCAGTCACCAACTTTCTCTTCCGAATGCGAAAATATTTCGTTGAGCCCAACCTGCATAGGTAGGAATGATCATCAAAATAAAATAAGAGAAGTCAGAGCTCGAACAGAAAGGTTTAGGTGTTTGTTTACCGCTGTTAGGGAGTGGAATGGTAGAGAGATAGTATGATCGTGGTTCGATGAACCCTCTGCCAAGCACTTAAATGTGAATTGCAGAATAGCCATGAAAGTGTAGATGTAGATATTTGGAAAGGAAAATAAATTTCACTGTTTGCAAATGATACTGTAATTATGTCAGTGACGGCAAAGGACTAGGAAAATCTGTTTGATTCTAAAATTACTTTCAACAGAAATAGAATAAGGTTTTTGTAACGTAGTAAACCAAATTATGCTATGGTGAGGGAATTAGAAATGAAACACTGGAAGTAGTAGATGAGTATTACTATTTGGGCAGCAAAATAGCTTACGATGGCCGATGTAGAGAGGATATAAAGTACAGAATGTCAGTAGCAAGAAAAGAGTTTCTGTAAAAGAGAAATTCCTTAACTTCCAATAGAAACTTACGATGGGATTACTCATGAGCTTTTCGAGTATTGGTCACACTCAGCAACAAAGTAATATTAAAGTTTATATGCTACTGAAAGATCAGTAATATCAAATTATTAAATCAAATCGTTTTTCCATTTATTATTGTACTCACATTGTAATCACCTGAGAAAGTAATGAAAACCAACACATACAGAATCTTGAAACTTCCTGGCGGATTAAAACCGTGTAGCGTACCTAGACTCGGACCTGAAGAGTTCCCATTTGCTGCTAATGCTCTTATCGGCTGAACTATCCAAATACAACTCGCGACCCCTTCTCGTAACTTTACTTCTGTCCGCACTTCTGTCCTACTTACCAAACGCCACGGTTCTCCACCATCCCCTGCAGGACTTCCGCTCGTTGAAGAAAAGATACAATGAACTGACTGGTTCATTCAGGAAACAATCCTGTACGTTGAGACTAAGTCATTTTTTCGCAATATCATTTCTTCCAAAAGAACATTTCCTGCAAGATACGCTGGTGAACTGTGAGTTTGCAAAGTTACAGAGAGTTCCTAACAAAAGTAAAACTCTGAGGGCGGCAAGAGCACAGCCCGCGAAAAGCAAAGTGTAGGTTCGAGTCCCTGTCCATAATACATTTTTAATCTGGACCTTCCTGGTGGATGAAAACTGTGTGCCGGACCGAGACTCAAACTCAGAACCTTTGTATTTCGCAGGCAAGTGCTCTAACAACTGAGCTAACTACGCAGGACTCAGGCCCCGTCCTCACAGCTTTAATTCCGCCAGTATCTCGTCTCCTACCTTTCAAACTTCACAGAATCTTTCCTGCGAACATTGCAGAACTAGCACTCCTGGGAGAAAGAATACTGCGCAGACATGGCTTAGCCACAGCCTGGAGGATGTTTCTAGAATGATATTTTCACTCTGCAGCGGAGTGTGCGCTGATATGGAACTTCCTGGCAGATTAAAGCTGTGAGGAGTGGTCGTGAGTCGTGCTTAGGTAACTCAATTGGTAGAGCACTTGCCCTCGAAAGGCAAAGGTCCTGAGTTCGGATCTCGGCCCGGCACACAGTTTTAATCTGCCAGAAAGTTTCATATCAGCACACACTCCGCTGCAGACTGAAAATCTTATTCTGCATTTTTAGTCTATCAGGCAGTTCCGTAACAGCACACATCCTGCTGCAGAGTAATAAATTATTCCCACATATCCTATTTAATTTCATTCACACTTCATTTCTGAATGTGGGAATTCCATGTACACGAACACACACGACAGTTTTAGTTGTTGTTGTTGTTGTCTTCAGTCCTGAGACTGGTTTGATGCAGCTCTCCATGCTACTCTATCCTGTGCAAGCTGCTTCATCTCCCAGTACCTACTGCAACCTACATCCTTCTGAATCATCTCTCGGTCTCCCTCTACGATTTTTACCCTCCACGCTGCCCTCCAATGCTAAATTTGTGATCCCTTGATGCCTCAAAACATGTCCTACCAACCGATCCCTTCTTCTAGTCAAGTTGTGCCACAAACGTCTCTTCTCCCCAATCCTATTCAGTACCTCCTCATTAGTTACGTGATCTATCCACCTTATCTTCAGTATTCTTCTGTAGCACCACATTTCGAAAGCTTCTATTCTCTTCTTGTCCAAACTAGTTATCGTCCATGTTTCACTTCCATACATGGCTACACTCCAAACAAATACTTTCAGAAACGACTTCCTGATACATAAATCTATATTCGATGTTAACAAATTTCTCTTCTTCAGAAACGCTTTCCTTGCCATTGCTAGTCTACATTTTATATCCTCTCTACTTCGACCATCATCAGTTATTTTACTTCCTAAATAGCAAAACTCCTTTACTACTTTAAGTGTCTCATTTCCTAATCTAATTCCCTCAGCATCACCCGATTTAATTTGACTACATTCCATTATCCTCGTTTTGCTTTTGTTAATGTTCATCTTATATCCTCTTTTCAAGACACTGTCCATTCCGTTCAACTGCTCTTCCAAGTCCTTTGCCGTCTCTGACAGAATTACAATGTCATCGGCGAACCTCAAAGTTTTTACTTCGTCTCCATGAATTTTAATACCTACTCCAAATTTTTCTTTTGTTTCCTTTACTGCTTGCTCAATATACAGATTGAATAACATCGGGGAGAGGCTACAACCCTGTCTCACTCCTTTCCCAACCACTGCTTCCCTTTCATGCCCCTCGACTCTTATTACTGCCATCTGGTTTCTGTACAAATTATAAATAGCCTTTCGCTCCCTGTATTTTACCCCTGCCACCTTTAGAATTTGAAAAAGAGTATTCCAGTCAACATTGTCAAAAGCTTTCTCTAAGTCTACAAATGCTAGAAACGTAGGTTTGCCTTTTCTTAATCTTTCTTCTAAGATAAGTCGTAAGGTCAGTATTGCCTCACGTGTTCCAACATTTCGACGGAATCCAAACTGATCCTCCCCGAGGTCTGCATCTACCAGTTTTTCTATTCGTCTGTAAAGAATTCGCGTTAGTATTTTGCAGCCGTGGCTTATTAAACTGATAGTTCGGTAATTTTCACATCTGTCAGCACCTGCTTTCTTTGGGATTGGAATTATTATATTCTTCTTGAAGTCTGAGGGTATTTCGCCTGTCTCATACATCTTGCTCACCAGCTGGTAGAGTTTTGTCATGACTGGCTCTCCCAAGGCCGTCAGTAGTTCTAATGGAATGTTGTCTACTCCGGGGGCCTTGTTTCGACTCAGGTCTTTCAGTGCTCTGTCAAACTCTTCACGCAGTATCGTATCTCCCATTTCGTCTTCATCTACATCCTCTTCTATTTCCATAATATTGTCCTCAAGTACATCGCCCTTGTATAAGCCTTCTATATACCCCTTCCACCTTTCTGCCTTCCCTTCTTTGCTTAGAACTGGGCTGCCATCTGAGCTCTTGATATTCATACACGTGGTTCTCTTCTCTCCAAAGGTCTCTTTAATTTTCCTGTAGGCAGTATCTATCTTACCCCTAGTGAGATAAGCTTCTACATCCTTACATTTGTCCTCTAGCCATCCCTGTTTAGCCATTTTGCACTTCCTGTCGATCTCATTTTTGAGACGTCTGTATTCCTTTTTGCCTGCTTCATTTACTGCATTTTTATATTTTCTCCTTTCATCAATTAAATTCAATATTTCTTCTGTTACCCAAGGATTTCTAGCAGCCCTCGTCTTTGTACCTACTTTATCCTCTGCTGCCTTCACTACTACATCCCTCAGAGCTACCCATTCTTCTTCTACTGTATTTCTTTCTCCTATTCCTGTCAATTGTTCCCTTATGCTCTCTCTGAAACTCTGTACAACCTCTGGTTCTTTCAGTTTATCCAGGTCCCATCTCCTTAATTTCTCACATTTTTGCAGTTTCTTCAGTTTTAATCTACAGGTCATAACCAATAGATTGTGGTCAGAGTCCACATCTGCCCCTGGAAATGTCTTACAACTTAAAACCTGGTTCCTAAATCTCTGTCTTACCATTATATAATCTATCTGATACCTTTTAGTATCTCCAGGGTTCTTCCACGTATACAACCTTCTTTCATGATTCTTAAACCAAGTGTTAGCTATGATTAAGTTGTGCTCTGTGCAAAATTCTACTAGGCGGCTTCCTCTTTCATTTCTTAGCCCCAATCCATATTCACCTACTATGTTCCCTTCTCTCCCTTTTCCTACACTCGAATTCCAGTCACCCATTACTATTAAATTTTCGTCTCCCTTCACTATCTGAATAATTTCTTTTATTTCATCGTACATTTCTTCAATTTCTTCATCATCTGCAGAGCTAGTTGGCATATAAACTTGTACTACTGTAGAAGGTGTGGGCTTCGTATCTATCTTGGCCACAATAATGCGTTCACTATGCTGTTTGTAGTAGCTTACCCGCATTCCTATTTTCCTATTCATTATTAAACCTACTCCTGCATTACCCCTATTTGATTTTGTGTTTATAACCCTGTAGTCACCTGACCAGAAGTCTTGTTCCTCCTGCCACCGAGCCTCACTAATTCCCACTATATCTAACTTTAACCTATCCATTTCCCTTTTTAAATTTTCTAACCTACCTGCCCGATTAAGGGATCTGACATTCCACGCTCCGATCCGTAGAATGCCAGTTTTCTTTCTCCTGATAACGACATCCTCCTGAGTAGTCCCCGCCCGGAGATCCGAATGGGGGACTATTTTACCTCCGGAATATTTTACCCAAGAGGATGCCATCATCATTTAATCATACAGTAAAGCTGCATGTCCTCGGGAAAAATTACGGCTGTAGTTTCCCCTTGCTTTCAGCCGTTCGCAGTACCAGCACAGCAAGGCCGTTTTGGTTAATGTTGCAAGGCCAGATCAGTCAATCATCCAGACTGTTGCCCCTGCAACTACTGAAAAGGCTGCTGCCCCTCTTCAGGAACCACGCGTTTGTCTGGCCTCTCAACAGATACCCCTCCGTTGTGGTTGCACCTACGGTACGGCCATCTGTATCGCTGAGGCACGCAAGCCTCCCCACCAACGGCAAGGTCCATGGTTCATGGGGGGGTACAGTTTTAGTAATAAATTTAAATAAAAACGTTTAACTGGAATGTTGGACCACTCGCATGATCTAACAAAAACTGTAGGAAATCTGGTAGCTTAATTGCTAATGTAAACAGAGCCACAATGATATTCTGGTAGCATAAAACTCATCAGTATAATCTCGTGAAATTTTGGACAGCAGTGTTGCGTCCATGGTATAAAATGTTGACAGAACTCTTCACAAAAGAAGCTTCCGTTCTGTCAAAATTGGTTTCACTTGTTATAGATTATGGAGCACTACCATCCCTCGTGAAGTGCAACTTTCGAGAAACATTTGGTAACTACTCTATAGACCATTAAAACTACAACAGTAGAATATGTATCAAACAGCGAAATTTTTCTTGTTGTGCCTATATAGGCTTAGTAGGTAAATTGGGAGTACACAGGTTGCGAAATGTAGTACTCCGGCCATAACATGGTTGGACACAGTGTCGAATCGACCTGTGATAACACATACGTGTACCTTATTACTCTGCCCCATCTCTTTGCCAATCATAGTAGTTGGCGAGTGGTGGCGTACCAATCTCTTGGTGACCAAAGACTATATGTTTCCAGCGGGTGAAAGGCCTGGAGGAAGTACTGGCCCGAGTGAAGGTTGAACATCCTCTGTATCGAGGTAGCACAGACAAAATAGGGTCTTACGTTGTCTTTGTGCTATCGTCCAAAGGTTGCGGTGCCACACCACATTCAGCAACGTACATCGATACCACAGACATTAGCAATATCTCGTTGCAATTTGCAATGACGAATGGGAAAGGCTGAAGAAGACATTCTCCCTCTCTCAGCACAGCAGCACCCTTCCACAAAAGTCAACATAGACCCGAGCATGGAAGTGCTCTCTCCCAGTTAACGACTTCAGATGAAGAAGTCAACATTATTGAGTAGGACTAAAGAGTTACTTAAGTCTCAGGTGGACATGTACTTTTGTAAATGTTGAACATAGTTCTTCAGGAGAAGAGTTAGTTAATTAGTTCATTAAGTGATCCTGTCGTAGTCAGTGACAGTTGTAAATTATCAAGCACCCTGAGGCAAAGGATTGTATCAAGTAAATTAAATCTTTTTATTCATTCGTGTGGTGAAGTGAACCAATATTTCATATGTTGTAGTTCCAGTGAACCACTTCCCAGAGCGGTCAAACAACACATAGCTGTGTCCAAGTGACTGAAGTTCTGTCTGGTCAGTCTTACTTAAATACATTGGTTTGGAGACTTCGAAAACAGAGCCATGCCACCGATATTAACAGTCATAAAAACGTCCGCTGCTGTCCGATTTACCGGCTATGCGAATTGGAGTTGATCTTGTAGTGCACTCAAACTATTACGTTAAATTACGATCCCGTATGACATCTACATCTACATGATTATTCCTTTATTGACTCTTAATTGTTTGGCAAAGATTACGTAGAACCACTGTATCTATCACTCTACTTTCGAATAGGGAACAATAAACGTCTAAATCTTTCCATGCGAGTACTGATTTCTCTTCTTGTATTACCATAGTCTCTTCTTCTCCCAACGTAGGTTCAAAAAAAATTGTTCTGAGCACTATGGGACTTAACATCTGAGGTCATCAGCCCCCTAGAAGCTAGAACTACTTAAACTTAGCTAACCTAAGGACATCACAACACACCAAGGCCCGAGGCACGATTCGAACCTGCGACCGTAGCGGTCGCGCGGTTCCAGACTGAAGGGCCTAGAAACGCTCGGCCACACTGGCCGGCCCCAACGTAGGTTGGAATTTCGTCAAAGATCTCCCCGCAACGGATATCATTCTTTGAACTCTCTCGATGTCCTCCGTCAGTTGTATCTGACAACGATATCATATCATCCAGCAATATTCAAGGCGAAGATGGAGAAGCGTAGTGTAGGGATAGCCCTAAGTAGATTTGTTGCATCTTCTAAGTGTTTTGTGAATAAAACGCAGTATTCGGTCCGCTTCTCAATATTTCCTGTGTTATGGCTCCAATTTAAGTTAGTAATTGTGATCCCTCGATTTTTAGTAGAATCTACAATCTTTAAATGTGTGCTATTAAAACTACAATCGAAATTTAACGATATTATTTTATTGCTCATACTCAAAAGTGAAACTTTGCTGTCTGTCAAGTTGCCAGTACACGACAAGAAGAGTGTTGGTCGCACCACACATCAGGCTTTCTATGTCTGTGGACTTGGGAGAAATAATCCACAGTTAGAATATTATGAATGGCACTGATATTTCAGTATCTGTAACATGTCAATAAACGAACAAGGCTTTAAACCCTTGTTCACTAGGTATGCTAGATTTTTAGTTGAGCTATGGAGCTGCTGTTTTTATGTTTGAAACACATGATTTAACTACCGACTTAGGCTTAAAAGAAAACATAGTTCTAACACTCCATGTTGAAGACGCCTCACTACTTATCGCACAACACAGAGTATTTTTGCCGCATTGGATAATAAAAAAATATTACAAACGTAGAGGTAGATTTCGAAAAAACTTCTTAGGATGTACTACCGGAGCACTGCGTAAATTATAGAGCGTGGTAAAATCGGAAAAGAGAGTCGAAGCCCATGGATTGTGATGCTGTAGAGGACTATGGAAAATTAGGTGAATATAAGAAATGATAAGGTTCCCCGGAGGACTGGCGAGGAGATGAGCATGTGCAAAGTATAAGGAAGAATAAGGGTCAGTATTATCGGACTTGCGTTAAGACTTCTGGGAATAACTTCCATAGTACACTACTGGCCATTAAAACTGCTACACCACGAAGGTGATGTGCTACAGACGCGAAATATAACCGACAGGAAGAAGATGCTGTGATATGCAAATCATTATCTTTTCAAACCATTCACACAAGATTAGCGCCGGTGGCGACACCTACAACGTGCTGAAATGAGGAACGTTTCCAACCGAATTCTCATACACAAACACCAGTTCACCGGCGTTGCCTGGTGAAATGTTGTTGTGATGCCTCGTGTAAGGACTTTGATAAAGGTCGGATTGTAGCCTATCGCGATTGCGGTTTATCGTATCGCGGCATTACTGCTGTTACTGCTCGCGTTGGTCGAGATCCAACGACTGTTAGCAGAATATGGAATCGGAGGGTTCAGGAGGGTAATGCGGAATGCCGGGCTAGATCCCAACGGCCTCGTATCACTAGCAGTCGAGATGATAGGCATCTTATCCGCATGGCTGTAACGGATCGATCCCTGAGTCAACAGATGGGGACGTTTGCCAGACAACAACCATCTGCACTAACAGTTCGACGACGTTTGCAGCAGCATGGACTATCAGCTCGGAAACCATGGCTGCGGTTACCCTTGACGCTGCATCACAGACAGAAGCGCCTGCGATGGTGTACTCAACTACAAACCTGGTTGCACGAATGGCAAATCGTCATTTTTTCGGATGAATCCAGGTTTACAGCATCATTATGGTCGCATCCGTGTTTGGCGACATCGCGGTGAGCGTACATTGGAAGCGTGTATTCGTCATCGCCATACTGGCGTATCACTCGGCGTGATGGTATGGGGTGCCACTGGTTACACGTCTCGGTCACCTTTTGTTCGCACTGATGGCACTTTGAACAGTGGACGTCACATTTCAGATGTGTTACGACCCGTGGCTCTACCCTTCATTCGATCCATGCGAAACCCTACATTTCAGCAGGATAATGCACGACCGCATGTTTCAGGTCCTGTACGGGCCTTTCTGGATACAGAAAATGTTCGACTGCTGCCCTGGCCAGCACATTCTCCAGATCTCTCACCATTTGTTAACGTCTGGTCAATGGTGGCCGAGCAACAGGCTCGTCACAATACTGTACTATCGTGTTGAAGCTGCATGGGCAGCTGTACCTGTACACGCCATCCAAGCTCTGTTTGACTCAATGCCCAGGCGTATCAAGGCCGTTATTACGGCCAGAGGGGGTTGTTCTGAGTGCTGATTTCTCAGGATCTATGTACCCAAGATGGGTGAAAATGTAATCACAAGTCAGTTCATTTTTCCAATGAATACTCATTTATCATCTGCATTTCTTTTTGGTGTAGCAATTGTAATGGCCAGTAGTGTACTTTAAGGAGCTGTAGAGGGTAAAACCTGTAAGGGAGAGGGATATAACTGAGGATGTTGGGACCCTGGGATCACGTGTTGTCCTGAGATGTCGGCTCAGAAGAGGAATGAGAGGCATGTCGCATCAAAGCAGGTGACCGATAAAACAAATTAACTGTAATAATCCCCAGTTTTTTCACATTTTACATTTTTTGCGCTAGAAAAGTGCCAATTGGATGCGTTCTTCAATTCATAGAAGATAATAAACGTGCCTGGATGATATATTTATGTAGCCTATTAGAACTACTGTCAAAAACGGTAACAACAACACAAGTAACGTACAAGACAAAAATGTTTAGTAATTGGCAAACAATGCTGTAGTCCTATTTGCTATGTCACGATATTGCAGCCGGTTCGGCTGAAGCTGCAGATAAATCGCAAGCGTTATTTGCGTTGGCAGCAACAGCGGATAGAACGCACACGTGTTCCATTACCCGCGATTCCATTCCAGAATTGGCTGCAACAGATTAGCGTCGATTTGTTCTGGTATTAGCGTCGACGACAGGAAACGGTTTGAGGGCTGTCAACATGAAACACTGCTCACGGAGTAAACGCGCGCTATCTTGCGTCGGATGTCAATCGCACATCATCCATGTCATTAATTTCTCGTCATTAGTCCACCAAAATGGAGTATGCGCTTTGGATTATCTTCGACTGCGACATATTTACCTTGCAAATTACACTGCAGTGCATTGTGGGCGATACCTACGGCCGGTAATGCCGAACGTCATGTTGATCCACTCGCTGACAGCCCCCGGAAGCAGCACCATAATTTGGTTTCACGCTTCAGAGCTAAAGATGCTGAGTGACTATATTAATGATACGGTTAATAGTGCCTAAATTGCATAGATAACCTTTCGAAACTGTTGAGTTCTTTCTAAACTACCCGACTTCGTTCTGGCTGTTGACCGTTACAATTGTATAAAATAGTTTTATTTTAATATTTTTTCACATTTTCGTTACAACACTTGTTTAGTTGTTCAGGCTGTACATACAACTATTTTTGCTGGTGATCCTGCTCATAGTAATCCGACGTCCAGGCGACCTAGTGAAAAGCACGATCCCAAGTATTTGACGCCACAATATCGGAATGTTTGGTCTAGCGCTTTGTTGATGGTCAAACTGTAGTCCAACGTCGCTAGGAATTGCAATCGTTTATAACTGAAGAATAATTTAATTAAAACTGGTTCAAATGGCTCTAAGCACTATGGGACTTAACATCTGAGGTCATCAGTCACCTAGACTTAGAACTACTTAAGCCTAACTAACCTAAGGACATCACACACATCCATGCCCGAGGCAGGATTCGAACCTGCGACCGTAGTAGCAGCGCGGTTCCGGACTGAAACGCCTAGAAACGCTCGACCACAGCGGACGGCAATAATTCAATCGAAATTGAAGTTATTCACGGTATAAATACAGTTTTCCTTTTTCCCTTTCCGATCATTTTACTGTCGTTGACGATGTTATTCTACCGATTTTTGATGCAGAGTCTTGTGCCATTGCATAATTTCGATGAATCTGGCTCCGCAGCAAAATTTCCGACTAGCCATTCTTCAGAACGAAGCAACACAACGGCATTCCTGGCGCATTCAACGAATACGGTAGGAGACCTTACTCTTTGAATGTTCAAATGTGTGTGAAATCCTAAGGGACCAAACTGGTGAGGTCATCTGTCCCTAGACTTACACTCTACTTAAACTAATTTACGCTAAGGACAACACACATACCCATGCCCGAGGGAGGACTCTAAATTGTACCTTTGCATTTCCTTTTCCCGATTTTTTAGCTTCCCTACCATATTAGGGCAGCGTGGATGGTAAAAATCGTAGAGGGAGACCAGGAGATGAATACACTAAGCAGATTCAGAAGGATGTAGGCTGCAGTAGGTACTGGGAGATGAAGAAGCTTGCACAGGATGAGTTGCATGGAGAGCTGCATCAAACCAGCCTCTGGACTGAAGACCACAACGACGACACAACAACCATATTAGACTTCTGACATTTCACGTTCTGCCTCGTAAGATGTTACCGTTTAGTTAGTTTTTCATTTTCTTTCTCCTGGTCTCCTTCATCTTGGTATTTCCCTTCAGAAGAGGTGAAAGGGAAACTAACCCGGAACTGCTTGGCCAATGGAGAAATCAGTTAAGCCACGTGTTCTTTAGACACATATAACGTGTCTTTCATGCAGTGGTTTACATTTTCTTCTGCATCTTCGTGCCATTGATCATTTGTGAGTCTTCGGCCTTATAGGGGCAGGTTCCCAGCCTAAGGGAACCTCTTCGACAAGACCGTGACACAGCTCTTTACACCGGAAGTCAATTTCAACATAAAGCTGAAATATTCGTAAAAGTTTTACCATCAATGCAACGATTCAATTAACGTCATCAGGATAAATAAGAACACCATCTGAAACTTTCTGCGGTGTAAAATGAAGATTACGTCATTTATGTATGGTCTTCGAAGTTTCATGGTTCATTGAGTGATTCGGCAGTAAATAGACTGGCTTTTTATTTTCGAAAATAAGAAAGACGTACGTATAACGTACTGTATTATGCTTATCCCTTTACACCTGCACTTATACAGTATCGTTACTGTGGGATTCAACTTAAGTGTTCGTCAGAGAGTTCATACAACCACTTTTATACTATTTCACTCCTGTTCCACTCCCGAATACCACGTAGGAAAAGGAACAGCTTAATCAACGTGTGCAAGCTCTGATTTGTGTTTGTTGTTACCATGGTCATTTCCTCCTATACATGTTGAAGCCAACAAAATATTTCGCCATTCGGAGGAGGAACTTGGTGATGATAATTTCATGAAAAATTCTAGCTGCAATCAAAAAGTCTTTGTTTTAATTTCTATCCAAACTCGCTTTTCATATCCGTGACAAACTCTCACTTATTTTGTAATCATTCAGAACAGTCCTCCGTTCTTCCAGCTTTTTTATCGTTCTCTGTTAATTTTTTCTGGTAACTGCAGGGTGAAATATTTCATTAAGTATTGTCACTTTGGATTTTCCCATGTGATGAAAGTTGTATGTTTACACATAGCACGGTATTTTCAAAATAAATTGTTGCTCAGAGAGATCAATCCTAATCTTATTTCTTTAGTTTTATATGCGGTCATAGGTGTGAATTAATTTCACTCCAACTACCGTTCGACTTGTTCGGAAGACGGCTGCAAGACATACAGCTGAAATGTTAGTTCAAATGGTTCAAATGGCTTTGAGCATTATGGGACTTAACATCTGAGGTCATCAGTCCCCTAGAACTAACCTAAGGACCTCACGCACATCCATGCCCGAGGCTGAAATGTTAGTGGAAAAACTAAAACAATATCTGGCTACGGTCTAAACGTTTCATCAAGTATTCAAATCTTTGTCGTTCTGCAAAGGTGAAACCCCATTATAGATTTATTTCCAACTGGTAACGATAGCTGCGCGTTTACAAAGGAAATGCCTAAACACGGAACAGTTCTGAAAGATCAACGACGCGATTCAGGTACGATCGTACGAGTCCTTGTTACTCAGCACGCGGAGTCCACGATGTGTGAAACAAAATAATATCTTCCTTGATTCATAATCTATATTGCACTGATGTATAATTTGCCGAGTAGATTCGCCGCAGGCTAAAATAATCCAAATCGCAGGAACTGTATTAAGACAGTCTACCATATTAATTATAGACACCAAATGAGCTTGCTGATATGATTAGAAACTTGTTGGCCTCGCAAATAGAAAAGCAAAATCCTAAGGAAATATTAGAAGATTTATTTGTGCTGTGTCGTTTTTGAAATGTTTCATACGTGTCAATATATCTGTATAATTGGGAATTAACTAGATAGTGTTCGTAAAACGACAGTACCGTATAATCGTTGTACACAAAAATGGAAGCAAAAAGCATAAAGGCAATCACTAAGATATCTCAACTGTTTTCGAACTGTGTGCTTGATTTCAATAATATTTGTGTTTTGTTAATGGTAGCGTGCATTACCGAGTTCCTGCATCGCCATATAGCTATTCTATCTAAACAGACTTAGATGATCTTAATGCTTCGAATTAAATAAGGCGTGAAATGCCCTCAGTGTTAACAAGCGAAGCTTGCACCGAACTGGCCACCGATACTGCTCACATTTTGCACGACTGTAGTGCACACTCAGCTGTAACGGATTGTGTCCGAGTACGATGCACTTACATAAATCGCTGCTCAAAGTTAAGACGTTGACTTCCGTACGAGAAGGCCTGCCGAAAAGCAGCGGCGTCAGCGGAACAGGCTAAGGTGCCAGACTAAAAGTCTTACGTAATATATTCGTATCCCTTCATTATTTTATTCCTAATTTTGTAGCCGGCACTACTGTCACTGCAATTTATCTTCTGGAAGTAACAACATTAATGATCATAAGTTTTCTCAAAATGCTATCCACATTGCCTGTATTGCGATCACAGTTATTTCACAATATCAGCCGATTTCGGCGATGTGGTAGCTTCGAGCTTCACTCATTGTCAGAAGGCACACTACGGGATCTTACGTATGATATAACGTTATTTTGCTCTGTCATATATATGATCTAACTGTGAGGCTATGAGAAATAAAACAATATAACAGTTGATACGAACGTTAAAGATCTGTAATTCTGCCGCTTGAAAATTAAATATTTTTAACCCTAGTAATGGAAAATAAAAGTCATAAAAAAGAATTAACTATGTTTCTGTTGGAACCCTCAGCGTAAAATGCATTTCTAACAACATTTCATCACATTCAAATGTATTTCGCAAATACAATGTAAGCTATTCAAAGCGAAGTTGGCTTGGTATAACTTCTTTGCAATATGCACGTGGATATACAATAGATAAATGATCATTCCATCATAATTCCTCACGATACATTGATTATACCCGCCACTAATGCCCCACAATGATAATAATAATAACAATAATAATAATAATTATTATTATTATTGTTAATATTTCTGTTGTTGTTGCTGTTCTCCTTCTGAAGAAACATGGGCAATTCAAGCGTTTGGAGAAATATTTGGGAAAAAAGTAAAAAACGTGATTCACCCCGGATTAGCTGGTTTCGCTAAACCCCGCCTCCCACGGACTGAAATTCGCCGTAAACTTACTTGCTGCTTCACGCAACGCCTCCGAAGCAGGTTCTGCCGACTGCTAGGCTACGGCCCTTCAGGGATGCATTATAGTCGCGGCGCTATTTTCCTCGTAGGATTCTCTAAATGTTATCTTTTCTGGCCAATAAGGAACCTTGACGGCGTCTGAAGTCACAGTTCGGAAGACAAGACTTGGCCGCATACGCATCCATGCCGAGGAAGCGGTCGACTGGATCACAGCTTCTACACGACCGAATGTCTCCACAAAGAAGCAGAGGAAGCAATACTGTTTTAATTGGTGAATATAGGAAAGAGTCGTACTCATGTGCTAATAAAAATCCCAGCTACGCTAACAAACGTACGTCCCTGAAGCGGATGTTTTGCCACCGCTCTTGTAAGGCATTCAACAATCTCGTAAAACTCTGGATCTCCGTCTCTCGAAAACGCTTAAGAAGCGATTCATACTGGATCAGCATCTGTTATGCCTAAGTATATTCGGCACTTGTGAAAAAAGTCAGTAAATTTGGTGACCCACTGGGTGTATCCTTCCCGTGTAAGACGCAACGTTGTTAAAAGCGCGTTTCTCTTTCGCCCAATGTGTAGGCTATGCATCGTAGCAATCGCAATATTGGTTGCAAACAGTGTGTGTAAAACACGACTTTATTTTCAAATTTAGACTTTAATAGTGTGTAACACCTCTACTATAAAAGCCGTGCAATTGTGGCTGATGGTGGCAGCAGGACAGTTCACGCGAGGGATGCATTCTATACAGGGTGGCCCACTGATAGCGAACAGGCCAAATATCTCACGAAATAACCGTCAAACGAAAAAACTACAAAGAACGATACTTGTCTACCTTGAAGGGGGAAACCAGATGACGCTATGGTTGGCCCGTTAGATGGCGCTTCCTTAGGTGAAACTGATATCAACTTCGTTTTTTTAAATAGGAAAGCCCATTTTTATAACATGTTCGTGTAGTACGTAAACAAATATGAATGTTTCACTTGAACCACTTTTCTCGCTTTGTGATAGATGGCACTGTAATAGTCAGAAACGTATAAGTACGGTGTATCACGTAACATTCCGCCAGTGCGGACGGTATTTGCTTCGTGATATATTACCCGTGTTAAAATGGGTCGTTTACCAATTGCGGAAAAGGTCGATATCGTGTTGATGTATGGCTATTGTGATCAAAATGCCCAACGGGCGTGTGCTATGTATGCTGCTCGGTATCCTGGACGGCATCACCCAAGCGTCTGGAGCGTTCGCCGGATAGTTACGTTATTTAAGGAAACAGGATGTGTTCAGCCACATGTGAAACATCAACCACGACCTGCAACAAATGATGATGCCCAAGCAGGTGTTTTAGCTGCTGTCGCGGCTAATTTTCACATCAGTAGTAGACAAACTGCGCAAGAATCGGGAATCTCAAAAACGTCCGTGTCGATAATGCTACATCAACATCGATTGAACCCGTACCATATTTCTATGCACCAGGAATTGCATGGCGACGACTTTGAACGTGGTGTACATTTCTGCCACTGGGTGCAAGAGATATTACGGAACGATGACAGATTTTTTGCACGCGTTCACCAAGAGTGGTAACGTAAACCGGCATAATATGCACTATTGGCCAACGGAAAATCCACGATGGCTGCGACAAGTGGAACATCAGCGACCTTGGCCGGTTAATCTATGGTGCGGCATTATGAGAGGAAGGATAATTGGCCCCCATTTTATCAGTGGCAATCTAAATGGAGAAATGTATGCTGATTTCCTACGTAATGTTCTACCGATGTTACTACAAGATGTTTCACTGCAGCCGGTCGCGGTGGTCTCGCGGTTCTAGGCGCGCAGTCCGGAACCGTGCGACTGCTACGGTCGCAGGTTCGAATCCTGCCTCGGGCATGGATGTGTGTGATGTCCTTAGGTTAGTTAGGTTTAAGTAGTTCTAAGTTCTAGGGGACTAATGACCACAGCAGTTGAGTTCCATAGTGCTCAGAGCCATTTGAACCATTTTTTTGTTTCACTGCATGACAGAATGACGATGTACTTCCAACATGATGGATGTCCGGCACATAGCTCGCGTGCAGTTGAAACAGTATTGAATAGCATGTTTCATGATAGGTGGATTGGTCGTCGGTGCACGATACATTGGCCCGCACGTTCATCGGATCTGACGTCTCCGAAAAGTTGAAGGATATTTGCCATCGTGATCCACCGACAACGCCTGACAACATGCGTCAGCGCATTGTCAATGCATGTGCGAACATTACGGAAGGCGAACTATTCGCTGTTGAGTGGAATGTCGTTACACGTATTGCTAAATGCATTGAGGTTGACGGACATCATTTTGAGCATTTATTGCATTAATGTGGTATTTACAGGTAATCACGCTGTAACAGCACGCGTTCTCAGAAATGATAAGTTCACAAATGTACATGTATCACATTTGAGCAACCGCAATAAAATGTTCAGACGTACCCACGTTCTGTATTTTAATTTAAAAAACCTACCTGCTACCAACTGTTCGTCTAAAACTGTGAGCCATATGTTTGTGACTATTACAGCACTTTTTATCACAAAGCGAAAAACGTGGTCAACTAAAACATTCATATTTCTGAACGTACACAAATAAGTAATAAAAAATGGGGGGTCCTATTTTAAAAACGCAGTTTATTTCCGTTTGACCTATGACAGTGCCATCTAGCGGGCGAACCATACCGCCATCTGGTTTTCCCCTTGAAGCTAGACAAGTTTCGTTCTTTGTAGTTATTTCGTTTGACGCTTACTTCATAAGATATTTGGCCCCCGTCACGATCAATGGACCACCCTGTATGCTACGTCAGGCAGGCTCATATTTCGTCTTCCAGAGTTGATGACGCTCTCGCAAAATATCACACACGATCCTAGTTTTCCATTTACGATTTGGCACTGAAACTGTTATGAGAAAAAAGCTGGTCTTCTTTCCATTAAAGAGCACCTAAATTCTATTATGGCTTGCTATAAATTCCTTCAGCGTTGTACTTCTTGAGTCAAGATTGTTCAAAATACAATCGCGAAATATTACACTACATTTCACATGAGTGACTGATCCCTAAGTCACGAACTTAATTATTGTTACGTAGAACACACTTTAATATCACTGAATCAACAATAATGGTAAGTAACAGCCATTCTGAGCAGGAGACACACTTCACCTCAAAATACTGTAGCTAACCTCGTTGTCGCACTCACGATTGCTCATTTCGGCGGACGCCACCCTAGTCTCAGAGAGTCGAATTGGAGTCTCTTTCCCATAGCTTTCGATTGGTCAGCGGCCAGGAAAAGCAATGCTGCCACATAAGAACATGCTATGATCAGCCAATCTGAAGCAGAGACGCTGTCCCCACGTGAATAGCCACGTCTTAACTCGGGACCACAGCCAGTAACGGCTCAATGTGCTCCGCGACAGCAGGTCTCGAGACGTGCTGCACAACATTACGGCTCGCCTGGGACAATTTGCTATAAACGTTACAAGTGCCCTCGTAGCACTAAACGACCAGAAGAAGATGTTCCCGTAAAATTTTATGTGCATTTAACGACGTGAAACGGGTGACTGGATTAGATTATAAAGTCGTGCCTGCAGGATGGAACAATTTTTAGACCTCCTGAAGTTCCATCTATATACAATACACGATGTCCGACACCGCTTATCTGGCAGCTATGACGTCTCGTATTTCACTCTTTTATGAAGAGTTTGACAGAGCACTGAAAGATCTGAGTCGAAACAAGGCCCCAGGAGTAGACAACATTCCATTAGAACTACTGACGGCCTTGGGAGAGCCAGTCCTGACAAAACTCTACCATCTGGTGAGCAAGATGTATGAAACAGGCGAAATACCCTCTGACTTCAAGAAGAATATAATAATTCCAATCCCAAAGAAAGCAGATGTTGACAAATGTGAAAATTACCGAACAATCAGTTTAATAAGCCATAGCTGCAAAATACTAACACGAATTCTTTACAGACGATTGGAAAACTGGTAGAAGCCGACCTCGGGGAAGATCATTTTGGATTCCGTAGAAATACTGTAACACGTGAGGCAATACTGAAAGGAAACAAAAGAAAAATTAAAATCCATGGAGAAGAAATAAAAACTTTGAGGTTCGCCGATGACATTGTAATTCTGTCAGAGACAGCAAAGGACTTGGAAGAGCAGTTCAATGGAATGGACAGTGTCTTGAAAGGAGGATATAAGATGAACATCAACAAAAGCAAAAAGAGGATAATGGAATGTAGTCGAATTAACTCTGGTGATGCTGAGGGAATTAGATTAGGAAATGAGACACTTAAAGTAGTAAAGAGTTTTGCTATTTGGGGAGCAAAAGAACTGATGATGGTCGAAGTAGAGAGGACATAAAATGTAGACTGGCAATGGCAAGGAAAGTGTTTCTGAAGAAGAGAATTTTGTTAACATCGAGTATAGATTTAAGTGTCAGGAAGTCTTTTCTGAAAGTATTTGTATGGAGTGTATCCATGTATGGAAGTGAAACATGGACGATAAATAGTTTGGACAAGAAGAGAATAGAAGCTTTCGAAATGTGGTGCTACAGAAGAATGCTGAAGATTAGATGGGTAGATCACATAACTAACGAGGAGGTATTGAATAGGATTAGGGAGAAGAGAAGTTTGTGGCACAACTTGACCAGAAGAAGGGATCGGTTGGTAGGACATGTTCTAAGGCATCAAGGTATCACCAATTTAGTATTGGAGGGCAGCGTGGAGGGTAAAATTCGTAGAGAGAGATGAATATACTAAACAAATTCAGAAGGATGTAAGTTGCAGTAGGTACTGGGAGATGAAGAAGCTTGCACAGGATAGAGTAGCATGGAGAGCTGCATCAAACCAGTCTCAGGACTGAAGACAACAACAACAACATGAAACGGGAACCGGGAAGCGCATGTTTTAAAGCGTATTATGTGTGAACAGAAACTTTATTCGCAGTAAAGCATTAAAACAATTGCTAAGGAAGAACGTCATTCTGGATTTGTTGGCTGTCTGTTGTTTTCACCAAATATCGTTGGCATCAAACGTAAATGTGACAGAAACAGAACTGTCTTGCTTGCTCACAGTAACTATACATGCTAGTCAAACTGGTTTAGGCTAACTATTGCAAAACTGAAGGCAACACGGGCCAGTAACAATTTACAATAATATGATGAACGAAAATACACATTACATAAATTGAGTGTGGAAAGCATACGTGGCAATGTGATTAAATGTGCACTTGAACCAGTCAATCCTTGGACACTGTTCTAATCCTGTATTCAGAGAAGAATGACTAAATGCCTAACGTAATTATTGTAATGCTGGGTTGCTAATCTTGGGCTCTTCTTGGCGGCGACTAGACAAGGTCCTGATGCAGTCTTGAGGTCTGTGTTGATACTGTTGATACTGTCCAACTAACTGGCTGAGTAGAGCCATGCATCTGCCTATATCCATGTCTGGTGGATGTATCTCCATCCGGGAAATATTTCGGTGACGTAAGATGGAAGCATTACGTAGTCTGTGTAGCGTGCGCCCTCGGTAGGATACCACCACAAATACACTGATGGAAAAAAATCTCAACACCAAGAAAGAGTTATGCGACATAAACGAAAGTTCGTAGGAGTGTTACTACATCTGAAACATGATGTCTATTCAAAATCGCGCCAATCTCATAACAGTGGCGTTAGTAGCGCTACATCTACATCTACATTCACACTCCGCAAGCCACCTGACCGTGTGTGGCGGAGGGTACCCTGAGTACCTCTATTGGTTCTTCCTTCTATTCCAGTCTCGTATTGTTCGTGGAAATAAAGGTCATCTGTATGTCTCTGTGTGGCTCTAATTTCTCTGATTTTATCCTCATGGTCTCTTCGCGAAATAATCGTAGGCGGGAGCAATATACTTCTTGACTCTTCGGTGGAGGTATGTTCTCGAAACTTCAACAAAAGCCCGTACTGAGCTACTGAGCGTCTCTCCCGCAGAGTCTTCCACTGGAGTTTATCTATCATCTCCGTAACGCTTTCGCGATTGCTAAATGATCCTGTAACGAAGCGCGCTGCTCTCCGTTGGATCTTCTCCCTATCTGGTACGGATCCCACACTGGTGAGCAATATTCAACCAGTGGGTGAACAAGTGTACTGTAACCTACTTCCTTCGTTTTTGGATTGCATTTCCTTAGGAATCTTCCAATGAATCTCAGACTGGCATTTGCTTTATCGACGATCAATTTTATATGAGCATTCCCTTTTAAATCACTCCTAATGCCTGCTCCCAGATAATTTATAGAATTAACTGCTTCCAGTTGCTGACTTGCTATATTGTAGCTAAATGATAAAGGATCATTCTTTCTATATATTCGCAGCACATTACACTTGTCTACATTTAGATTCAATTGCCATTCCCTGCGCCATGCCTCAATTCGTTGCAGATCCTCCTGCATTTCAGTACAATTTGCCATTGTTACAACCTCTCGAAATACTACAGCATCATCTGCAAAAAGCCTCAGTGAACTTCCGATGTTATCCACAAGGTCATTTATTTTTTTTATTTTGGTCATCAGTCTACTGACTGGTTTGACGCGGCCCGCCACGAATTCCTCCCATGTGCTAACCTCTTTATCTCAGAGTAGCACTTGCAACCTACGTCCTCAATTATTTGCTTGACGTATTCCAATCTCTATCTTCCTCTACAGTTTTTGCCCTCTACAGCTCCCTCTAGTACCATGGAAGTCATTCCCTCATGTATTAGCAGATGTCCTATCATCCTGTCCCTTCTCCTTATCAGTGTTTTCCACATATTCCTTTCCTCTCCGAATCTGCGTAGAACCTCCTCATTCCTTACCTTATCAGTCCACCTAATTTTCAACATTCGTCTATAGCACCACATCTCAAATGCCTCGATTCTCTTCTGTTCCGGTTTTCCCACAGTCCATGTTTCATTACCATAGAATGCTGTACTCCAGACGTACATCCTCAGAAATTTCTTCCTCAAATTAAGGCCGGTATTTGATATTAGTAGACTTCTCTTGGCCAGAAATGCCTTTTTTGCCATAGCGAGTCTGCTTTTGATGTCCTCCTTGCTCCGTCCGTCATTGGTTATTTTACTGCCTAGGTAGCAGAATTCCGTAACTTCATTGACTTCGTGACCATCAATCCTGATGTTAAGTTTCTCGCTGTTCTCATTTCTACTACTTCTCATTACCTTCGTCTTTCTCCGATTTACTCTCAAACCATACTGTGTACTCATTAGACTGTTCATTCCGTTCATATACTACGATACTCCCCTCCGGCACACCTGAAATCACCCTTACTTCGGAAGACTTCTCTCCATTGAGAATGACATGCTGCGTTCTGTTATCTAGGAACTCTTCAATCCAATCACACAATTGGTCTGATAGTCCATAAGCTCTTACTTTGTTCGTTAAACGACTGTGAGGAAATGTATCGAGCGCCTTGCGGAAGTCAAGAAACACGTCATCTACCTGTCTCCAGGAAAGTCATTATACTTGAACATAATACATGTTCCAAAATTCTACAACTGATCGACGTTTGAGATATAGGGTCTACAGTTCTGCACATCTGTTCGACGTCTCTTCTTGAAAACAGGGATGACCAGTGCTCTTTTCCAATCCTTTGGAAAGCTACGCTCTTCTAGAAACCTACGGTACACCGCTGCAAGAAAGGGGGGGGGGGGGCAAGTTCCTTCTTGTACTCTGTGTAAAATCGAACTGGTATCCCATCAGGTCCAGCGGCCTTTCCTCTCTTGAGCGATTTTAATTGGTTTTCTATCTCTCTGTCACATATTTCGATATCTACCATTTTTTCATCTGTGCAACAATCTAGAGAAGCAACTACAGTGCAATCTTCCTCTGTGAAACAGCTTTGAAAAAAGACATTTAGTATTTCGGCCTTTAGTCTGACATCCTCTGTTTCAGTGCTATTTCGGTCACAGAGTGTCTGGACATCTTGTTTTGGTCCACCTACCGCTTTGATATAAGACCAAAATTTCTTAGGATTTTCTGCCAAGTCTGTACATAGCACTTTACTTTCGAATTCATTGAACGCCTCTCGCAAAGCCCTCCTCATAATACATTTCGCTTCGGGTAATTTTTGTTTGTCTGCAAGGCTTTGGCTATGTTTATGTTTGCTGTGAAGTTCCCTTTGCTACTGCGAGAATACAAATCAGATTTGCTTTAAATACACGCTGTAACGGTCATGAGCGTTAGTTACCTTTCAGAATGTTGATGTTAGTCAAGAATGCCATTAAGGCGACAAGGACGCTACTGTCAACACTTCACTGAGTTTCAACGAGGTCATGTAAGAGGGCAACGAGAGCTGCATGATCCTTTCATGATATTGCAGATGGATTTATCAGGAATTTAACCAATGGACATGATAGCCGGCAGCGGTGGTCAGGAGACTGTACCGCCACAAGAAGACCGGTCTCCGGACGGCCACGTGGCGCTACCGAGAGGGGAGATCATTGTGCTCGGCGTACGGTTCTGACGCATCGTTCAAATGGCTCTGAGCACTATGGGACCTAACATCTGAGGTCATCAGTCCCCTACAACTTAGAACTACTTAAACCTAACTAACCTAAGGACATCACACACATCCATGGCCGAGGCAGGATTCAAACCTGCGACCGTAGCGATCGCGCGGTTCCAGCTGAATCGCCTAGAACCGCTCGGCCATATCGGCCCACTGGTCCATCGTGCTGCATTTGCAACAGCAGTTTGAGCAGCAGCTGGCACCACAGTGACACAACGAATTGTTACAAATAAGTTACTTCAAGGACAGCTCCGATTCAGACGGCCTGTAGTGTGCATGCCACTGACCCCAAAACCAGCACCGTCTACGACTGCAGTGGTGTGAAGCGAGAGCTCATTAGAAGACAGGATTGAGGTCTGCTGTGGTTTCTGATGAAAGCTGGTACTGCCTCGGTGGCAGTGATGATCGTGTGTTGGTTAGAAACAGGACAGTTGAAGGCTTGCACCAACCAGTCTGTGTGCTGGACACACTGGGTCACGACAACCTGGTGATGCGATCTGTTGTCCTCCCCTGCATGAACGCCATTCCGGGTGAGTTTTCCAACAGGATAATGCTCGCCCACATACCGCTGTCGTAACCTAACATGCTCTACAGAGTATCGACATGTTGCCTTCGCCTGCTTGATCAGCAGATCTGTCTCAGGTGAATATAGAGACATCATTAGACGACAACTCCAGCGTCGTCCACAAACAGCACAGTCCCTGTATTGACCGACCAAGTGCCCACAAACTGACATCCGCCACCAGTGGATCACAATAGTCAACATTCTGGCGGTTACACCGGTTATTAATCTACGAGCATTTCACATTTGCAATTGCTGATCCCAGGCTTAACTCGCTTAATCCTGGACAAAAGTATTCCCCAAATTTCATTACTTAACATTAATCACTTTTTTGCTGTTGAGATTTTTCCGTCAGTATATTTCGGTGGAAACATAATGTAGTATATATAGCGTCCGCCCCGTATGTGTGTGTGTGTGTGTGTGTGTGTGTGTGTGTGTTTCGCCCCTCTGGAGGCAGATCTAGCCATGTGGCGTGCTCTCCTTGTAAGGCTGTGTATCGTATTTTCTGGAGAACACAGCACTACCCACATTTAGCTATCAGTACGTAGAGATCAGGAACGCAGAAATTCCTTGTCTATAGTTGAGGGCTGTATACCTTAAAATCAAGGCGCCGCCGTGACGTCAGTGCAATGTTGGCTTCCTCCCTTACCACTGCAGTTCCATGAGTATGACAGGTCTGAGAATGGCGGCGTTCGTCGACTCATTCCCTCTACTGAAGTGTCCAGGAGTATAAAGGGAAGTCGTGACTTAGTGCGAAAGTTGAGTGCACTATTTCTCTTTCGTAATGTAGCACTGCCAGAGCGATACGACTGATTGTTGGGATCAGATTATCTCTAACTAAACTAAGCTTCATGAGGCTGTGGAGGGAAGGCGAGAAGTAAGTGATGCAGTGTATACAACTACATATGTGCTCCATAACAGAAAGAGTTATGCCTGGAAAAAGTTCGATGTTGCAGTTCAGTGTTCGGACGAAAGACATAACAGTTCGTATTATAGGTATAACTGGATTTTTCAACATTCCACTACGGGGAAATGTATATATTCCGTCAAACAAAAGCAGGGTAAAGAGTAACACCGCGTGGTCTAGGACGCCTTGACACATTTCGCCCCCCTCTCCCCCTCCCCGTCGGAGGATGGAGTCCTCCTCCCTCGGGCACGGGTGCGTGTGTTGTCCTTGGCGTAAGTTAGTTTAAGTTAGATTAAGTAGTGTGTGAACAGAGAGAGTGATGACCTCAGAAATTTGTTCCCATAGGAACTTACCGCCACCAAAGAGCAACGTCATTTTTATGTCACTGGGACCGTTTATGGGCTAATAGCGAAGTGAACTGTGCAGCTTATTTGTCATTTCTGTAACTTTCTCGAAGACTGCTGTAAATTTAACAATTAATCACCATTTATAGAATACACTCCATCCTTGCGCCCTATTTTGTGGTACTATCATCACAGACTAGGTAACGTATTGAAAATTATGTACGTCTATGTAATTGTTAGATGTTGTCTGAAAAGAGATTAAATACTGAAATATATTTACAGCAATATTCGAAAGCATTTTATACACACACATACAAACATTTCTATACACTTACATATGTATATAGATACAGACACACACACACACACACACACACACACACACACACACACACACACACACACACACACACAGATATATATATATATATCCTATCGCTCAAAAGTATTCGAATGCCCTGAAAGTAAGATAAAAAAAGCTAGATATCTAATGTAAATAAGAATTAGCTATATTGTTTCCCCGGTGTTCCACGTTTTTAAAAATAAAATCGCTCAAAACATAACTTTCCGTTACTATGCTGTTCAGGTTCCAAGCATTGCATGCTGAACATTTTATATTGTGGTGGCATAATATAATGTTTCCTCACTAGACGGCGTTCATAGGACGTCAACAAATCTGTAAACACGGTTACAGGTAAGAAAGGGGCACGAGATATCAAACAGTGAATTTCAGTGAGTGGTCAGTGTAAACATCGATAATGGGACAAAGAAAGGAGCTTTCAACAGAATAACGTTCCGAAATTGTGTCTTTACATGTAGCCGGTCTTACTGTGCGCCAAATAGCACGTTCAAACATAGCTCCTTGGGATGTGTCCATCACACCTTGCAGATGGCGGATACTGGCCAGAATATGGACCGAACTCGAAAGGGTAGGCCAAAAGCCACATCAAAAAGTGATGACAAATATATAGTAGTCACAAGTAAACGTGATTGCTTCAAAACAGTGCCAGTTTTATCAGCAGAACTCAACCATAATAGGGAAAATAGGGTAAATAATGTAACCTTAACAGGTTCGTGGCGGCTAAGAAACCATTACTGACGGGAATTAATAGGCAGAAGAGGCTACACTGGGCAAGACGACATGAAATTTGGGCAGCAAATCAATGGGAAAAGGTACTTTTTACTAGCGAATTCAAATTTGAGGTCTTTGGCCTAAAGAGACGCAAGTTTGTTCCCGGTTGCCAGGTAAACGAATGTTACATTAAAGCATAGAAGGTGTTCCCTCATGGACTGGGGACGTTTTGGAGGCGTTTAGACTGGTGATCTTGTACAAATAAACGGAACAATGAAGAAAGAGAATTGCCATCGCATTCTGCAGTGTAACGCAAAGCCATGTGGAAGACGTTTGATTGGCAAGGGATCCGTCCTTCAGCAAGATAACGACCCTAAACACACTTCAAAACTGTGCAAAGCATATTTGGCAAATTTAGAAAAAAAAGGAATTGAAAATCATGATCCGGCCACCCCATTTCCACCACTGTAATCCTACTGCGTTGGGATCACTTAAATCACCAACATTCATCACCTCTGAACCAGACCACCAGCGGTATGGCGGCATATCACGGAGGAAACTCTGATAAAGCTGATCGCAGCAATGCCTCGCGTAGTGTAGTGATTAAAGACAAAGGACGCCACTTTCAGGAGGGTAAAATTTGAATGCTTATATTTGGTTTCAATAAAAGATTATTCCAAATTTGGCTTATGAGTCTAACATTTCTGGTTCCAACTTGCTTTTTCTTCTCAAAATCACTTTTGTCACATTGATGTGACCACCTGGAGGACGTTCTGGAAGGTGGAACATTGCCGACCCCAGTGACTTCATGTCAGACTCCTGTATGCTCTAAAGAAGCCATATAGCCATTGTTTATTACGTGACACTTTGTACTAATATCACTTGTTGTTACATGCACTGAAGAAGACTATGTAATACTAGAAATCTAGATCTGCTGTAATAAAACGACGGATTTCCCGATCGATTACGGTTCTTTTCTCCATTGTCTAAAAACTACTCGTTTTCAACCTGCTTGTCTCATTGAAAAATTGGTTTCCCTCTGAAATCATTATACCCCTTATGTCATTCCATTGTACGGTTATTCTTGAATCATTTTCGTATTTGCACGATAACTGATTGTTCTTTCAAGACCCGGGTCGCCGTCCGCCTCGATACAGTGAGGGCAACTTCCCGCAGTCGGTCTTCGACGCAGAGAATCCCGCTCCTGGTAGCTGAACTGCAGCCTGTAAACGTATTCTTACGGAGCTACTCAGATACACAACATTTCACGTAGAGGAAGCGTCTGTGGCGCTGCAAGCATTGTCATTAACAAGAAAATACTGACTCTTATCTCTTCATGATCTCGAATATACGAAAAAAATTGTACGCAAAATATGCTCTAAAACAAGAAAACGTTGCCTTACGATAGAATGATTCGAATGGGACGGAAATCAGTAGATGTGATGTACATGTACAGGAAAACAAATTCCTACAATTTCAGAAAAAAAATTGATGTTTTATTCAAGACAAAGAACTTCAGAAATTAAACAGGTCAATAACTGTTGATACACCTCTGGCCCTGAATGGAAAAACTGGTAGAAGCCGACCTCGGGGAAGATCAGTTTGGATTCCGTAGAAACGTTGGAACACGTGAGGCAGTACTGACCTTACGACTTATCTTAGAAGAAAGATTAAGGAAAGGCAAACCAACGTTTCTAGCATTTATAGACTTAGGGAAAGCTTTTGACAATGTAGACTGGAATACCCTCTTTCAAATTCTAAAGGTGACAGGGGTAAAATACAGGGAGCGAACGGCTATTAACAATTTGTACAGGAACCATATGGCAGTTATAAGAGTGGAGGGACATGAAAGAGAACCAGTGGTTGGGAATGGAGTGAGACAGGGTTGTAGCCTCTCCCCAATATTATTCAATCTGTATATTGAGCAAGCAGTGAAGGAAACAAAAGAAAAATTCGGAGTAGATATTAAAATCCATGGAGAAGAAATAAAAACTTTGAGGTTAGCCGATGACATTTTAATTCTTTCAGAGACAGCAAAGGACTTGGAAGAGCAGTTGAACGGAATGGACAGTGTCTTGAAATGAGGATATAAGATGACCATCAACAAAAGCAAAAAGAGGACAATGGAATGTAGTCGAATTAAGTCGGGTGATGCTGAGGGAATTAGATTAGGAAATGAGTCACTTAAAGTAGTAAATGAGGTTTGCTATTTGGGGTGCAAAATAACTGATGATGGTCGAAGTAGAGAGGATATAAAATGCAGGCTGGCAATGGCAAGGAAAGCGTTTCTGAAGGAGAGAAATTTGTTAACATCGAGTATAGATTTATGTGCCAGGAAGTCGTTTCTGAAAGTATTTGTATGGAAGTGAAAGATGGACGATAAATAGTTTGGACAAGAAGAGAGTAGAAGCTTTCGAAATGTGGTGCCACAGAAGAATGCTGAAGATTAGATGGGTAGATCACATAGCTAGTGAGGAGGTATTGAATAGAATTGGGGAGAAGAGGAGTTTGTGGCACAACTTGACCAGAAGAAGAGACCGGTTGGTAGGACATATTCTGAGGTATCAAGGGATCACAAATTTAGCATTGGAGGGCAGAGTGAAGGGTAAAAATCGTAGAGGGAGACCAAGAGATGAATACACTGAGCAGATTCAGAAGGATGTAGGTCGCAGTAAGTACTGGGAGATGAAGCAGCTCGCACAGGATAGAGTAGCATGGAGAGCTGCTTCAAACCAGTCTCAGGACTTAAGACCACAACACCACCAACGTTCTCGTACAAGCAGCTATTCGGGTTGGAACTAATTGAGAGAGTTGTTGGATGTGTTCCTTAGGGATTTCGTGCCAAATTCTATTCAGTTGGCGCCTCCAATCGTTGAAAACCCGAGCTGGTTGGAGGGCTCTGTGCACAAAGATAGAAACATTCTCAACTGAAGAGACATCCGCCGATGTTGCTGGCCTAGGTAGGGTTTGGTAACCATGAAGACAAGCAGTAGAAACTCTTGCCGGTGCGGGCGTGCATTATCTTACTGAAATATAAGTCCAGCACGGATTGCCATGAGGGACAACATAACTGGGCGTAGAATGTCGTCAACGTACCGCCGTGCTGTAATTGTAACGCGGGTGACAACCAAAGGTGTTATGCTATGAGAAGGAATGGCACACCAACCCACACTCCTCGTTGTCGGACCGTATGATGGATGACAGTCTTCACTGGTCTGCGGGGTTCAGTTCGAAGCGGGACTATTATTATCTAATAAATGACATTCCAGTTCCAGACCGAAGAACTATCTGCAAGCGGCCCGAACAGCGGCGGGATACCAACCAGACACCACATGTCAAGACACACTACCCCGCTCCAGTCACTTTAATGTGACCACATTCTACGGTCGACGTCAACATGAAATAACCACACACAGACGAGCGTGGCAGCACGTGCCTTGCAGAGCATATACAGCGTGAAACTTCCTGGCAGATTAAAACTGTGTGCCGGACCGAGACTCGAACTCGGGACCTTTGCCTTCCGCGATGAAGTGCTCTACCATATGAGCAAACCAAGTAGGACTCACGGCCCGTCAAGCAGGACTCACGCCCCGTCCACACAGCTTTACTTCTGCCAGTACCTCTGGCAGTACCTCTGCATGGTTTGCAGGAGAGGTTCTGTAAAGTTTGGAAGGCAGGGGATCGATGTACTGGCAGAAGTAAAGCTGTGAGGACGGGCCGTGAGTCTTGCTTGGGTTGCTCAGATGGTAGAGCACTTGCCCGCGAAAGGTAAAGGTCCCGAGTTCGAGTTTCGGTCCGGCACACAGTTTTAATCTGCCAGGAAGTTTCATATCAGAGCACACTCCGCTGCAGAGTTAAAATCTCATTCTGGCATACAAAGAGTGTCTGGCGGGTGCGAAAATGGTGCAGTCCTTGTCGTAAAGCCGAAACGGAGCGATTTACCTGAATGCCATAAAGGCATCATCATTGGCTTTCGGGCCAAGGTTGGAAGGATTTCGAAACGGCTAAGTTTGTAAACTCTTAACGTGCCACTGTGGTTCAAGTCCTCGTATACTGTGCAGGGTGACAGAATTGACGATCTACCGCATAAGGGACATCCAAGAACGTTTTCTGTGCGAGAAGAGTGCTACATCATCAGACAAAATAAAAAGCACCCCAAATTAAGTGTTTGAAAACTCTACTGAGATTGCCAGGGACATCGGAAAGGAGGTGCATCCAGAAACAGCACAGAGGGTGCTCAGAAGAGGTATCTTCCACCGCCGTATTGCAAGACGGAAGCCCTTCATAAGTAAAATAAATCAAAGAAAGAGGATGTTGTTGTTTTTTTTTTAAAAAAAATTCTTTATTCCTGATGTTTATATTACACATATACAACCCACTACCTCACATAATTAGTGGGTCGTTAAATGATACAATATTATTAGCAGCTAATTTACAATGTTTACAAGTGAGCTACAGTAGTGTTCAATGGACAATTAATTTGCTGTTATTATTACTTAATGGCTAAACCTCTACACTGGCTGCAGCGTCACAAGTGTGTCAGTGAAGTATATGAACCTACTGCACGGCCTTGGCCACCGAGCTAATCCCGATGAGCGTGCCTCTGACACTAGGAAGGCCAAGGATAACTTGAATATCATTGCAGGTTCCTGCTTGTTGTTTCCTAGTTCTAAGTACTAAGATTCTATCCTACGTCAAATCCGGTGCTTGTCTAGTTCGGTGTTGTTGCACCCCGCTCCCCCTATTACTGCGCGTGGCGGATTCCAAATGTGATGGTAGCCGATCTATCTACGCACAGGCGGTACTGGATCAGGGTACTGGGACAAATTTGGTTATTTGTCACTGCTGACGATTGTCCCTCAGATATTCCGATAGTACTTTTCGTGGTACCTCGTTCGCTACGGTGTTTAATGTTCGAAATATATCCTCTCGTCTCAGCAGAATATACAAGTCGTTGTCCGGTAACTGGTGTCGTAATGCGGCCGCTACATCGTTGTAAAGGGGGTGCTCGCAGACCACATACTCGGGAGTACCCTCTGGTGCGCCAGAGTCACACGCAGGCATCCAGGCGTTGCCCTCCTCCAAACCCGACGTAGATATGTCGGATAGGGTCCATGACCAGTGATACAATGGAACAGTCCTCGAGTTGGCTCAAAGTATTTCATACCTAACCGTTCTTTAACGTATGGTAAAAGTTGGAATGTTCTTCGGCCAGTGTCATTAGCTTCCCATGACTCCTGCCACAGCTCTTCCCCTCTTCTCCTAACCGCACTCGTATCCCCAAACCGAACGCCCAGAATGTCCTCTATTTTCCCAATGTCACCTTTCTTGGCCCAGAACCTGCTTATTCTCTGATTTTGATGTAAAGAGGACAGAGCCCCATTATTACTAACGGTCCCCACCTGGAGGTGTCCTATAGACCCCCAATGACGTTAATAAAATGTTCCTCGACACCCTTCTCACTGTCATGTCGGACACCACCCTCGTGAACCTGTGCGCCCAGACTCCTGAGCCGTAACTCAGTATTGATGTTAATATGCTGTTATGGCATAATTTTATTAGATGAGGGGGTAGATGGAATCTTTTATGACCAATGGAAATGAGGTTATTGAGTACTTGTAGGGTTCTTTGGGTTACGGTTTCGATGTGCCTTGCAAAGTTCCACCTTTCATCAATGATGACTCCCAAGTTGTGGGCCTCACGTCGCCGAAGAACTGGCGAGCCCACAATTCTCACTGTAGGGTTCCTTACAAGTTGTCATTTTAGTAAAAGATATGTTCACTTGTTTTGTGAAATTGTCATTTTTGTATTTCGGCACCATAGTTTTTCCATAGGCCTTTCTATCTTGAGCTCAATATCTTCGCGGCTATGACCGCCAACCAACAGGAGGAAGTCATCTGCGTAGGCTAACACCTCTAGCACCTCTTCACTCTGTTGTAGGCTATCCAATAATGGCTCCATGTGGATGTCCCAGAACAGGGGACCTAACACAGAAGCCTGGGGGCACCCCTTTGTTATCATTTTTCCAACTTTCCCGCTAGGGATGAAAGCCAGACCTCCCCATCGTCACAACAGCTCCTCCATCAACCGTATAGAGGCCCTGGACACTCTTTCTCCCGTAAGCAGGAGAAGAGCGAAGGTCGAAGGCACCACTGATGTCCACCACTACGTACTTGTACGGGGCTGTCACAGCCTCGGCCGCCAGGGCGATTGCGTCAGTTGCCGACCACCTAAAGCCAAACTGCCTGTTACTCATCCCGCATAACACTCGATGTGCAGCCAGTCTGTCAGCCAACAATTTCTCGAGTAATTTCCCAAACAGGTCCAATAAACAAATCGGTCTATGATTTAGTTTCGAGCCGGTCTTTGTCGGATTCTTTCTTTATAATTACCACATTTGCAACTTTCCAGATTTTCGGGAATTTCTGCTGCCTGAGGCACTCATTAAATAGTTAGGTGAGTGGTGTTACCAGCTGAGGGGATAAGAATTGCACTACCTCCACCATAATGTCGTCTGGCCAAGGGGCTTTCCCTCTCGTTAGCGATTTTATTTGGGCAGTCACCTCCTCTTCAGAGAAGGGATATACTTCCCTATCATTGGTGTATCTAACGAGATCGTCATTTCTCAATTGGCGCTGGCTCTTGGTTTCCTCGTCCACACTGTTGTCAGGCAGCAGGAACTGGAGGAGGACCTCGGCAGTCTCCTGCCAAGATTCGGTCATCCTGTCCCCATGACTGACTATTGATATCGCCATTGGAGAGCGGATCTTTTCTCTTACTAGTTTGTAGGGTACTCCCCATGGGTCTACAGTTAATTGGTTTATCATGTAGCTTTCTCAGCTTCGTACCCTAACCGCCCAAAGTTCATTTTGAAATGTTTCTTTTGCCCCCTGTACTGCTGCAACCATCGTTGCCTTACTCAACAGACGACACTGCGCTGGTAGTGCGGACTCAGCCTTCTGACAGACTGACGCATATCCTCACGTTCAGCTGACCATGGCGACGGAGAGGCCGCCATTGCCTTCCTCCTAATCGGTACGGCTGCTTTCATCGCTCTGGTAATCCCACTCACTAGCTCTTCGGCATACTTGTTCACGTCAGTGTCCTGGTGTAAGTTACCTTCTGGTAACGCATGGATGCCGCACTCCCTCGCTAGGTGTTCCCAGCCTGTTCTGTTGTAGTTCATCTGAACCTCCCACCCCATGGTCCAGTGGCACTCTCTGTCGCCTGTTGTGAAAGTAATAAGATTGTCTTCAACCTTCCAATTTTTTATAATGTTGACGGCATTTGGTGTGGTTAGCGTCACGTCAATATTTGTGCCTTGTCCCCCTCCCGCTGTGTAGGCTTGTTGGCCACCACAAGTTGCAAGGCCATAATCGACTCTTCCGCTTTTCCTCCATTTGCGTCTCTTTTGCCACTGTACCATAGTGGAGATTTTGCATTAATATCAGCAGTTACAATCACTTTTTGTCCCCGCAAAGCCATGATTACTCTTGTATTGTGTTCCAAGTATTGCTAAATATCATCTCCGTACTGGAAGTACATATTTACGAGAGTTAATACTGCCGCGGGACACTGCATTTCCACGACACTGCAGTGACTGTGTACTGCAAGAGAATTGTTACCAACAATAATTTGTTTGTAATTATTACTGCCGCTCTCCGGTCGACCCCGCTGCTGACAATTTGCCATGTTACGGGTGCAAAAGTTATTTTCCCAGCTTGGGAGTACGGCTCCTGCAGGCAGAGCACATCTAGTCTCTTCTCCTCCACTGCCTTAGGCAACTCCTGCATCACGAGTCTGGTATTATGAGTGTTTTAAATGACGAATAGTTATTTTTGACATTACCGGAAGTATGTATGTATACGACCATCTGGCCCATCCTTTCTCCAACCGAAATCGATGCGTCCATTTTCCAAGACTGATTGTGTATAGATTTAATCAAGATCGAATTTTTCGCCTCGTCTTTCAAAAACTTTCTTGACCAGATCCCACAGGGCTCCGAAGTCGGTGGGGACATTCATCGACTTGAGCTGTATTCTGTCTGCAGCCTCCGTCAACGAAAAGGTGACCTTTCTGCCATGTTTATGTCGCAACGCAGTGGTCAGGGTAGTCGGTTGCTCCAACCTTGCCAATTGCATGGCGTGTTCTATAATTGGGTACACTCTAAGAGGATCAGCACGCGATATTCCGACAGGAGTGGTGTCTTGTGTATCTGGGAGCACACTGGTGCTTGTTGTTGTATTTTCTTGAACTGGATATTCTTCTGCTCTGCGCAGATCATTTTTTTGCTTGGCCACAGGTGGGGCCACTACCACAGGATGCCCTTGCCGCTCTAGGTATTTTATCGGCCTAAATCCCCGACTTTGGGAGGAACGAGCTACAGCCATCGAGGGAAGCTCCGTCTGTATCCCGATGTTAACTATTTCAATTTTATCAGTGCCCGAGAGCAAC
Source organism: Schistocerca gregaria (assembly GCF_023897955.1). Taxonomy (NCBI): domain Eukaryota; kingdom Metazoa; phylum Arthropoda; class Insecta; order Orthoptera; family Acrididae; genus Schistocerca; species Schistocerca gregaria. The sequence continues at coordinate 243,078,209 of NC_064924.1, forward strand.
CTCAAGAATTCTCTGAATTTGCTTGCTCTCATACCATCCCTCCACCTTTTGCTCGGGGATTTAGGCTTTGGCATCCTGTTCCCATTTCTGTTTTCAGCCATAATCTATTCTCGAAATGAGCCTTTCAAAAAATGTTCAAATGTTTGTGTAATCTTATGGGACTTAACTGCTAAGGTCATCAGTTCCTAAGCTTACACACTACTTAACATAAATTATCCTAAGGACAAACACACACACACACACACACACACACACACACACACACACACACACACACACACACACACCCGTGCCCGAGGGAGGACTCGAAACTCCGCCGGGACCAATGAGCCATTGTTCAAGCATCCCGTAAGTAGGGCAGTTTCGATCAGTGACTCCACATGATCTTTTACCTCGTTTCTTGCATGGGATACATACTCCTGCTGCCTTGCAGTCTTTGCGTGTGTGGCTTTCGTCACCGCACTTGGAGCAAGCCGGCCCGCTGGTACAGTGCTTGAGAACGTGGTCCAGGTCACCACAGTTACGGCAACGAGGTACCACGAGATAACCCCCCCTGACACTGACCCCGTGAAAACCAATACAGAGTTTGCCCATTGTCATTACTTTTCTTCCACATTGCTCCGGTGACCTCAGCAACGTGATGGACGACATCACGTTCCCGAGGCCCCGTTTTAAATCTCAGCTTAAAACTCCTTTTAAATGGAGTTTTATTTTCTGAGGAGAGTAAAATGGGGGCGCGGGATCAGCCGAGCGGTCTTAGGCGCTGCAGTCATGGGCTGTGCGGCTGGTCTCGGCGAAGATTCGAGTCCTCCCTCGGGCATGGGTGTGTGTGATGTCCTTAGGTTAGTTAGGTTTACGTAGTTCTAAGTTCGAGGGGACTGATGACCTCAGATGTTAAGTCTCATAGTGCTCAGAGCCATTTTTTGAATTGGTCGAAACAAAGACCCAGGAGTAGACAACATTCCATTAGACCTACTGACGGCCTTGGGAGAGCCAGGCCTAACAAAATTCTACCATCTACTGAGCAAGATGTATGAGACAGGCGAAATACCCTCAGACTTCAAGAAGAAGATAATAATTCGATTCACCGGCCGCGGTGGCCGTACGGTTCTGGGAGCTTCGGCTCGGAACCGCGTGACTGCTACGGTTGCAGGTTCAAAACCTGCCTCAGGCATGGATGTGTGTGATATGCTTAGGTTAATTAGGTTTACGTAGTTCTAAGTTTTAGGGGACTGATGACCTAAGATGTTAAGTCCCATAGTGCTCAGAGCCATTTGAACCAATAATTCCAATCCCAAAGAAAGCAGGTCTTGACAGATGTGAAAATTACCGAACTATCAATTTAATAAGCCACGGCTGCAAAGTTTTAACACGAATTCTTTACAGACGAATGGAAAAACTGGTAGATGTCGACCTCGGGGAAGATCAGTTTGGATTCCGTAGAAATGTTGGAACGCGTGAGGCAATACTGATCCTACGACTTATCTTCGAAAATAGATTAAGGAAAGGTAAACCTACGTTTCTAGCCTTTGTAGACTTAGAGAAAGCATTTGACAATGTTGAGTGGAATACTCTGTTTCAAATTCTGAAGGTGGCAGGGGTAAAATACAGGGAGCGAAAGGCTATTTACAATTTTTACAGAAACCAGATGGCAGTTGTAATAGTCGAGGGGCACGAAAGGGAAGCAGTGGTTGGGAAGGGAGTGAGACAGGTTTGTAGCCTATCCCCGACGTTATTCAATCTGTATATTGAGCAAGCAGTAAATGAAACAAAAGAAAAATTCGGAGTAGGTATTAAAATCCATGCAGAAGAAATAAAAACTCTGAGGTTCACCAATGACATTGTAATTCTGTCAGAGACAGCAAAGGACTTGGAAGAGCAGTGGAACGGAATGGACAATGTCTTGAAAGAAGGATATAAGATGAACATTAACAAAAGCAAAACTAGGATAATGGAATGTAGTCGAATTAAATCGGGTGATGCTGCCGGAATTAGATTAGGAAATGAGACACTTAAAGTAGTAAAGGAGTTTTGCTATTTGGGGAGCAAAATAACTTATGATGGTCCAAGTAGAGAGGATATAAAATGTAGACTGTCAATGGCAAGGAAAGCGTTTCTGAAGAAGAGAAATTTGTTAACATCGAGTTTAGATTTAAAAGTCAGGAAGTATTTTCCGAAAGTATTTGTATGTAGTGTAGCCATGTATGGAAGTGAAACGTGGACGATAAATAGTTTGGACAAGAAGAGAATAGAAGCTTTCGAAATGTGGTGCTACAGAAGAATGCTCAAGATTAGATGGGTAGATCACATAAGTAATGAGGAGGTATTGAGTAGAACTGGGGAGAAAAGGAGCTTGTGGCACAATTTGACTAGAAGAAGGGATCGGTTGATAGGCCATGTTCTGAGACATCTTGGGATGACTAATTTAGTATTGGAGAGCAGCGTGGAGGGTAATAATCGTAGAGGAGATGAATATACTAAACAGATTCAGAAGGATGTAAGTTGCAGTAGGTACTGGGAGATGAAGAAGCTTGTTCAGGATAGAGTATCATGGAGAGCTGCATGAAACTACTCTCAGAACTGAAGACCGCAACAGCAGCAATTGGTTTTTATTGAGGGTAGAAAGGACAACTTTCAGTACCTCAGACAATTTGCAAAAGAGCACCGAAAAGATGAAGATTGGGGAACATTTTAAGTTTCATCAAGAAAACGACCCTAAACATACAAACTGGAATGTAAGAATGTGATTATTGTTTAACTGTCGAAAGGTGTTTTATCCACCTCCTCAGTCGCCAGACTTGAATGTGACTGATAAACTGTAGCATGAAGGTGATAAATAAATAAGGAAACAGCAATCACATTTAGAGAACAGCCGAAAAACTGTCTGCAAGAAGAGTGGCAGAAAATACCTCCCGAGTACACCCGGCAGTCAATAGTGAGCACTCCAACACGCCTCAGACAACTATTTAAGGGGAAAGGCATGCCTGCCCGGTATTGAACTATTGGATTGCAAGTAGAAAGAACAGTATCCGAAAATTTTGTGCAATATCGGTTTTCTTTCTGATTTTGTGTATGTTAACTCTTCTGTTTATATTTGCAGTGTTCTTTACGACTGACATTTAGTTTGTACTTTCCTTACCAGTGCTTCATTTTTGCTGAAATCACAGAAACGAATGAAATAATACAGGGTGCCCTAAAAGTCTTTCCCTGATTACATAAATTGATAACTCAGGCTAGAAGTAAGATACAAATACGAAACTGGTGCCTAATTGTTTACAAAGTATCAAAGTTTTTTCACACATCAGTAAACTTCCACTTCCATTGTTGCCCAGTGACAGTACACGTCGATATGACTTTGCGATCGAAATGCTATCACGTATTGAGGACGATGATGGTTATCTCAGACGAATTGCCTTTCCCGACGAAGCGACCTTTTTTTTGTCAGTGGAGTAGTGAATCGCCATAATGTGCGCATTTGAGTTTCACAATCCCCTGGCGAGGTCATGGAGTGCGCCAGTGGCAGTCCAAAGTGAATGTTTGGTCCGCGCTATTCCACGATCGAATTATCGGGCCATTCTTCTTCGCTGAGGCTACCATCACATCTGCAGTGTATCTGAACATGTTGCAACTGTATGCTGTTCCTCAGCTGCTTCAGTATCACCCCGATGTCTTGTTTCAGCAAGGCGGTGCACCGCCTCATTGCGGTTTGGACGTCCGTACCTATCTTGATATGACCTTTCCTGGGCGATGGGCCAACGGTTTGGTCTCCACACTCTCCTGACATAACTCCATTAGACTTCTTTTTATGTGGTTATGTCAAGGACGAGGTCTACCGAACACGTGTACCAGATCTTGAAACCCTGCGACAACGGATAACCACAGACGTTGACTGGATCCCTCCAGTGATGTTGGCTAATGTGTGGACGGAAATTGAATATCACCTAGATGTGCTACGTGCCACCAAGGATGCTCAAGGATGCTGATGTGTGAAAAAAACTTTGATAGTTTGTAAACAATTAGACGCCAGTTTCATATTTGTATACCCTAAGTTATCAGTTTATGTAATCAGGGAGAGACCTTTCGGTCACATTGTACATCATTTTTGTCCAAATAATTTTGTGAATCACTGTACATGGGAGGGATATGCCTTTGACAAAGTTAAGTGCATTGAGCACGAATATGGAATATCTCATTTAGAGCTGACGTCACATGCCAAAGTTTTTAGCTCCCGCTGCAGCTGTTGCCGGTAATATCCTACAAAGCAAGTCATCGAGATGAAAATAGTTGCACGACACTGATAGCTTTCGTAAGGATGTAAGGTGGCTTTAAAAAGGCTGTCGTCTTCAAAGCGAAGGATGCAGTTTTTTGGTGAAGCGCATACACGTTAGTAGTATATGCAATGCCGTAAGAGCCTTTTGATTGTGGTGCTGCCACTGAAGACACTCAGAAGGAGGAAGAATAGTAGACGAAACGAGCAAGAAAGACATTCTACAACTGTGCTCTGGGAACGCAATGTGGGGCGCACAAATTGTACCACACTCCTCGTTTGAAAAGAGACTTATGCGCTGGAAAGCAGTAATTTTAACGCTCCAGCCACAGGTTTTCAGAACGTTGCTTTCTGCAGCTGACTGACGAATTAATCCTGCGGGCAGAGAGCCGAACGGGAATGTGACACGCTCGAATGGCAGACAGAAAGGAAGCGCACGCCCGCATGGGCTTTTTGTCATCCTCTGCAAAGCTCAGCCCCACTAGCGACGCAGCCCGCTTTGCGACTTCACTGGTCTCTGTCTTTTTTTTCCCGTCGCATATTTTTTTTCGCTTTGTGTCAGGACGAGCGGGAAGAGAGCGCTGGAGAGTTCACAGTGGAGTGGAGAAGCCTCGACGGTCGCTCCTTAATGACGCTCAGCGAATAAGGTCGAGGGCTCCGCCGCGAATGCCTGCCCGGCTCCCTCTCCCCGGTCCGAAATAATTTAGGGCGCTGTTTGCGTGGCGCACATAATGATCCCTGCGGTACGCCAGCAGGGCGCGCGGATGAAGGGCCGCCGCCAGGCCGCTAACGGGCACACCCACACACACACACACCCCCGCCCCCGCCCACACACAGTGTGCGCCTTAATTAAAGGTCGCAGAGCCCGGCGAGGGCTGGCACCGCGGAGGCCGCGCGCCCGGGCTACACGCCCAGCGTTGTCTGTGATGCATGGCCGGCTCACGTGGCTTACACGGGACAGAGCTCAGATTTATGTCACGGCTGGTCGCTTCCTCAATAGCGGAAACTGCTCCTCTCCAATTTGTATGATGAATCTCGGCTCAACAGATCGCCGTTTACGCTAATTACCGTACGGTGGCGTCATGCACACGCGCCCTGCACAGTCTGTTCGGCGCCTACTGGCGAAAGGCATCAGCACGACCTTTCCAAATCCCAGCCACGCTATATACCTAAAAATTAGCGCGTTTCATTTCCCTACTTCTTCCCTACCATTTAATTTGGAGGACTGATTAGGCGGCCCCGGTGACCGAGCGGTTCTAGGCGCTTCAGTTCGGAACCTCGCGACTGCTACGGTCGCAGGTTCGAATCCTGCCTCGAGCATGGATGTGTCTGATGTTCTTAGGTTAGTTAGGTTTAAGTAGTTCTAAGTTCTAGGAGATTGAAGACCTCAGATGTTAAGTCCCATAGTGCTCAGAGCCATTTCAACCATTTTGGAGGTCTGATTCTAATGTTTCCCGTCTTGTTAAGTCATCAGATGACCAAAAACAACTGCAAAATAATATAGACAAGGTATTTGTATTGTCAAAAATGTGGCAATTAACTCTAAATAATGAAAAGTGTGAAACCCACATGCGTACTAAAAGAAATTCGCTAAATTTCGATTACAATGTTACTTATAATCCGTCTTGATTGCAAACTTTCTTTATTCAAATGCCCGGTTTCGGTTCATCCAGAACCATCTTCAGATCTGATATTTCAGTTACAGTATGGTGTGATGCAGCATGTGAAAGTTGCTGGATTTGGACGGGTTACTCCTGTAACTGAAGTATCAGATCTGAAGATGGTTCTGGATGAACTGAAACTGGTCATATAAATAAAAAAAATATTGCTATCAAGACGGATTATAAGTAACATTGTACAATCACTGATTGCTGCTATCCCATCAGACATTATGTCTGTTTTTGCAAAATTACGATTACACGATAAATCACACAAATATAAAGGCTGTAAATTCAACTAAATACTTAGGGGCTACAATTGCGAATAACTTCAATTGAAGCGATCCCGTAGATTATGTTGTTGGTAAAGCACACAAAAGACAACGAGTTATTGGTAAAACAATTAGAACAAAAATGGCTCTGAGCACAATGGGACTCAACGTTTTACATCATCAGTCCCCTAGAACTTAGAACTACGAAAACCTAACTAACCTAAGCACATCACACACATCCATGCCCAACACAGGACTCGAACCTGCGACCGTAGCAGCAGCGCGGTTCCGGACTGACGCGCCTAGAACCGCTCGGCCACACCGAAAACACTTAGAAAATACAACAGATCGACTAAAGAGACTTGTCCGCCTCTTCTGCAGTATTGTTGTGCGGTGTGGGATCCGCGTCAGTTGGGACTGACGGAGGATATCAAAAAAGGTTAAATAAGGGGCAGGTCATTTTGTATTATCGCGAAATAGGAGAGAGACTGCAACGGACATGACGCGTGAATTAGGTTGGCAGTCATTAAAATAAAGGCCTTTTTCGTTGCGGCAGAATGTCCTCGTCAAATTTCACCGACTTTATTCTCCGAATGCGAAAATATTCTGTTGACTCCCATGTACAGTCTTAGACATAAAACCTGGTCGCCGGCCGGCCGCCACAGAGACTAAGTCCGAGTCGTTCACTTAAGGTGGCCAATAAAACTGACCGCCCCCGACAACTCAAAGTCTAGCTATCCGCACAATCCGGTAACACTGTAAGATGCGGAAGTGTTAGGAGGAAGTGTTGTCTACTTCCGAGCTGCTCTCGGACTGCGTGAGCCTTGGGTCTAGTTGTCTAGTAGCCAGCGTGTTCGGTCAGAGAGGCGGTTGGACTCTGTAATAAAAAAACTGAGTTGAAGGATGAACTACTGAACTTGAACAGGATGTCTTGCGACGTCCGCAGCGACTCGACACAACGATCAATAACGCACAAAAAAAGTGGTAATCGTCGTGCATTCTAAACATGTAGTCGCATGTTCGCTTCCAGTGTATTTTTCTTTTTTCTTTTTTTTTTAACCACATGTCGGTCTAAAGTTATGAGTCTGATTGAACATGGAAGATAATTCGTTTAACATTCTACTCACAAGCAATATCAAGTATTTCAGAAACAATTCCGCAGGACAGCTCGTGGCTACGTCGCGATCAAAACAGCTAAAACTGCTTACGCTCGAGCGTTTCCTCGCACTGCAGCGGCTACCGGCCACCGGCCAGACGCCTCCCGCAGCCTGAAATCAGGCGCCGCCCAGGTGAACGCGGTGCGACGCTGTCAGTGTGTGTATCAACTGTCATTTTCGAATTTGAAGTTCTAATTATCATCTTGCAGTTAAGCATTGGATTCTGCATACAGTCGTTTGACTGTTGAAAATGGTTCCAACAAATCACCACTAGGAAACACTGCTCTTTATCGCAATAACTCAAGATGTAAAGCAATACCACGATACTATAAATATCAGGGAACACCTTATCACAGATAAGACTGTCCTTAGGGCTTGTAAGCTCACATTTATTACAATAAATGACATACCTGAAATGTTACCACTCTCATTATTACGTCAGACAGGTAATGCACGTAGTAAGTTCGTCGGATTCATGGTTTCCTCTTCAAAGTAACATGCCGTACTTATTATTCAACACAAAATGACATTAAAAATATAAGTTTTTCACGAGCTGCTAGTTGAGAATATGTATGAACTTCAAATGACACGACGAACCGTCTCTTTCTGCATATGGATTCAAACCCTGGCCATGCAGACCAAGCGAAGAATCCGTGACTGACGGAAACTAACAGTCATTCCAGACTAGGCATACAGAGAGTGATATACCTCGATTTTAGACAGTATCAGTTAGGAAACATCAACTTTAAGTGACATAACGTAAACATTTTTACCGAACGCGAATTCCTATCCAGCATATATTGTGCCTGTTAACGAACTACGAGAGTTTTTAAATATTGCTTCTTCACAAGTAACTTACTTGAAATGACGTGAGGTATAGCTTTGTGTTGGAAGTGATTCGAACCCTGAACCTAATCGGATTGTTATCGAAGCACAATTAACTGTGTCGTAGCAGATTTTCTCTGCAGTAGCAAGATGTTTTAACTGAAATGACGAGATGAAACATTAATTTTTTCCTTACCAGGACTCCAACCCGGCAACTATCGCTATTACGTTCTAGAGAAAACGAACGTTAAATATGGGTTTGTTACACCAGAAGCTACATGTGAGCATGTTTGAACTAGAATTAATATGACGAAGAGTTCAGTGCTGACTGGTAATGGAACACCACACATATCGTTGCTGACTACACATAAAGAGACGTCAGCTACCGAATTTTTCTCCACCAGCTGCTGGGAATAACATCCTTGAACTTACAGTGATCTCACAAATAGTTCTGTGTCTCACTGGGAGTCAAAAACGTCAGATGTCGTTAGTGTTGACAAGGAATGAAAATACAGTCGCAGGTTCGAATCCTTCCTCGGGCATGGATGTGTGTGATGTCCTTAAGTTAGTTAGGTTTAAGTAGCTCTAAGTTCTAGGGCACTAATGACCTCAGATGTTAAGTCCCATAGTGCTCAGAACCATATGAACCATAAGAACCATTTTGTTATTGCACGTACTGTAGCTAACCTACTCACCATTACACAACCTAAAAAAAATTACTCATATGTAAGGACAAGCCGCGTGGAGTCGCTCGGTTAGAGGCGCCATGTCACTGATTGCGTTGCCCCTCCCGCCGGAGGTTCTAATCTTCCCCCGGGCATGGGTATGTGTGTTGTTCTTAGCTTAAGTTAGTTTAAGTAGTGTGTAAGTCTAGGGACCGATGACCTCAGGAGTTTGGTCCCATAGGAATTCAAACACACAGATTTAAGCACAGACATGGTTAGATGTAGATGTAGATGTAGGAGGAGGAGATGAGTGTTTAACGACCCGTCAACAACGAGGTCATTAGAGATGCAACACAAGCTCGGATTATGGAAGGATGGAGAAGGAAATTGGCCTTGCTCTTTCAAAGGAACCATCCCGGTATTTGGCTGAAGCGATTTAGGGAAATAACGGAAAACCAGAATCAGAATGTCCGGACGCCGGTTTGAACCGTCGTCCTCACGAACGCGAGTCCAGTGCACCACCTCGCTTGGTGCCACGAGTAGATAATAAAATAGGTTATTCAAAGTTCAGCAGTGTTCTTGCTTCTATTGCTCCCATTATCAAGTGTGTAGGATGAATTATAAAGTGTGTAGGATGAATTACGTCCCTGGTGACTTTAGTGTACAATCTACTTTCACCAGTGTTGCAACTACATATCCATCCGTCATTGCAAGTTTACGCTAATACTGTTCGTTCCGTGCTATGAGCGTAGTTTTCTTGCAAAAATATGTAAGTGAAAGATAATGAAACAACACGTCTCGCACGGGAGAGTTGGTGGCAATGGCGTATGGCACACCATTGGATCGACAACCTCTCAGCGTTCGGTTTTAATCTGTCGGCGAAGTAAGTGATGCGCGCGCGCGCGTGCTTGTGTGTGTGTGTGTATGTGTGTGTGTGTGTGTGTGTGTGTGTGTGTGTGTGTGCGGGCAATACTTTTTTTCTACTGCGACAGGAATGTACCGATGGCAGACGTTTCCCACGATGAAAAGAAACCAATTAAAATCGTAACGAACGTTGTTTATGACAACAAATGAAAAAGAGCACGCAGCGGCTATGAACGCAATAAAAAGAGGCCCGCGGCGAGGGGTGCAATTATTCAATGGCTCCGCCTCATTCGGCCTAACGATCGCCATTTCAACACCGCCGTGCGCAGCGGAAATAGCGACACTCATGTATCCAGTAACTCGAAAACGTCCTCCAGATGTTGCCACGCAACAAACACAAACATTTTTCTTTCTATACTGATTGTAATGTTGCCATGAGACTACAATGTTTGTAGTGTACATATGACATACGTCTATTATCTTGCGCTGAACTTCAAATAAATGACACTGCCCAACAATAAAAAGTGAAGCACACAGAGGGCATCGTCGGATGTCAATATAACTTCGTACTGTGCATGTTATCGGGCGGGTATATAGGTGATTAAAGTTGCAGTTCTCCCTGACAGGGAGAGTGACCACTAGCCACTCTGTTGCTCGTGTTTAGCGTTGTTGCCATACCTAGTAAGTTATACAATGGGCGTGAACAGCGTCAGTTAGTGAATGATCCGCGTGGGACGACACGGAGATGCCATGTACTCGTCTGAGGTAGTGTTAACAACACCTGCGGCGTTGCAAACTATCCTCAGTGTGAGTCTTGATTTGGCTGGCTTGTCGAATCCTGCAGTATCGAGATTTGTGGGGCATTCAGAGGTAATAGTGGATCGATGTTGAACTGCATGGGAACGTCGTCAAGGTTCCAACTGACCACATCTGAATACCCATAACAGATAAAATGTCCAAATGTGTGTGAAATCTTATGGGACTTAACTGCCAAGGTCATCAGTCCCTAAGCTTACACACTACTTAACCTAAATTATCCTAAGGACAAACACACACACCCTTGCCCGAGGGAGGACTCGAACCTCCGCCGGGGCCAGCCGCACAGTCCACGACTGCAGCGCCGTAGACCGCTAATCCCGCGAGGCCCCATAAAAGAAGACAGCTGTATTATGCACCAAGCAAATCATGACACTTTCACCACTGTCCCTACCAGCCGACAACAAGTAATGGACTCCTTGGAACATTCTGTGTCATTTCACATCATTGTCCAAAGACTAGCAGCTGCCGGACTTCGTAGTTATGCCGTAACGGACGCCTGCATTTTGAGGGACGATGTGACCAGGAAGCATGGACTGTTGATTAATGACATCAGCAATGAATTGTGGTTCTGCATTACCCGAGACGACCACCGTAGGTGAGTGTGGAGGCGATTTGGAGAGAAGTCCTATTCCTCTAATGTTATGGAGAGGCATTATGTGTAGGGTGCCATCGGGTATGACATCAGGTCGCAGTTGGAAGTGATTGAGAAAACTTTGATGGCTCAACGATACTTGACGGACATCATGCGCTCTCATTTGTTACCTCTCAAGGACAGGACCGTGGCGTCCTTTTCCAATAGGAAAACGCTCGACTACGCATGACACGTTTGTCTGTGTGATTCTGAGATACTTCCGAACCAGCAAGATCCCCAAGCCCTAACCGATATAACATGCGTGGGACATCACCTTCATCCCAGTGCTGTGCTGGTATACGGGATATTAAGAACCTGTTACGACAGTTGTAACCCAGTTTGCGTCAAGAGTGGATTAAACAGCTGTATGATACCTTTCCCAACCGAATGACAGCATTCATAATTTGCAATTACTCGAATAATATCACAAGCCCTCTCAAACTGAGATAATATATTTCTTTTCCTCCTCCTCTCCTGGAGGCTTCACTTTTTTGTAAGGCAGACTATTACAGTAATCTCATGCTCAACAGAGACTATTATCAGCTATTCTGTCTGAAGATTATAGAAGCATACCAATTATCACTCGATACCTGTTAATGGAATTTTACGTTATAGAAACACTTTTACCTGGAACTTTCTCCTATTATTTCATAACTACTTTTAGTAAAATACATTTCCATTCTGTGTAAATGGTGTACCATATGTCGAGAATATTTGCAACGTTGTTACCGCACTTTTCACAGAGATACCGAACTAGGTGGTGCAGTGTTTAACACTGTGTCGTTTGTGCAACAGGGCACAAATTATGTGAATCGCAAAAATTTTCGAAAAAATGCTTTTGCTCTTGGGATCCGTCGCTGAGTCAGTTGTCTTACAGGAACTCGCCGCCACCGAAGTAAACAAAGGTTTTCTGGGCTGAGAAGGGATTGCTTTCTTTGATGGAAAATTTAGCGAGACTCACCTGGGTGGAATGCGTAATGCTAGATTGCATATGACTGCTCGATGTCGAGTAGAAACAGTTATTTTTACTGTGACCGGTAGGTCTGCGGGCCTCTCTTACGTGCGACGAACAATCGGTGCCGGTTATCGTTCTATGGTAGGGATATATGTATTGGAAACAGTTACTCAAAGAAAATTTGTAAAGAAAATCCTAATACGAAAGAACTAATTTGTAAACACTGACAAAGAGTTCCTTGTATCAGTACACTCGCAATACGAGCCTGGGCTCTATCTTCGATTATTTATAGCACCTAAAAGAAAGATAGTGTTTCATCTAACGCTGTTGACTATACAAGATGTCCCAGGAGGAATGGTCAATATTCCTTTATATGACAGGAAAGACCATTCGAAGTGAAAACATTTAGTGAACAAGAACTCTAAAATGCATACCTTGAGAGTTATCATCGTTTCTTCATCTTGGATACTGTGAAACAAATCTCTGTTATTGAATATTTTGCGAGGTGGTAGAATGGACCAAAACAAGAAAAAAAGTCCAGTAAACATGGGCTCTGAGGAGTATACTCTAACAGCCATGAGCGCTTGTTCACTTTTGCTAGTAGGAAACCCGTCTCTTCTACTGAGCAAGTACTCATAGCTCTTAACATACGCATTTCAGAGCGCATGTTTACTAGAATTTTTTTCTTGTTTTAATCCAAAGTACCTCCTCCTAGAATGTTGTAAGCAAAGAGCTTGCATTATAAGAGATTTGTTTCACAGTACCGAAAATTAAGAGGTATTCATAGCTCTTAAGGTGTGCTTTTTGGAGCCCATGTTTGCTAGACTTTTTTGCTTCCAACTATCGTTCCTTTCATATCACTGGCTTGATCATTCCTCCTGGGAAACCCTGCATTTCTGACACTACGTGATTAATTCAACGTGACGAACAGGTGATAACTGTCGAGGATAGCGACGACTCCATATGCTGAGAAAGCTTTTCGAAGAATATGAAAGTGAGATTTAAAAATAAACACAAAAAAGATATGTGATAATGGGTGGAGGCGAACAGCATGACTAATATTCTGTGAATTTTAATAATAAATATTTTTCTTCTATTAAACACCTAGGTTTAGCAATACGCTGGAATGGAAACAGTGCAGAAGAATTTAAAAATCAGATTGGACAAGGGAAACATTTTTATAAAAATTAAACTCAATCTTTTGGAATAATAACATTACAAACAAAACTAAAAAGATTATATACAAACCAAAACAGTATGAATACTTGAGTCAGACATTTAGAATGTAAGGAACAGACAAAAAAAATCAACCATTTTCTCTGTAAATGGTCTTTTGGAGATAAAACGTTACTGAGAGCCCCTTGGAAATGTTACATGCTTCACGCTGTCATCGACTGTGAAGTATTTATGGGCCATTGGTAGTCAGCTGAAACCGTGCAGCCACTGAACAATTTGGGTGAGCTTCAACTGACATAAACTACTAGGAGTATGGCCGCTACGGTCGCAGGTTCGAATCCTGCCTCAATCATGGATGTGTGTGATGTCCTTAGGCTAGTTAGATGTAAGTAGTTCTAAGTTCTATGGGACTGGTGACCTCAGAAGTTAAGTCCCATAGTGCCCAGAGCCATTTGAACCATTTTTGCTAGGGGTATTCGGCATGTAAGGTCCTATCGGTCGCGAAATGGAAACCTCAGCGAAAATAAAAATGTATAATTTGCAAGAGTTTGCTATACATTCCAGCTACTTCTCTCCCACTTAGAAATCTGTGGCAGTGTTGTATCAATTTTCCAATACCCTCGTCATAGAAGGCAGCTACCTGCGCTTCTAAACACCCGTTGCTGCTTAGGATCACGTTTGAATTTCGTACAGTGGTTTAAAAAATGGTTCCTAGTAGCTTTACACTGTACACCAGAGCAAACACAGGGTCGCGCAACTCTCCAAATGAGTCCTACCACGTTCACGGTGATTCCAACCTCACGTTGTCCTTAGAGAAGGGGTGAATTATCAGGGGGTGTCGGCTGTTTCAGAGGTTGTCAAGTGTGTAAATGAATGCTTCAAGGCTCTGGCTCTAAGCACTATGGGACTTAACATCTGAGGTCATCAGTCTCCTAGGCTTAGAACTACTTAAACCTAACTAATATGAAAACATCACACACATCCATGCCCGAGGTGGGATTCGAACCTACGACTGTAACAGCAGCGCGGTTCCGGACTGAAGCGCCTAGAACCGCTCGGCTACAGCGGCCGGCAATGTTTCAAGGGAAGTGATAGTTTCATAGACGGCTTTTGTACCACCTCCTGAGGTCTTCTGGTGTCTGAAATGTCTTACTTTGCCACCAATAAGAAAATCGAGTTTTTGTGAATGCTCTGTGTTGCGGTTCTGACCTCCACCGGAGAGACGTTGGAGAAGGTGTGTGTATAACAAGGAGTGTGACGATCTTCCTACCAGGTGACACATCCAGAGTGGTTTTGGGAAGAATTTTGGTGAAATTTGCTGCCTATTTGACCTCTTTAGCCCTCTAATACCTCATATAGACTTCTGAGCTCTAGCCTTTTTTCGCAATCCGACGTCTAACTGTAGAAAGCATCGGCGACCCCGAGGGTGACGTCACAGGACGCCATGCTTTTGCACCATTGTGGGAGAAGGTTAAGGACCCCTTTCAGTAAAATTTCAGATTTCTACTTTCAATGTGGGAAAATGACAGAGTTTCAAAAAAGTGTCTAATTCTTTTCGCGATTTATTTAGAAATGTCGGGATCTTAAGAATCGTAAATAAAGAAATCATAAAAGTGATGGAAGTGGAAGGAACATAATATAAGGTACGGAGAGAAACAGGTTACGACAGTATGTGCATCTGGAACGAATGTGATAACAGATGGAAGCGAAAGGTGTTGAAGTAGATGCTAGAGAGAAAAAAGACCGTGTCGACCGCATAGAAGACGGCCAATATATATCAAGGAATCAATGGACTCTACGAAGCTTATAGAAGGTGCATGGGAAGAATGTAAATTATGAAGGTTGAGAGATTAGAAGCATTAGCTGAAAACAACTCGCAAACATAAGGAAAGAAACTTGTGTGCCAATTGCATGGGAAAAATAATCGGTTGGGGTACCAGGTAGGCCAGGAGGACTCCTTCGTCTGCTCCTAGCGGAATTTTCACGGCACTAAACACAGTCGCTAGTTGCCTGTCTTCCTCCTCCTTGTTCTACAGTTGTTCTCACTTCCTTCCTCTACCCTACTGCTTTCTCGTCTCCTCCCTTCTGCACACACACACACACACACACACACACACACACACAGACACACACACACAGCAGGAAGAGGTAATAAATGCCCGCAACTCCCGCAGCTACTGCAGGGCTCCAAAGGGGCCTGCGGTTCCCAGAGCCCTTCAGTTCTTGTAAACCGGGCTACGTTTGCGAGTGGAAATCCCAAAAGAGCGATAGCCTTTACTGAGTGGAAGATGCTACAGTCCTAGAGAACTCTTTCCAAGGAATACAACAGACAAATGTGCAGTTGCAGTAAACGAACTGCCTATACCGTGACCTCTCGACAGTTCTATTTTTATAATTACTAAGGAAGCCTAGAAATCTTTGCTACTCGGAGAAATAACAAAGCGTTCATAGACAATCGTTGTTTACAGTGGCGGGCAGTACTACTGAATGGAAGAGAACTACGACAGACATCCTGGCTTTCTAATGACTGCGTCATAACGTGACGGACTTCGGAATATTTACAGCTGCACATATTGTATATTCTGTAAGCCACTGCTCTGCTTAATAGTTATAACATTTACTATTCCTGTTTCTGTATGGAGAGCTATAGATCAAGGGAAGATCCAGTGCATTCACAAGGCAGCTATTATGCGCTTTTCATGTGTCCTCTTTACACGATGGCTAATGGATGGACTAAATATTCTGCGTGGCAAACCTATTTATTAATAATAAATTGTATTACCAACAGTGACTGTTGTTTTTCTTTTTTGTAAGACTTTACCATCAATTTTGGACATCACTATCTCACCAAATCAATTTACTGCTAAATAGCATCCTAAGTGTTGTCAGTGTTGTTTTAATACAGCTTGCATATACTTCATTATACAGCTGACATCTTTTGTTGGGCTGCAAAATTCACGAAGAGTAGCCATTCAACTGTAAAGGTTCTCTTCTGCACGAGTTCAACACAAACTGTAATAATTAGACGGGACAACGCTCTATCACGCAACCTTTCTCTTGACAACACATATCACAGAACTTCATTTCTGCTAATAAAACATTCAGTTCTCATGAGCCAGTCCTGCTAACTATCACGTACATCCATCTTGTGATATGGAACTTATTTGATCGCGCAGTAACCTTCTCATTCACTGTCAATTACCACCTGTGGATGCAGTGCAATCTATAAATTGCTCATGCATAGCACACGCTGTCATACACAAGTGACTTACTGCGCTCCGATGCGTCTGAGCACACCAAGTTTCCATAACTAATAAAGGGTGGTCAATTGATCGTGACCGGGCCAAATATCTCACGAAATAAGCGTCAAACGAAAAAACTACAAAGAATGAAACTTGTCTAGCTTGAAGGGGGAATCAGATGGCGCTATGGTTGGCTTGCTAGATGGCGCTGCCATAGGTCAAACGGATATCAACTGCGTTTTTTTAAAAATAGGAACCCCCATTTTTTTTACATATTCGTGTAGTACGTAAAGAAATATGAATGTTTTAGTTGGACCACTTTTTTCGCTTTATGATAGATGGCACTGTAATAGTCATAAATGTATAAGTACGTGGTATCACGTAACAGTCCGCCCACTATCTCGGTAATAGGATAGAAACCTGTGCGACTGTCCTCTCGTAATCAGCTAGCATGAGGGATAAGGAATTCTTCAGGTTTACCCTCATCGGAGTGCTATGCCTAAAATGAAAAATTGCGTAAGACAGGAGGAAAGGCTTAGAGCATCTAAAAGCAATTACAACAAAAAGAGCGATGACAGACGCAGCGGCCAGAGGAGGTATTATCGTGGGTCTTCCGCCCTGTCCTAGCCCCAAAAGTAGTTAACAACGTCATATCCGGGAATAAAAACCATTTCCTCTTAAAAAAACGAAGAACCCGATCAACTGCCCGTATGTCGTCCGCCAGTATTAGAGGCAAAGAATTCGGAAGACCAAACTTGGAGTCCACAACCAGAACCAGAACGAGGGGGCATTCCACCAGGATTTGAGTAATTGTCTGTAAGGCTTCGTCTGTAAGAATTCGGTTAAACTTCTGATAACACTAAACAGTGCATTTTGAGCTCTTCCAAAAATGTTGCTGGTGCAAATGTTTCTCCTCAGTCAAAAAGTTAACGTCATTTTGGATACTTCTGAGGTCATCAGTCCCCTAGAACTTAGAACTATTTAAACCTAACTAACCTAAGGACATCACACACATCCATGCCTGAGGCAGGATTCGAACCGCCGACCGTAGCGGTCGCGCGGTTCCAGACTGATGCGCCTAGAACCGCTCGGCTACTCCGGCTGGCAGATACCACTGTTCTCTCTAATAAATTCCTTCCTGTCAAGGAGACTATCACGGTTTGGGGCTATTCCTTCCTGTTTTCCACCGATTTTGCTACTCCTACATACTACCATAATTCACTCAAATTTATGTCTGACGTCAATAACTCCAGACGATCTATCTTTTGACTAAGCAACTGATGACCATCCGGCGTACAGTATTAATAATATTCCACCCCCCTCCCCCTCCCCTTCCTATCGCAATAGTGAATAGTACATGGTAGATGTCTGTGTAATCCCAATTCTCTCTAAATTGAGTAAACAAATCTGTGGCGAATTAAGCTGTTTTTCTTTGAATTTCCTCCTTCGGTAATCCAACTTCGTAAATATCCCATACAGGAGAAAAACACTACAGAATCGTTGGGGCGAATATTTTGTAGGCGACCAGCTTTGCGAATTAACAGAGGGAGAAAAAGAAGTTATTCATTTCTTAGATTTATTCTATTTCCTTGTCAGGATTAGGTTTTTGTCTTTGCTGCTCTCCCATTAGCAGTTCAGTCGGTACCAGGAAAGGTGCTCAACATAAACACGTATCATAAAAATGTATGTTTCATACCGCTTCCTAAACCACTGGCCCCATTTCAACTTAACTCGGTACACATATCACTTACAGTCTGAGAAAAATTGCTGTGGGGATAGAACCACCTTCCTATAAAAGTTGTGGTGATTCAGGTGAAAAAGAATTGTAGCCCAAGATGCAAGAACACCTGCACTTTATTCACACAATGTTTGAGAATGAGACAGTGTGGAGAAGGAGATGGACTGAGACAGGAGGTGGGGAGGGGATGGACAGAGACATGGGGAGGAAGAAATTGATGAACAAAGGGAAGACGAGACAGAAAGAGAGAGGGAGATAAGGACATGGACTGAGAGAGAAAGGAGAATGAGACGGACAGAGAGAGGTAGAGGAGATGGAGCGGAGATTGGCGGGACAGGAGGAGATGGACTTAGAGGGGGGAGGATCAGATGGACAGAGAGAGGGAGGAGTAGCAGATGGACTGAGAGTGGGGGTGGAGGATGTGGACAGAGAGAGGGCGGAGGAGAAGAGAGGGGGTGCGGAGGGAGGGAAGGAGGAGGTGGACTGACAGAGCTGGAACAAGAACGAAACCGGCAGTACCAGGTACTCAGTTAGTTCTGAAATAAATGTCAATTTGCAGCAGTAATGTTCACATGTGACCATCGTGTTTACATCTACATCTCGATCGGTATACCGCAAGCCACGTTACGATGTCTGGTGTACGATCGTTCTATTACCATTATCACCCACTAGCATCCCTATTCCTTTCTGAAATGGTGAATGAAAACAACGACTGTCTATAAACCTCCGTACGAGCTCTAATTTCTCTGATTTTCTCATCGTAGTGATTTCATGAAACATATGCGAGAGGAAGTGATATGTTGCACGACTCTCCGTGGTGCGTATGGACTCGGAATTTCAACGGTAAACCTCTGTATGACGTGCAACGCCTCTCTTGCAGTGTCTACTACAGGGCACCGTTGAACATCTTTTATACTCTGGCACTTACTAAAAGATTCCGTGATTAAACGAACTGCTCTTCATTGGATACTTTTTTTCTATCTCCCCTAGTAATCCAATATAGCAAGGATTCCAGACTGAAGAGCTATTACACAAAAACCGGCCGAATAAGCACTTTCTAAGACACTTCTCTCACAGATGAATTATATTTCCTGGTTGAAACCAGTAAATCTTAGCTTGGCACCTGCTTGTCCTACAATCAGTATTATGTGGTAATTTCACTTTAGTCACTCCTAATGGTTGTTATTAGGTATTTTACATTTGTTATTGTTTCCAGTGATTTATCCACAATAATGTAATTGAAAAGTAATGGATCTCTTCTCCTTACGTGAGCGCTCTACGTTTAGTTAGTTCAGGTTCAACTGCCATTCCGTGCATCAGTCATCGATTCTCGGCAGGTATTCCTACATTTCGCCACTGCCTCCTAGCGTTGCAATCTTTCTGTAGACAACAGTATTATCTGCGAACAGCCTGATGGAGGCTCTGACGTTATCTACAGCATCGTTCATACATGTTGTAATCTGAAATTGCCCTAAAACACAGCCGATTCCGTTCCGTTGGAAACCATGCATTAAACAACGTCTGCGAAATCGTTTACTTTTTTGCGCGAGTTTATGTCCCTGGTGAGGTGTAAAGATATGCTCGGGCTCTCTTCTGCTAAAGAATGATACAATTTTTGGCTGCCTAGTGAAGATATATCTATACGCGTCACTATGAAGGAACAGCAGACTGACCAATCAGGTCTCAGCACGGAAAAATTTGCAGGAAGACTACAGGCAGAAAGGCGTTCTCTTTCCTGCATCTTTCTGCATCCTGGTCTGGGGTATCTTCCTCCTGAGTTGTTGGGATTACACGCATCGCTAGGACGCTGCCTGTACTTTCATGGTGTTCAATTTTCATGGTCTTTTCCACACTGTAATTTCGGGTGAGCCCGTTGTTAGTCAGCCCAGCTCGCCATGCGGGATTAGCCGAGCGGTCTAGGCGCTGCAGTCATGGACTGTGCGGCTGGTCCCGACAGAGGTTCGAGTCCTCTCTCGGGCATGGGTGTGTGTGTTTGTCCAGAATGTTCTTCAAAGCAATCGAAAACAATTGTGGACCGGTGACATGGCACATTGTCATCTATGAAAATTGTGTTGCTGTTTTGGAACATGAAGTCCATGAATGGCTGCAAATGGTCAATGATGGGTTCAGTTTGACCAGAGGATACAGTCCATTCCATGTAAACACAGCCCACAGCCTTGTTGAGGCACCACTAACTTGCACAGTAACTTGTCGACAACTTGGTACCATGGCTTCGTAGGGCCTGCGCCACACTCTAATCCTATCATCAACTCTGACCAACTGAAAACGGGTCCCACCTGACCAGGTTACGCTTTTCCAGTCGTCTACGGTCCAACCGATATGGTCACGTGTCCAGAGGAGGAGCTGCTGCCGATGTCGTGCTGTTAGCAAAGACACTCGCGTCGGTCGTCTGCTACCCTGCTACTACAGCCCATTAACGCCAGATCTCGCCGCACAGTCCTAACGGACACACTCTCGTGCGTCCCACATTGACTTCTGTGGTTACCTCAATCAGTGTTGCCTGTCTGTTAGCACTGACAATTCTACGGAATCGCCACTGCTCTCAGTTCTTAATTGAAGGCCGTCGGCCACTGCGTTGTTAGTGGCGAGAGGTAATGCATGAAATTTGGTATTCTCGACATAGTCTTGTCACTGTGTATCTCGGAATATTGAATTCCCCTAAGATTTTAGAAATGAAATGGTCCATGCGTCTAGTCCCAACGCGACCAAAGTCTGTTAATTCCCGTAGTGCAGCCATAATCACATCGGAAATCTTTTCACATGAATGATCTGAGTACAAATGACAGCTCCGCCAATGAACTGCCCTTTTATACCTTTTTTACGCGATACTATCTCCATCCGTATAGGGCTGGGTTGTCTTGGGGGAAGAGACCAGACTGTGAGGTCATCGGTCTGATTGGATTAGGGAAGGACAGGGAAGGAAGTCGGGCGGGCCCTTTCAAAGGAACCATCCCGGCATTTACCAGGAGCGATTTAGGGAAATCACAGGAAACCTAAATCAGGACGGCAAGACGCGGGATTGAACCGTCGTCCTCCCGCATGCGAGTCCAGTGTGCTAACCACTGCTCCACCTCGCTCGGTCCCTCTGTATATGTGTATATCGCTATCCCATGACGTTGGTCATGTCAGTATGTACATCACTAAGGATATAGTAGGATGGAATTGTAAAAACCCTAAGAAAATGGTTCTCGGAAGGAACAAATTTAAGGAAAAGGAGTAAATTCTGTGATCAAGACGTGAACAGCACGGGATTGTCGCCCGGCCACCGCGTCGTCCTCAGCTGTTCATCATTTGCTGCGGATAGTGGGCATGGGGTCAGTACACCACACATCCGGCCGTTGTCGCCGTTTGGACCTTGGAGCCGCTGCCTCTCGATGAGACAGCTCCTCAGACGGCGTCACATGGCTATTTCACCACGGTCCAGTCTTCCCACCAAGGAGACCACCCTATCAGTACCGAGAATCGAATCGGGTCATCCGCATAATACTCTGGCTCCCTGACCACTAGGCAACAAAGGTGGACTGGAACAAATTCACTTACACTATTTTATTTTCCAACGACCAAGTTCTCCTAGTAGACGGAGAAAGCTTTACAAGAAAACATGTTCAAATTGAATAGTAGTTTACAAACTTATCAATCTACAGAAATATAATGCTGTAAATGTTTGTATAAGGAAGCATTTTGATAGAACTATGAGAAAAGAGGTAATACTAAGAATCCACAGCGTGGCTGTTAAGCCTGTTCTTATATATGGTAGTGAAAACTGGATACTAAGAAAATGAGACGAACGAAGACTTGAAGCAGATGAGAAAAAGTTTCTGAGGTCACTTCTTGGACAAACGCTAAGAGGCGGTTTGTAGAATGAAGATATAAGATAACAACTAGACGTTAAAACAACAGTGACAGAAGAAATTAGGCGCAACCAAAAAAAGTTGTATGTCCATGGCAAAGGATGTCAGCTGAGCGAATGCCGTGGCAAGCATTATATTGCAACCAAAGTCGAAGACGGACTATGGGACGGTCAATGAAGAGGTGGACACAACTGTTTTGTTAAAGTGCCTTGGTTTCGGAACAGGGCAACAGCTACTCCTTGAAATAGAAGAAGAAGAAGAAGAAGAAGAAGAGGCATTTACGATCCTTAGATGATATCAGTTTCAAATTTTGCTCTCGTCGGTGAAGAGAAACCATTCAAATGGTTCAAATGGCTCTAAGCTCTATGGGACTTAACATCTGAGGTCACCAGTCCCTAGACTTAGAACTACTTAAAACTAACTAACCTAAGGACATCACATACATCCATGCCCTAGGCAGGATAGGAACCTGCGACCGTAGCAGCAGCGCAGTTCCGGACTGAAGCGCCTAGAGCCGCTCAGTCACAGCGGCCGGCTAGAGAAGTCATTGATTGAGGCTCTATTCCAGGTTTTCCGTTACTCACGTTCTCTTCCCACAGTGTTATGGGCTTTGTGCTGTTGTTCGTAATGGACTGCTAGAATCCAAATTGATTGTGTGTTGACGGTTAGACACTGAGATGAAGCAACACTCCCAGTTGCGTCCAAAAAGACAACGCGCAGTCGTGCCGCATTTTCCTTAGGGTAACTATGAGCCAAAATTTGTTGGTAGCGGTCATCACCTTAGCGGCCACTACGAGGCAAACTTTTCAAGTTTTATGCCTGATGGTAGTGACTGAATGTTTGAATGTCGCTGAGGTGTACGGCAATGCGGCGGGCAAGTTCCCGTGCTCGCTACTCTTCTGTCCATAAAGCGATGTGTGCACTGTCTTAGTTTTAAACTATGCTTCGAGGGATATTGGCAGAGTTGACAGCTGCACTACCTTGCTCACGATTCGAGAAACAGCGCGCTGCACTGTGCTGCAGGTTAAGTTTTATCTCCATTACGCTTTTACTGTATGTAGCGATATCCATTCGTTAAAAGAGAATTAAAAGGTTTCGGATAGAGGAAACTGTATAAATCATTAGGATGTGAAAAACTTTTTGAGAAGTTTTGTGTAAATGTAAGTCCTTTATCGGCAATGATTCATCCAAGTCAACCTTTTTCCTCTTACTTACCGTAAGGAAGTAGAGTGCATACTGCCTACTTGTGACATCTGACTGAGAGAACGATGTTTTCTTTGATCAGCTGCTGATGTATTCGTGTGTTTGGCTGCGCAGGTGAACATCTCCAACGCGTGGTTCCTGCCGCAGGAGGGCTACCCAGTCTTCTACCGCTACTTCCGAGACCGCATCACGTGGTTCGAGGCGGACGCAGTCTGCCAGTTCCACCACGCCAACCTCGTCACAGGTACCTTTCCTAATAACAGTACACCTCTTTATACACTACTGGCCATTAAAATTGCTACTCCAAGAAGCAATTCATGTGATTAACGGGTATTCATTGGACAAATATATTATGCTAGAACAGGCATGTGATTACGTTTTCATGCAATTTGAGTGCATAGATCCTGAGAAATCAGTACCCAGAACAACCACCTCTGGCAGTAACAACGGCCTTGATATGCCTGGGCATTGAGTCAGAGCTTGGATGGCGTGTACAGGTACAGCTGTCCATGCTGCTTCAACACGACACCACAGTTCATCACTGGCATATTGCGACGAGCCAGTTACTCGGCCACCATTGACCAGATGTTTTCAACTGGTGAGAGACCTGGGGGATGTGCTGGCCAGGGCAGGAATCGAACATTTTCTGTATCCAGAAAGGCCCGTACAGGACCTGCAACATGCGGTCATGCATTATCCTGCTGAAATGTAGGGTTTGGCATGGATCGAATGAAGAGTAGAGCCACG
The DNA here is from genome assembly GCF_023897955.1 of Schistocerca gregaria. Lineage (NCBI taxonomy): Eukaryota > Metazoa > Arthropoda > Insecta > Orthoptera > Acrididae > Schistocerca > Schistocerca gregaria. Next base: position 243,102,300 of record NC_064924.1, read on the forward strand.
GGACGTAACACATCAGTAATATAACGTCCATTGTTCAAAGTGCCGTCAATGCGAACAAGAGGTGACCGAGACGTGTAACCAGTGGCACCCCATGCCATCACGCCGGGTGATACGCCAGTATGGCGATGACGAATACACGCTTCCAATGTGCGTTCACCGCGATGTCGCCAAACACGGATGCGATCATCATGATGCTGTAAACAGAACCTGGATTCATCCGAAAAAATGACGTTTTCTCATTCGTGCACCCAGGTTCGTCGTTGAATACACCATGGCAGGAAGCTCCTGTCTGTGATGAAGCGTCAAGGGTAACCGCAGCCATGGTCTCCAAGCTGATAGCCGGCCGCGGTGGTCTCGCGGTTCTCCGGAACAGTGCGACTGCTACGGTCGCAGGTTCGAATCCTTAGGTTAGTTAGGTTTAAGTAATTCTAAGTTCTAGGGGACTGATGACCATAGCAGTTGAGTCCCATAGTGCTCAGAGCCATTCCAAGCTGATAATCCATGTTGCTGCAAACGTCGTCCAACTGTTTTTGCAGAACGTCCTCATCTGTTGACTCAGGGATCGAGACGTGGCTGTACGATCCGTTACAGCCATGCGGATAAGATGCCTGTCATCTCGACTGCTAGTGATATGAGGCAGTTGGGATCCAACACGGCGTTCCGTATTATCCTCCTGAACCCACCGATTCCATATTCTGCTAACAGTCATTGGATCTCGACCAATGCGAGGAGCAATGTCGTGATACGATGAACCGCAATCGCGATAGGCTACAATCCAACCTTTATCATAGTCGGAAACGTGATGGTACGCATTTCTCCTCTTTAGACGAGGCATCACAACAACGTTTCACCAGGCAACGCCGGTCAACTGCTGTTTGTGTGTGAGAAACCGGTTGGAAACTTTCCTCATGTCAGCACGTTGTAGGTGTCGCCACCTGCGCCAACTTTGTGTGAATGCTCTGAAAAGCTAATCATTTGCATATCACAGCATCTTCTTCCTGTCGGTTAAATTTCGCGTCTATAGCACGTCATCTTCGTTGCAATTTTAATGGCCAGTAGTGTAGCACCCTTACCCTTATTTTTAAGGGCTTCTCCACTCTTCAGCAGCTGCCCTATATTCCTGTTCGCCAGCTTTCGCGATCAGCGTAGCCTTCCTCTTTCAGATCTCTTCCTCGTCATTGTAATAACTTCCGCTCTCCATGTTAACCTCGGCTGTCCACCTTTCGTCTTCCCTGGCGGCGACCATTCCAGGATTCCTTTTGGCCATCATCCTTGCTCCATCCGTCGCACATGGCCATACCACTGAAGAGCTCTGTTCTAAATCCTCTGCACGACTGGTGATCAATATTCATAATCTCCCTAATTTCTTCATTTCTTCTCCGCTCAGTTCTGGATATCCTGGCTGTCTACTTATTCCATCCATCTCTACAGCCTACACTCTGCTTCTCTGCAGCTCCCCCATGGTCCATCCTTGTGCACCGCACATTAGTATACTTTCCACTATTGTTTTCAGGATCCTCTTCTTTATTTCTTTTCATATTTCCCGACTCTACAGAACTCCATTTAGCATTTAAAGTGCTCCTCTTGCCTACTCGATCCTGCAATCCACATCTGCTTCACAGCTTCCGAGGAATGGTTGAGGAAAAGAAGAAACTACATCACATGTTGTAAAGCTTTGAGAATGAAGAGGAGTGTGATAGGTACAAAGTATACAAAAGAAGGACTAAGAAATTAACAAGAAAGTGTAAGGGAAAGGTAAAGAGTATGTGGGAAACAGAGCATTCGCTTGGATACAGGAGATTGGCAGAGGCATGGAGTATGGTAAGGCAGATGAAAATGGCTAGAAATGCTGCACCCACAATACAACCTATATCAATTGGACAGTGGAAAAATCGCTTTGAAGAACTTCTGATAGAATGAAGAAGAGGCCACCCGTTAAAAGCCAAAACAGAAGCAGTACTGGTAGAGGGAGAGGAAATACCAAGAGAGAAGTGTTTGTTATACATATCTGCTATCTATAAAAAGGGAGACAGGAAGCACCCAAATAATTATTAGGCAATTAGTGTTATGGCATCTATCAGCAGACTTTTTAATGCTTTACTGATAAACAGGCAGAAGAATGAGACTGAGAGAAAGATGCAAGAGGAACAGGCAGGTTTTACAGTGGGACGGCCTTGTATGGATCATATTTTTAACCTTTGGCAAATAAGTGGGAAGTCTTATTCTAAGTTCACTTAATATTTGTAGATTTAGAGAAAGCGTATTCCTTTGTATCCACCAACTCACTATGGGAAGCAATGGAGTATATCGGTGCAGAAGCATAACAGATATCCCTAATTCAGAGAATCGTACGTTAAATCAGTGAGGGAGTTGAGTGAGACATTCCAAACATGGAAATGAGTTAGATAGGTATGGAGTATGTCACAGACCGTGTTTAAAATATATATAGATGGATAATCAATACAAAATGGTTCAAATGGCTCTGAGGACTATGGGACTTAACATCTGAGGTCATCAGTCCCCTAGACTTAGAACTACTTAAACCAAACTAACCTAAGGACATCACACACATCCATGCCCGAGGTAGGATTCGAACCTGCGACCGTAGCGGTCACGCGGTTCCAGACTGAAGCGCCTAGAACCGCACGGCCACCCCGGCCGGCAATCGATACAAGTATTTAAACTATTTTACAGCTTTAATAATTCCTTGCGGCAGTACACTATCGCTGCCATCTCCTCCCACTACTAGATATTCTGCATTGTTCATGTTCATTTTAAGCCCGCCTCATTCAAATGATTCCATTAACTTCTTTATCACAAATCTGACATGCTGTGTACTTTGTCTATCAGCACATGATCATCGGTGAGTAATAATGAGCAGATTGTACCATGGTGAAAAGGAATACCTCCGCGTTACTGATTCCACCGTTCCAATATGTCTGCATATATATTTTAAACAGGGTCTGTGACATACTCCAGCCATTACACTTTGCTGTTAATTTCTTAGCCTTCCTTTTGTATACCTTGTCGCTATCCCAATCCGTTTCATTCCCAAAGCTTAACAGCATGTGATGTAGTTTCGTCTTTTCCTTAACCACCACTCCGTGGTCATCCATTCAATTCTTACTCTTCTCTTCCTTTCCCTTAGTAAAGCCTCCTCCCGTGCTTCCTTAACCGACTGTTTCAGATACCGTACAGCTCATTAGCACTCCAGCCCTCCTTCACTGCATCCAATCTTAGATATAATCTTTGCTTATGGTGTAAACGTAGGTATATTTTTGGAAATTTGTGGTAAGGTGTTATGGGACCAAACTGCTGAGGTCATCGCTCCCTAAGCTTACGCACTACTTAATATAACTTACGGTAAGGACAACACACACACTCATGCCCGTGGGAGGACTCAAACCTCCGACGGGGGGAGCCGCCCGGACCGTGACAAAACGCCCTAGACCGCACGGCTACCGCGCGGTGCTAAATATACGGATATATCAAACCTTGTAGTGTTAAAAGGTACAACCAGGCTGGACTGGCCTCCAATATGTGATAGTTATTAAGTCTTTTTTCGTGCACGAACAGCTGAAATAAATACTAGGAAACTCGTGTTACAGTGCTGTATAGTAAATTCCCAGTTTTTCTTTTGCCACTGAGTGGACTACACAATCTCGTTGTGAAGCTTTATTATTCTTGTCACATCCTCGGCTTAAACACAAGTCTCATGAACAATAATGAAGAGTAAGGATGGAACCTCGTCTGTGGCAGGAGAAGCCGCGAGGGCACAAGCGAAGCTTATACTGGGTATTCATTTTAACTAACGACATTGAAAAATTTCTAAAATTACACATCCGATAAAAAAATGTTATTATTCTAATTTGTTTGTCTCGGAAAGGTACATCCAAATATATCACACTCGCCCCATGTGTGAGTGGCAAGGGGCAACTTTCAAATCTTCGCCGGCCGCGGTGATCTAGCGGTTCTAGGCGCGCAGTCCGGAACCGCGGGACTGCTACGGTCGCAGGTTCGAATCCTGCCTCGGGCATGGATGTGTGTGATGTCCTTAGGTTAGTTAGGTTTAAGTAGTTCTAAGTTCTAGGGGACTGATGACCACAGCAGTTGAGTCCCATAGTGCTCAGAGCCATTTGAACCATTTTTCAAATCTTCTTTACAAGCCCCCGTTTGTTATTGCAGGTTACGTTTCTACTACAAAATCTACACACGTTTTCTGTGAAGCAATTTCACCATTTCGCCACAGTTAGGGCTATAACCAGAGAAGTGGAAATGGGTAAACAATCGTAATTTACGACATGCTACTCAAAGGTCCTTGAATATCCATTGGCACGTGAGACCTCAATTTCATGCTGCGAGGGTAGGACAGGCCAGTATTTAATAAGTTGTAATTGGAAATCCCATTCGCAATATTGTTTTCCTCCAACATATTTAACAGGAGACTGCTCGATGTAGCGAACTATCATAACTGGCAGTACTGCGACCGGAGTTCACGTATCGTGCAGACATCGAACAGACAGCGGCTCTAGACATTACAGTATTTGCGCAGTGCTTATTGCTGCACACCTGCCTATCATTTGAAGAAATGAAGTGCAAGTCGACGATAAATGTTATTCTGATTTACGGAGAATGTAGCAGAAATATTGAGGCTTCTGTTGCCTTGTATGTTGAGCGTTTTCCAGAGAAACCTCACCTTCGTTCGTTGTTTTATAAGGCGTCCACAGCCTTTATGTCTGATAGCAGCGTAGAGACCGGCAAAAGGAAAAGAAGCAAACGTTTTACAGGAGAAGTTAATGAAATAGCAGTGCTGGCAGCAGTGCACCACAACGTGCGGATAATCGCCCGGAAATTACATCGCATTCCGAAATGTTCGTAGGTAGTATTGTCACAATACTGCATAGTCATATAATCCACACCACATGTCACTGCATCAAGAACTTCATGGCGCCAATTTCCATACCCGGGTAGTGTTTTGTGAATGCGCGTGTCGACGAATGCAAACGAACCCAGCGTTCCTTGCAGAGAAACGTTTTTCCAGTGAGTCTACATTCACCAACCATGGCAGCGTTAACCCGCTTAACATGCATTACTTGAGTGTAGACAACTCCCACAGATTACGGCAAGTTGGCCGACAACGCCCTTGGTCTGTTAACATATGGTGTGGCATTATGGGGAACAAACTCATTGTCCCGTGTATTATCGACAATGCGTAGAATGGACGCAAATATCTAACGGTTTTGGAATAGGAACTTCGGCAAGGCATAGGTCCCGGGTTCGAGCCTCGGTCCGGCACACAGATTTAATCTGCCAGGAAGCTTCATATCAGCGCACATTCCGCTGCAGAGTGAAAATTTCATTCTGGAATCATCTCTAAAACATGTCACTGAAATATCCTTTCTTCCAGGAGCGCTAGATGTGCAAGGTTCACAGGAGAGCTTCTGTGAAGTTTGGAAGGTAGGAGACGAGGTGCAGGCAGAAGCAAAGCTGCGAGGACGGGGCGGGAGTCGTTCTTGGGTATCTCAGATGGTAGAGCACTTTGCTGCGAAAGGGAATGATCCCGAGTTCGAGTCTCGGTCCGACATACAGTTTTAATCTGCTGCTGCAGAGCGAAAATTTCAATCACGTTATGTCTTGTCACGGAAAGGTGAACAAGATGCTAGGATCGGGGGTCTAGTAGACAGTAGAGACAGCAACGAAGAGAAGCAGCCAGTTTCGGTGGAGAATCGAAGACAATAGGGATAGGCGCGGGAAGTAGTCGAGGACTGAGGCAGCCGTAGTGTTATTCTGATGTTGCTAGGCCGGAATTAGATATCTGCAGGGCTCTGTTGTTCTTAGATGCTGACCGGGGTTTCAGTCAGCAAACGCAACAGTGGTAGTCAGTCACTGTCTCTTACGACGACTTGACTTTAGCGATGAGATACTCCAGCTAGGAAGGTCAAGACGGACTAAAGATTAGGAATTAATTTTCAAGGCTTATTATTCCTTTTCCTCATCATCCTCTCATTGCCTACATTCACATCAGGTAATTTACGTCAGACGATCATCTGTCACTCTCAGCTTGGCCAACCTACCGAATTCCCAGTAGCACGAACCCCTGTCGCTCTGTCCCTGAAAAAACCCTCGCTCGGGACGCGATATTCTGCTGTGCGCAACAATTGTGAATGTGATAAGGATGCTAACCTTATGTTGCATGATGTGTGATAGCTTTACTGTTTTTACTTCTTCCTGGATGATGCTCAAAGACCAAAACTGCTCGGAAACAATACGAATGTACATACAGCACTGTGTCATGCATTTCCTGCGGTAGTTATTACTGATGTTCCCTCTACGTCCAACATTCTGTAGTCTCTTATTTTCTTTTCCGCCACCCGCTTTATTATCATAAATTTGTCATATAGTCTACAGAATATGAGAAAAGAGGAATAAGCCGTTGGTTGCCATATCTGGAGAATAGGGGGATGAGGCAAAAATTAGATAGTCCAAAGATGTAACTTGTATCAACGAGTCGGCTCGTGAAATTATACACTGTCTAGTTCCACTGTCTAGTGACCACCTGCCAAAACCTGAATAATCACCTTTTGCAACCCGGACCACTGCGGTATATGCAGGAGGAGAGTCGGTGATATTCTACAGTCACTGACAGGGAATCAGAGCCAGGCCGAAGCCAATGCCTTGTCCAGTTCTCGATTAAGGATCCATGACGCGAACAGTCCTGTCCCACAAATTCTCGATTGGGTTCAGATCCGGGCGTGCTCTCCGAACCAAGCACGTACACTGCGCTATGTGTGCCACGCTGCATTGTCGTGCTGGTAGATTCCATCATGCAGTCGTGCCAAAGAAAAACAAACTGTACCTACAGGGTGGACGTGGTCCCCAAGGATAGATTACGTTGATCCATTCTGTCTTCCCGAATGAAGAGAGGGAACGCCACGAAAACGTTTCCCAGACCATAATGCTCCCTCTTCCAGCCTGGACGCTTCTAACGATAGTTGCAAGATGTTTGCTTTCAGACGTTTCGCGCCGTACACGACAACTGCCATCTGTCCGATGGAGCACAAAACGTGCTTCATCTGTAAAGGCCACCTGTCGCCACTCAGTGGATGTGCAATCGTGGTAATAGCGTTCAAAGTCCAGCCTTCGTCGCCGATGAACAGCAGTCAGCATGGATGCACGGACCAGGCACCTGCTGCGGAGGCCCATATGCAGCAACATTCCCTCAACAGTTATAGAGGAGACACTGTTGGTAGCCCCTCAGTTCATCTGCGTGATCAGCTGCTCAACAGTTACACATCCATATGCCTGTGCACATCCCAGCAGCCGTCGATCGCTCCTGTCATCTATGGCCTGTGGTGCGCCACAGTCGCCTCGCTGCCGATTCTGGATACCACCATTTTGCCATGCACGGTATGCCAGGACTTGAACTACGCCGGCACGTGAACGGTTTACAAGCTTAATCGGTTCAAAAATCCTTCCACCCTTGGACGTCAGATAAATCTTTTCGTATCCGCATTACGACATCGACTGCACTGTATTCTGCATCCCCACCCCCCTCCCGCGGCACGCTTTATGTACCCTCCACTGCTGCTGCTGCCAGGTACAGTCTGTGAGTGATTATTGCACATTGAGGTCGAACGTAGCGGTGGTCACGTTAATCTGACTGCATCTTGCAACATCCCCTGGATAACTTCTCGACAGCATCCCATAATGTCCTCAGGACATTTTATGAAACGTCCCCTTAGAAAAATTGCACACGACTGGTCTATGTGAAACGTCCTCTTTCAACAATTATACACGAATGTGCTTAAACTGACACACAATATCTTTTAGCACAACGCAATCTGACTTTCAAAAATCCCTACAAAAGAATGGCCCTGACTAACATTAATCTATACATTCCAAAAATCACTTACCTCACAAAAATCTTCGTTACTCAAGCTACTGCAATACAGCGAGCGCCACTACTGCCAGCTAAATAAACTACGGAAGGCACTAACTACTGATAAGCACAGTTAGCAAATGAAAGATTTTAATAGAGAACAAACAATGTATTTACCTTTATAGTCATAATATATATATCAGTTCATGACATCCAGTCTTACAAATTACAAAACTCCGCCATCTCTCTCCTCACGTCCACCACTGCTGGCGGCTCACCTCCAACTGCCCAACGCTACGCGCTGTTAGCATCCAGCTGCCGCTGCCCGACACTACAATGGCAGACAACAATGCAAACTAGCCACAGACTGCGCACAGCACAGCCAGTGATTTTTCATACAGAGCGCTATGTGGCGTTACCAATAAGAAAACCTAAACAGCCTACTTACAATTTCGGTAATGACTTAGTCCTTACGACCACAGTTAGCATCAAACCATTGTACTCCCAAAAACACTCGTCACGTTGACACATGATCGTTGGGTTTTGGTGTATTTCGCCAGTGGTGAATTCACATCTTTCCCACTACTTGCTTTGTTTCTTTGTCTCGGTCATAGTAATATACCCAGCACTCACTCATTGTGACTAGGCGACTAAAGAAGCAATGTGGATTCGTCTTTCACAGCTCCAACATTTTTACTCCTGCTTCAGTTCGGAGCGCTTATTAAATGAGTAAAGGCGTGCAATCAACTTTGTCATATTCAGAGTATCGTGAAAGAAACTGAAAAGTGATTCATGACTGATTTTTACTTTTTTGTGATTTCCTGCAAGCCAGTTGGCCTAGGGAAAGTGGGAGGGGGGAACGCGGCCATTTTGAGTCAAAAATTATACTTATTAAGATAAGTTGGGTAGCAAAATAATATTTAAGATAATACATTTGATTTACATAAGTACCAGATAAGGGCAAAATTGGTCTGCTTGTCTACATAAGGGTCATAATTTAGGCTAGGCCAAGTGGCTGGTTTACATACGGAGAACAACGGGCCCTTCCTCACAGAACAGGTACAACCACCCATTGTCAGCTTATCTTGCCGTGGACTTCTATAAGTCAACATGGATTATTCCAGAATTGTTTCCCTTCGAAAGAAAAAATAAGTATTATCCCTCAGTACTGCATTTGATCAATGGGCTGCGCCAGTTTTCTGTCTTCTGTATCGGCATGCCAAGATTTCAAGGTGTACCGGAACTGCAAATATGTACCTGAAATCCAAACAAAACATTAATTACCTAACTTTAATTTTGTGGGTTGATAATTAAAACTTTATGGCTGCCCTTGAGTAGAGTTGTCAGTGCTAACATACAAGAAAGACTGCTCGAAATAACATCAGAAATCAGTGTGGAACATACGACGTACGTATTCCTTAGGACAGTGCAGCGAAATTTGGCGTCAATGGGCTATGGCAGCAGATGACCGACGCGAGCGCCTAGCAGATGACGGACGCGAGCGCCTTTGCTAACAGCACGACATCGCCTGCAGCCCCTCTTCTGGGCTCGTCACCATATCGATTGGACCCTAGACGACTGGAAAACTATGGCCTGGTGATATGAGTCCCGATTTCACTTGGTTATACCTGATGGTAGGGTGGGAGTGGAGCATAGATTCTACGAAGGCATGGACCCAAGTTGTCAACAGGGCACTATGTAAGCTGGTAATGGCACCATAATGGTCTGGGCTGTGTTTGCGTGGAATGGTCTGGGTCCTCTGTATGTTGGGTTTACTTGTTCCCAAACAACGATGGAATTTTTATGGATAACAATGCGCCATGTAACCGGCCACAACTGATTGTGATGGGTTTGAAGAACATTTTGGACAGTTCGAGTGAATGATTTGTCCACTCAGATTGCCCTACATGAATCCCATCGAACATGTACGGGACATAATAGAAAGGTCAGTTCGTGCACAAAATCCTCCACCGGCAATATTTTCGCATTTATGGACGGCAATAGTGGCAACACAGGTCAATATTTCTACAGGGGACTTCCATCGACTTATTGTGACCATGGCACGTCGAGTTTGCTTCACTACGCAGGAAAAAAGGAAACCCGACACAAAATTAGAAGGTATTCCATGGCTTTTGTCACCTCGTACGTGTGTGTGTGTGTGTGTGTGTGTGTGTGTGTGTTTGTGTGTCTCCACACGAATACAAATTGGAGATTTAGTTTTAGGCACAATTTTTACTTACCTTGTTCCACCAGTGAGAATTAACTTCGCAACTCAGAATGAGGTGATGTAAACTAAATCTAAACACACCTTCCACTGATAAAAATGCACGGTCTTTACTGTTTATCATATCAATCGCGCATAAAAAAGTCATACAATGATACATTTTCCACGTTCCACCATTACAGCATGCATGTGGCACCTCCGAGTTTACTTAAAGTGTTTTGCAGCGTTGTCACACACATAGTGCAGGTTGTTAACAGAATGTATCACAGTTCAAAATGTCACAACCCGATATTTAAACCTCTGCCGTTCACTTCGTAAAAGTCAGTTGCTGTTCCAAAGGGCTTTCATCCGTTGTCCAACTAAAAGGCGTCGCTTGCTGGTAGTACTTCTCCCCTAGTACTATTCCATTACTTCATGGCAAGAACTACGAGGTGCATTCAAGTTCTAAGGCCTCCAATTTTTTTTCTAATTGACTACTCACTCGAAATCGATGAAACTGGCGTTACTTCTCGACGTAATCGCCCTTCAGACGTACACATTTTTCACAACGCTGACGCCATGATTCCATGGCAGCGGCGAGGGCTTCTTTAGGAGTCTGTTTTGACCACTGGAAAATCGTTGAGGCAATAGCAGCACGGCTGGTGAATGTGCGGCCACGGAGAGTGTCCTTCATTGTTAGAAAAATTCAAAAGTCACTAGGAGCCAGGTCAGGTGATTAGGGGGCATGAGGAATCACTTCAAAGTTGTTATCACGAAGAAACTGTTGCGTAACGTTAGCTCGATGTGCAGGTGCGTTGTCTTGGTGAAACAGCACACGCCCAGCCCTTCCCGGACGTTTTTGTTGCAGTGCACGAAGAAATTTGTTCTTCAAAACATTTTCGTAGGGTGCACCAGTTACTGTAGTGCCCTTTGGAACGCAATGGGTAAGGATTACACGCTCGCTATCCCAGAAAATGGACACCATCATTTTTTCAGCTCTGGCGGTTACCCGAAATTTTTTTGGTGGCGGTGAATCTGTGTGCTTCCATTGAGCTGACTGGCACTTTGTTTCTGGATTGAAAAATGGCATCCACGTCTCATCCATTGTCACAACCGACGAAAAGAAAGTCCCATTCATGCTGTTTGTTTCGTTGCCCATCAACATTGCTTGGCAACATGCCACACGGGCAGCCATGTGGTTGTCCGGCAGCATTCGTGGCACCCACCTGGATGACACTTTTCACATTTTCAGGTCGTCATGCAGGATTGTGTGCACAGAACCCACAGAAATGCCAACTCTGGAGGCGATCTGTTCAAGAGTCATTCGGCGATCCCCCAAAACAATTCTCTCCACTTTCTCGATCATGTCGTCAGACCGGCTTGTGAGAGCCCGAGGTTGTTTTGGATTGTTGTCACACAATGTTCTGCCTTCATTAAACTGTCGCACGCACGAACGCACTTTCGACACATCCATAACTCCATCACCACACGTCTCCTTCAACTGTCGATGAATTTCAATTGGTTTCACACCACGCAAATTCAGAAAACGAATGCTTGCACGCTGTTCAAGTAAGGAAAACGTCGCCATTTTAAGTAATTCAAACAGTTCTCATTCTCGCCGCTGGCGGTAAAATTCCATCTGCCGTACGGTGCTGCCATCTCTGGGACGTATTGACAATCAACGTGGCCTCATTTTAAAACAATGCACATGTTTCTATCTCATTCCAGTCCGGAGAAAAAAATTGGAGGCCTTAGAACTTGAATGCACCTCATACAATAGCGAAGTATGATATGTTTGAAGTTAAATACATGTATTCCGCATTATTTTGTAGTTTAACTCGAGGGTAACATAAGTCAAAAATGTACTACATAGTTTCACCATAAAACTGCACTTTCTTACCCTTATTGACATACGTTCCCTACTCCACAATTCAGTTTTGTTACTGACTGAAACAAAAATTGAACAGGTGCGAGTAAAATGCGCGCTCTGAATGATTCCGTACAAACTTTATTATGTAAGTAAGTAGTTCATCCATCCCGGGAATCTAGAATCTAGACGAGTATTGACTGTTATCGATATCGATACCGGAAAGATATTGGTCCCGGGAATTCCAAGTTTGAACTCGATTAATAAACGTCAACAGAAATATTTTTGTGTGACATAATTACAAATAAACAGTTTTCGGAACGTTTCTTTACTTGTACTGTGGGTCCTTACTTCTTGACAAATTTTATGATTCTATCCCAAAGGGAAGAGCCCTATAAGTTTTGATGAGTGCCAAGCAAGTTTGTTTGCATTGCCATCCTTCGCAGCAAGCACAAAAATATTTGTTTTGCAAATAAAACCCCCGTTTCTTCCTGCACAGTAATTTATTTCTTCTACGCGTGTTTCACCTCTTTTTACTCCAAGGCGCCTTCAGTGAGATCTAGAACGATAAAGTCTTGTTTTGATATGTGTTATTTTTAGATTAGGAACTGTTCAAGTCGCGTTTTTATGTAAATAAGTAATTACTTACAGTTCTTAGCGTTTTTGGTTGGCATCTGCGTTTCATCTCATCTGGACTGGAGGTCGCACTACCACTTCATTTACGAAACATAGGCACATTTTTATACTCTGAACTTTTTCCTTCACACTGTTCATCTTGTTTATCCTTATTTTTGTGGTGCAGTGTTACTCTTCCACCACTAGTTACAGATGTTTGTTTGGAAACAGTGCTTTTATTAACGTAAATGTAGCGAGTTTATTATGTGCCTCATGCTGTTTGTTTTGTTTACTTGAATGTTGCCAGCCTAACGAAGTACGTGCTGGAAAATAATGTCTATTCATGATGTTTGTTTGTGTGTGTGTGTGTGTGTGTGTGTGTGTGTGTGTGTGTGTGTGTGTGTGTGTACATGAGAGAGAGAGAGAGAGAGAGAGAGAGAGAGAGCAAAATAATGTGTATATGTATTTTTTAACACAAACAAAACTCTATTGTTCTATATCCCGCTGTAAAAGCAAAGCGCGTCTGGGAGAAATGTATTAGAATGCAGCAAGAAACGGCGGTTTTCATTTACAAAGCTAATATTTGTGATTGCTGAATTTGCAAGTATCAAACTATGTGACATAAATGGCCGTATTTTTGATTGCATTGATTTATAAGCTTTTTACGCTGCCAAGGGACTGTAGACCTTAGTATATGGCTTAAATTTCAAGTTGACATGTCTATCCATTTCTGATTAAAGGAGTTTTCAATAGTAGGATAGACAAACAGACAGACGTGGGACAAAGTAAGTCTATGAATGTTTAGTTTCTACCGACAGAGGTATGGAACCACAAAAAATACTCCACGGCTATAAGAACATGATCTTTTCATTACAACAACCCATTGAGAAGTATATTTATATATATTTTAAACTATCTTATTAACATGAACTGAATTCCCCTCGATGCTTGGCAGAATATAATAATAATATTAAAACGGAAGACGCTTCCCAATGTCCTGCAAAATTTTGCGCAATATTAGGAAGTGTTTCCCTTTTGAATATTGCGTTCTTATTGCATCACTTTACAGAAGAAATGCTTTATTGGCTTTACTTCCGCTATCGAAGAAGATAATTCTATTGAGAAACAGGGAGTGGAGGTATGCAAAAAAAGCCGTGTTTGATATTCGTTTTGTAGGCATTGGGCGGTGGTCCACGGCATAATTTATCTCTACGTAACGTTTCGTCTTGGGATACAAAATAAGCTAACAATTTGGTGTGGCAAGCGAGTGTCTAAAACATTTCAAAAATAAAGCATTTCGGTGTCCCTGGAAAAAAACTATGTTTGATCATAGAATGTCACCTCCTTTCCTTGCACAGCTACCGATGTAATGACGATGGGTAATTGACGCAGGGAATAGGCTGTGGGAATCCCTATGATGGAAGAAATTTTCATCACAACCATTCCTAGAGAAGGACGGAGGCTGTGCTGTAAAATTACTGACAGCCGGACCATGGGATAAAACACAAACGTCTTTACTATGTCTTACTAGCTGAATGTATGTGGCACTTGCTGTTGATGGTGACCGTCCGATGGATGAAAACGGTTATCTTAGCTGCCGCCTCGTATTCTTCACGAGGAGTAAGTGTGTTCCGGCAACACATTTCACACGCTTTCTTCCCTTCAGTCCGCACTCATCTACAACAATACAAATACCGTACTGCACTATACATTCATCACAGCCATCTAGATGATATAAATAAACCCTTGACACGCCGTAAAATGTTAGAAGAACGAGACGGCAAACCATTTCCAATAGAACCTTATCCAGGACTATAATGCTGCCTTCTTCTATTGTTCCAGGGCTCACTGTAGAGGACTACCTTTGACCCTTAACCTTTCATTCATTCCACACTTATTCATAATAACAAAGACATAATATTATTCCGTTCAGGTAATCTTAACGTAATCAGCTTGTAGTGATTTGCTTTACTGGTCCCTTGTGTGGCATCAACTTTCTTTCGAGCCTTATGGTGACGCAATTTTATTTCGTTCCACTTTGGGCATCAGTTATGTAGTGATGCAAACTATCGAGGCCTACGCTGGGTGTCGTATAGCCGGCCGTTGTGGCCGAGCGGTTCTAGGCGCTTCAGTCTGGAACCGCGCGACCGCTACGGTCGCAGGTTCGAATCCTGCCTCGGGCATGGATGTGTGTGATGTCCTTAGGTTAGTTAGGTTTAAGTAGTTCTAAGTTCTAGGGGACTGATGACCTCAGAAGCTAAGTCCCATAGTGCTCAGAACGAATACGTTTACCACCGTGACACACGATATGTCCGAGATGATATGTTGTTGCAATGTCGTTACAGTCGGAAACTGCCACAGGTTCTTAGTCCACCACAAGATCCAGACCACAAGTGTCAACACTAGGTTCAAATAGCTCTGAGCACTATGGGACTTAGCTTCTGAGGTCATCAGTCCCCTAGAACTCAGAAATACTTAAACCTAACTAACCTAAGGACATCACACACATCCATGCCCGAGGCTGGATTCGAACCTGCGACCGTAGTGGTCGAGCGGTTCCAGACTGTAGCGTCTAGAACCGCTCGGCCACAACGGCCGGCGAGTGGACTTGGCAGCCCCTTCACGGCTGGGATCCGCCATGTCTCAGATTAGGGGGGAGGGTGTACATTTCCCACCGACCGTGACACGCACCGATAATGACAGTAATATAAGAAATAGGTTAGTTGTAGGATAAGATAGGAAAACTCAATAGAATAGCACTGCTGCGAATCTAATGTCTTTGGCCAGCCCAGTGCCAGGGGCACGCAAGTTGGGGTTACCTCGGTGGGCAAGGCCAACAACATAGGTTTGTAACACGCTGGCACACCTGTAACGCTGCAGGTAGTGTTGATTAGTTTAAGTATAGACAAAGTTGCATATACATAATACAAATAACAGCTGTAGAGAATTAGTCACAATCAACTACCGACTAAGAAACACGTAGAATAGAGTAACAGTAAATCAAAAATGCCTGTAGTGGTGAAATAATAGTACTAACATACCTCTAGTATTAGCAATTTAAGCTGCAGTAATTGTAATATGACTGTAAATTTAGGATCCACTAATGCAGTTATGTAGTGGGTTGATATGTATCATTGTAGTTATCTTTTGAATAAAGGCGTAAAAAAAGTAGAGGCTTGCTCCCCCCCCCCCCCCCCCCCCCCCAGTGAGAGGGGCCTCGGTGTTATGTCTGGATTGCCTTCCGGGCCAACAGAACAGTCAATAGGAGAGATTCAATGAGTAGAGGATAGTATGATTGGTTTTTGCAATGTTGGGACGATTTCGTATTTGCTAATTCGGCTCCCGTGCCGAGGCTTGGTGGAAAATGATTGCGATTCTTTGGCTTCTTCGTCTTCTGGTCCTCCCCTCGTGTAGAACTTTAGGTTTTTTCCTAATGTTGAGGACAGCAGTCTCTCTTAAATGGCTTCCTCCACCCACTTTCGGCCATCCGGCGGCCTCATGACAGACCTTCATCTGGCCCAGGCACAATGTTTTGTGAACCGGTGCCCTTCTGTCCAATTCTAAAGGAAAGGAGGAGAGAGTTTCGTCCAGAAGACCCTCTGCAGGTTAAGATCCACTGCGCGCTACTTTCCAGAATCACTCACATGGCCAGGTCGCTGCACTCAGCTTTTATGGCCCCCAATTCATCTGACCCCTGTTGTCCATTACCTACAGGTGTGCACGGTGTAGCCATTTTTTGAAGAGTGAGAACTCGCTACTGGGCCAGCAGATAGTTGACATTATCTGACTACGGCCCCTCGGGTACAAGTTGTCTACAGGTTACACATGCAATTATAGGTACTTTCTACCCACAATTTCCCCATGTAAGAAAAGCCATAAACCACACACAGCAAGCGTAGTACTGGGGAGCACCAAGATCATGACCTAAAATATTAATCTGACGACAATGTTGTTAAAGTGAAAGGTGGTATTCCATCTCTGAAGGTGTTTGCCGTGTAGACATTTTTGGAGAGTGAGGGCAAGTAGGTAGTTGGCATTATCTGATTGGCGTATCGATCTAATGTCTTAGAATCTAAGAGTCAACTTGCTTGGTCCATCTATCATGCCTTCCTGCCTTTATGGCTCATCGGCCCCCGTTCCTTTATTATTATTATTGCTATTATTATATTATCATTACGCGTGTTACTGGCCTTTTATCAGACCACACGAAACATTTATGACTACTTGTTCTTCCTCTTCCTCCAGTAATGGTTCAAATGGCTCTGAGCACTATAGGACTAAACATCTGAGGTTATCGGTCCCCCAGAACTTAAACTACTTAAACCTAACTAACCTAAGGACATTACACACATCCATGCTCGAGACAGGAATCGAACCTGCGACCGTAGCGGTCGCGCGGTTCCAGACTGAAGCGCCTAGAACCGCTCGGCCACATCGGCCAGCTCTTCCAGTACACCTTCATTCGTTCATTAATGACTTTCTTCCTTTTTTCAGAAACTTTGGCCTTTCGGTGTTGTTTTCTCTGACATCACTTTCCACATGTACACCTTGTGTCTATAGACACCTTTGTCCATGACGTCCACTGAATCTTTCTGAACTCTTTCCAGATCAATTTTGAGTTGTGTCATCCAGGGTGTAGTGCTCTTCAGTCCCTGGATGTACCTGAGGATTCTGTCGGTGAGTATGGTCAGTGGGAGCTGCTGAGGTGTCCATAAAATTTTAGTCGCCTCTTTCGAATGTCCGGTGCGATGTTGGAGAACTTCTCTGCGGTATCCCTGGAGTGAAGCCTATGTTCTTCGTCCATGAGTTTTACTTCAATAATTTTCCTTATGATTTTTCTTTCCTGGATGGGAATGTTCTCAAGGTCAGACTTTGTGTGTAACCTCAGTATATCTGACTGTATTTATATAATTCATAATTATGTCTTCCACTCCAATATCTTTCTTAATCCATGTATTTGTTTTTGTATCTCTCCTGTTAACTCCCAACAGGCAACTTTACATAGTTCACTGAGCACAGCCGGCCGGCCGCGGTGGCTGAGCGGTTCTAGGCACTTCAGTCCGGCACCGCGCAACCGCTACTGTCGTAGGTTCGAATCCTGTCTCGGGCATGGATGTGTGTGATGTCCTTAGGTTAGTTAGGTTTAAGTAGTTCTAAGTTCTAGGGGACTGATGACCTCAGCTGCTAAGTCCCATAGTGCTCAGAGACATTTGAACCATATTGAGAAGGCCAAGGCTACATGTCGACTCTTTATAGGTGAAGTTCGGTTATAACAGCCGTAAGTGGGCGAGTGTTATTCCGTTGGGAAATACCACCCCTCCTCCTCCTCCCTCACCCCCCCCCCCCCCCCTGGAATGCTGTTCACGAATGGCAGTACAACTGACAACTGGTCGAATCGCTAGACTGATGTACAAAATTTGTAGTCACGGTGCGTAGGATAACCACGAGAGTGCTCCTGCTGTCATAAATATCACTCTTTTCAAATGTTTCCACCGAGCGGGGTGAAGCAGTGGTCAGCAGCACACTGGACTCGCATACGGGAGGACGACGGTTCAAACCTGGGACCGGCCATCCTGATTTAGGTTTTCCGTGATTTAGGAGTACCAAAGATAAATCGATAGAAAGACGAGTGTTAGAGGATACATTAACCTAAGGCCTTTTGGTTGAAAATATACTTTATCTTGTGGCAGAACATTTCTACACATCACTCTAGAGACAACCTTCCTTTCATATAGTATTTTGTCTACCATTTGGAAAAACCATAGATATAATCATTTTCAACAAGTTTCGCTGTAAAGCGACAGCTTTTTAGAGCGTGCACGATCAGTTCACCGTATTCCTTCGCAGTATGTATACGATCAACTCTTCTTACTCCGCGCCTTATCAGAACAAAATGTCTGTTACAAGCATTAAAAGAGTGACTCCTAATAGGAAACAACTTTTTCACATTATGAAATTTTTTAGAGTGATAAAACCACATCTTCTGAAGTAACAGAAGTTAGGCTATAACATATACCTGAAAGGCTACCGGGGTTTCTTGGTGCTTACAACTTTTCCAGAATAAGTTGTGCATACATACTCCTTTACTTGTGTATGTTTGATGACATCACACATACATTCATTACTATTCCTCGACCCTCTTTCTTTTTCTTACTCCTGAAAAGTCACAGATGCTTACAGTAGACATTCCCTCCATTCTGAGAAACTGTGGTTGAAGAAAGTACCACTAGGAGCGTGATTGTTGAAAAGGCTTTATTCCAGGAATTAAGACCTTTCTAAACTGTGGCCACTGTATCCATTAATATGGCTCGAATGAAACGTATTCTATACAGAAATGTGCAAATATGTAACAGAACCATTTCTTGAGTGAGAGCTCATTTTTGCCAGTTTTGGAATAAAGCTCGTTCTGTAATGACTAATCCAAATGTAGGTCAACGTTTTAGAGCCATTGCCTCTGCAATTACATATCGTTGGTCGCGTAGCCTGCTGACACGTAGAGTCCATTCAGTGGCGTGTCCTAACTCTTTTGGCTGCATGGTGCGTGTCCGATGAAACTGCACACTGAGCTGGAACTACCCAGTTTTGTTACCGTGGTGAACCGTACAATAACTGGAATCGCCATTATTAAAAGCCATTTGCAGCACGTTGTCTGGACTCACTATGTAATAGAGTGGCGCAGATGGTGTCGCATGGGAGGGAGAACAGAATTAGGGGCGTGGCCACAGGCCGTGCCAGCGTTACTGGTGTTGTGGCAGAGAGGCTGTGCACGTGGCGAGGCACTGGTTGCCGCGCAATTGCAGGCCGCCTCCGGCTCTGCTGGCCGCATCAATACCGCCCGCTGCCCGCTGCCCGCTGCCCGCTGCACCGCTCCGGGGGGCAGCGGCGAACTCAGCCACGTACATGTGACGCGGCCACAACACTCACCTACACTCCACTCGGTATTTTTCGTCCAGAAAATCGGACTACAGAGGAGATCTACATTGATGAGGCATAATGTTACGACTGTCTGCTTAATAGGGTGTGCTCCACTTTTGGAACACAATACTGCAACTATTCTGCGTTGCATGGATTCTACAAGTCCTTGGTAGGTTTCCGGAGCTATACAGGGTGGTCCATTGATAGTGCCCGGGTCAAATATCTCACGAAATAAGCATCAAATAAAAAACTACAAAGAACGAAACTCGTCTAGCTTGAAGGGGGAAACCAGATGGCGCTATGGTAGGCCCGCTAGATGGCGCTGCCATAGGTCAAACGGATATCACCTGCGTTTGTTTTAAATAGGAACCCCCATTTTTTATTACATATTCGTGTAATACGTAAAGAAATATGAGTGTTTTAGTTGGAGCACTTTTTTCGCTTTGTGATAGATGGCGCCGTTATAGTCGCAAACCTATAAAAACGTGGTATCACGTAACATTCTGCCAGTGCGGACGGTATTTGCTTCGTGATACATTACTCGTGTTAAAATGGACCGTTTACCAATTGCGGAAAAGGTCGATATCGTGTTGATGTATGGCTATTGTGATCAAAATGCCCAACGGGCGTGTGCTATGTATGCTGCTCGGTATCCTGGACGACATCATCAAAGTGTCCGGACCGTTCGCCGGATAGTTAGGGTGTTTAAGGAAACAAGAAGTGTTCAGCTACATGTGAAACGTCAACCACGACCTGCAATAAATGATGATGCCCAAGTAGGTGTTTTAGCTGCTGTCGCGGCTAATCTGCACATCAGCAGCAGACAAATAGCGCGAGAATCGAGAATCTCAAAAATGTCGGTGTTGAGAACGCTACATCAACATCGATTGCACCCGTACCATACTTCTATGCACCAGGAATTGCAAGGCGACGACTTTGAACGTGGTGTACAGTTCTGCCACTGGGCACAAGAGAAATTACGGGACGATGACAGATTTTTTGCAAGCGTTTTATTTAGCGACGAAGCTTCATTCAACAACAGCGGTACCGTAAACCGGCATAATATGCACTACTGGGCAACGGAAAATCCACGATGGCTGCGAGAAGTGGAACATCAGCGACCTTGGTGGGTTAATGTATGGTGCGGCATAATGGGAGGAAGAATAATTTGGCCCCATTTTATCGATGGCAATCTAAATGGTGCAAAGTATACTGATTTCCTACGTAATATTCTACCGATGTTACTACAAGATGTTTCAGTGCATGACAGAATGGAGATGTACTTCCAACATGATGGATGTCCGGCACATAGCTCGCGTGCGGTTGAAGCGGCACTGAACAGCATATTTTATGACAGGTAGATTGGTCGTCGAAGCACCATACCATGGCCCGCACGTTCACCGGATCAGACGTACACGGATTTCTTTCTGTGGGGAAAGTTGATGGGTATTTGCTATCGTGATCCACCGACAACGCCTGACAACATGCGTCAGCGCATTGTCAAAGCATGTGCGAACATTACGGAATGCGAACTACTCGCTGTTGAGAGGAATGTCGTTACACGTACTGCCAAATGCATTGAGGTTGATGGACATCATGTTGAGCATTTATTGCATTAATGTGGTATTTACAGGTAATCACGCTGTAACAGCACGCGTTCTCAGAAATGATAAGTTCACAAAGGTACATGTATCACATTTGAGCAACAGCAATAAAATGTTCAAACGTACCCACGTTCTGTATTTTAATTTAAAAAACCTACCTGTTACCAACTGTTCGTCTAAAATTGTGAGCCATATGTTTCTGACTATTACAGCGCCATGTATCACAAAGCGAATAAAGTGGTCCAACTAAACATTCATATTTCTTTACGTACTACACGAATATGTAATAAAAAATGGGGGTTCCTATTTTTTAAAAATGCTGTTGATATCCGTTTAACCTATGGCAGCGCTATGTAGGGGGCCAACCATAGCACCATCTGGTTGCCCCCTTGAAGTTAGAAGAGCTTCGTTCTTTTTTTTCGTCTGATGCTTATTTCGTGAGATATTTGGCCCGGTCACTATCAATGGACCACCCTGTATATTAGCTGATGTGTCACAGGTCACGCAAATCTCCTAAATTACGGGCTTGTGATTAATGGGTGTATAACTAGCTCTCAGTAGCGTCCAAGATATCTTTCATCAGATTAACACCAGGCGAATTTGATAGCCAAGACAGCAAGTTGGGTTCACTATCAAGTTCCTCAAACAACTGCAGCACGATTCTGGCCGTGTGACACTGACAGTTATCCTCCTGGAAGACGCCATCGCCGTTGGGGAAGATTTCAAGTATGAAAAAATGGGGGTAGTCCACAGTCGTGTTCACGTAGCCTACAGCTCTCGTGGTGTTTTCTATTGCTACCATAGATCCTATTGAAACCCAGGTTAATGTCCACCACTGAATAATATAATCTCCACTCGCTGGCTTCCGTGGCGCAGAATATGTCTCGAGCAGCCATTCGCCACCATGACGGCATATTCCCACACGATCATCGACATGGTGTAATATTCGATCAAGCGGAACTTTTCCATTGGTCTGCCGTCCAATCTCGATGATCCAGTGTCCGTTGGGTCAACATGGAAACACGTAGGGTCGTCTGCTGCGGGGCCCCACGCTCAACAGCGTGTGCCGAAGTGTGTGCTGTATAAGCCTTGTACCTGTACGAGCACCGTACTGTATCGTCATATCTGGCACACATCGCCGTTACGCTGCGTTACAGACCGGGCAAGCCTCCTACTTACACATTCTGTAAAGACGTGGATACGTCCAACTTGTGGATTCACCGTCTTTCAATTCTTATCGTCGGTGGCAACGGCAGAAACAAGCGAACAGCCGACCAGTTTAGCCGTTTCCGAGATGCTCTTTCTCAGACTTGGGCCACTACAATCTGCTCTTTGTCGGTGTCGCTTATGTCAGGGAATTTCCTCATCTGCGGCGCCTATTTTCGCTAGAGCTTTTCCCCGCTCGCCTTTGCTGCACTTACGCAGTTTCCTTACGGACGCAAGTACCGGTAACGCCATCTGGCGGCTTCAATCTCGCGGTGGACAATAGTCGTAATGTTATCGCTTCTCAGTGTATTTATCTGTTCTTACCCCCTACATATAGTTGCAAGAATCGTGCTCGCTTCTGTTATCCATAAGACAGCAGCGCGTCTAGCGGCCAGAAAGCCGAACTGTTGACTAAGGCATGCGGTGAGTTCGTATCGCACACTTACATCCGTCAACACAAACTAAAACTTTCTGTTTAGTATCACATTTCGAGCTTGTCACCCCACTAGTTTTTCCAACTAAATTTTAAAAGTATAATAACGTTACTGTTGCTTACAATAGTACCTTTGCTCTTGTGGTAATTATTCTCTAATACTGGATGTTGCTCCGTTAAAGACATTGCGCCATTTTGGTCTCACCCCACACTTCCAGGGACGCGATGAAATAAGTTTAATTTTTCCATTTGAACTCAATTCGTTTATTATTTCGTCCATGTTGCTCAGCATACACAGGGCGACTCCGTGATGATATTACAGAATTCCAGGGATGATGGAGAAAGGTAAATGTATCCTTTTGAAGTAAGGGACCCTAGTGCGGAAACGACAAGAGTCGAAAGCTATAAGCGTAATTTGTTCTGATACCTTTGACAGTGTATCTGTACTATTGTGTCTAAGACTGAATGTTGCGCAACTTTCAGAGTTGGTAGTATGGACCAAAATAAGAATAAAATGTCTAATAAACATGGACTCTAAAATGCGCGCCTTAAGAGCAACACAAGGTGATCTAAAGTATCCGGACACCTGGCTGAAAATGACTTACAAGTTCGTGGCGCCCTCCATCGGTAATGCTGGAATTCAGTATGGTGGCGCCCTCCATCGGTAATGCTGGAATTCAGTATGGTGTTGGATCACTCTCGCAGGCATACGTTTAAGCAGGTGCTGGAAGGTTTCTTGGGGAATAGAACCCCACTCTTGACGGATTGCTGCACTGAGAGGTATCGATGTCGGTCAGTGAAGCCTGGCACGAAGTCGGCGTTCCAAAACACCCCAAAGGTGTTCTATAGGCTTCAGGTAAGGACTCTGTGCAGGCCAGTCTATTACAGTGATGTTACTGTCGTGTAACCACTCCGCCACAGGCCGTGCATTATGAACAGGTGCTCGATCGTGTTGAAAGACGCAATCGCCATCCCCGAATTGCTCTTCAACACTGGGAAGCAAGAAGGTGCTTAAAACATCAATGTAGGTGTATGCTGTGATAGTGTCAAGCGAAACAACAAGGGATGCAAGCCCCCTCCATGAAAAACACGACCACGCCCGCCATAACACCACCGCCTCCGAATTTTACTGTTGGCACTACACATGCTGGCAGATGACGTTCAGACCGAGCGAGGTGGCGCAGTGGTTAGCACACTGGACTCGCAGTCGGGAGGACGACTGTTCAATCCCGCGTCCTGCCATCCTGATTTAGGTTTTCCGTGATTTCCCTAAATCGCTCCAGGCAAATGCCGGGATGGTTCCTCTGAAAGGGCACGGCCGACTTCCTTCCCCGTCCTTCCCTAATCCGATGAGACCGATGACCTCGATGTTTGGTCTCATCCTCCAGACAACCAACCAACCAAGATGACGTTCACCGGGCATTCACCATACCCACACCCTGCCATCGCGTCGCCACATTGTGTACCGTGATTTGTCACTCCACGCAACCTTTTTCCATTGTTCAATCATCCAATGTTTACGCTCCTTACACCAATCGAGGCGTCGTTTGACATTTACCGGCGAGATGTGTGGCATTGGGCAGCCGGTCAACGATGAAACCCAAGTTTTCTCACCTCCCGCCTAACTGTCATAATACTTGTATTGGATCCTACTGCAGTTTGGAATTCCTTTGTGATGGTCTGGACCGATGTCTGCCTATTACACATTACGACCTCTTCAACTGTCGGCGGTCTCTGTCAGTCAAGAGACGAGGTCGGCCTGTACGCTTTTGTTCTGTACGTGTCCCTTCACGATTCCACTTCACTA
Source organism: Schistocerca gregaria (assembly GCF_023897955.1). Lineage (NCBI taxonomy): Eukaryota > Metazoa > Arthropoda > Insecta > Orthoptera > Acrididae > Schistocerca > Schistocerca gregaria. The sequence goes on from NC_064924.1 coordinate 243,126,829, forward strand.
TCACATCGGAAACAGTTGACCTAGGGATGTTTAGGAGTGTGGAATCTTGCGTACAGACGTGTGAGACAAGTGACACCCAATCACCTGACCACGTTCGAAATCCGTGGGTTCCGCGGAGCGCCCCATTCTGCTCTCTCGCGATGTCTACTGAGGTGGCTGATATGGAGTACCTGCCGTTAGGTGGCAGCACAATGCACCTAATATGAAAAACGTATGTTTTTGGGGGTGTCCGGATACTTTTGATCATACAGTGTACTAGAACGAGTTCAGCGCTTTAACTACCTAGGTAGCTATGTTGCTTTTAACGAAGATAGGGACGTAGATATTAAATGACAGATATGCCGGTGTATATGGGGCTCTATAAGCAGAACACAGCACACGAAGAGACAAAAATGAAATTCTTGGAGATCGTGGGTTTATTGTTCTACTGTATGGCAGCGAAACCTAGGCTGCGAAGAGAGAAGATTCTGAAATGTTCAGGGGCCTGAAATGAAAATTATACGAGCAGGGGAGATTGGGCAAACCCGGACAGAATTCCTAATGTAAACATTAGACAAGAACTGAATATGTTGCACTAAATGACAAAATAGAAGGACATGCACTGAAGTCACGAAAGTCATGGGATACTTCGTAATGCCATTGCTGACCGCCTTTTGCTCGGCGTAGTGCGGTATTTCGATGTGGCATGTCCGCAGCTCGTCGTCTAGTGGCTTCAATTATAATTTTGTTTCGTACCCGGTATTTGCCATGGAATGCCATTGTCTTACTTTTATTTAATCTCTTCTTGGAATTATAATCTGTTCCTATTAATTTTAAAACGTGGAGTGATTTTCGTAGTTTCATAATTCGCCATTAATGAATAGAACGTTGTCAGCTTACAATAGTATGTTAGTTCACTGCATTTACCTTTCTTTATATGGGTCTCTTCTGGCGCTCTTTCTTTCCATTTTCTGATGGTATTGGCTGTATAAACATTACCAAGAGTAGACGTTAAAGCACATGCTTACGTTACACCTCGGTTTATTATAATCTTTTCGCTTCTATAATTGGGGACGTCAAGTATAAGTTCCATTACACAGACTCTTGATGTACTCTTAGTTTACTGAGTGATTTGTGAATCCACGTTTTGCCATATTTTCCCATAGTTTCCCCTTCTCCGCCATATCAAATGCTTTTTAAAATCTATGAAACGCACATAGGTTGGTAAGTTAGATTCTCTTCTTTATTTCTGATTATTTATCTCTATATGACTTTCTTCTTATGAAGTGGCGTTGTTCTTCTATAAATAACATCTCTGTAAAAACCTTTAAACTGTTACTTAATGCATCTGAATAAAATGAAATTTTGGTACGATCCCCGTTTTTAAACAGTGACAAGACTTTTTCTGTAATCCAAGTCAGTGTTTAGCCAATAGGTATCGATCAGATGTAAAATTCTAAGCTTAAGTAATAAATCACCATGTTTAATCGACTCCATTCATCCTATTAGATGCTAGACTTTTCTAGCATTTTTGTTTATTAATATTATCCTCCATTTATTGTACGGTAATTAAATGTGTAGTAATGTAATCAGTTACATTTTCATAATGACTACTGTAATTACATGTGTAGTAACGTAATCAGTTATATTTTCATAATGACTACTTGCCTTTGGACCATAGTTCATGGCCGAGCGGCTCTAGGCGCTTCAGTCTGGAACCGCGCGACCGCTACGGTCGCAGGTTCGAATCCTGCCTCGGGCATGACTTTGTGTAATGTCCTTAGGTTAGTTAGGTTTAAGTAGTAGGTTTAAGTAGTTCTGGGAGACTGATGACCTCAGATGTTGAGTCCCACAGTGGTCAGAGCCATCCACCATAGCACAGATCCTGTCTTTGCTCCTGACGTAATAAGTATATTTGTGCTACATATTTCTCAGATGTATTTAAGTTTCTTAATCATTTGAAAGCGAAGTCTTGTCTGCCATATGATCATTTTCTGTAGGAGGCGTTTTATAAGTAATGCAATACAATTTTTTTTCTCAGCCAGTTTCGCTTGATCAAGTTCGGAATTTTTTGTGGGCATCGTGGAACATTCCTGCTTTAGCTCCTATAGTTTCATGAAGTTACGATAGGTGGCAGCGATATATGTGGCCTCCAAAATGGCGTCTGTAACGGAGGTGCGTTCCCAGCACAGAGCTGTCGTTGAGTTTCTTTTGGCAGAAAACCAGAGCGTCACAGATATTCATAGACGCTTGCAGAATGTCTCCGGAGACCTGGCAGTGAACAAAAGCACGGTGAGTCATTGGGTGAGGTCACGCAAACCTGCCGATACCTCACGTACTGGCCGGCCGCACGCAGCTGTTTCTCCTGCAGTATTGGAACGAACGGACATTCTCATTCGAGGTGATCGATGGAACGCTATCAGACACCTCGTTGCACAGCTGTACGTCTCTGTTGGTAGTGCTGATACACTCGTCCAGCAGTTGTGGCACACTAACGTGTGCCTAGTGGGTTCCTCGCTGTCAACAGAAGACCGTAAAGGGCAAAGAAGAACCATCTGTGCGGAACTGCTTGCGCGTTACAAGGCTGATCGTTACAATTTTCGTTGACTGGCGCCACTTCATCACTCTTCCAAAAAAAGGTTCAAAGATGCACCCTCAGCCTATGAAGTCATGGTGACGGTCTTCTGTGACTCTGAAGGGGTTATGCTGTTTGACGTCCTCCCTCATGGTGCAGCGATCAACTCTGCAATGTACTGTGCCCGTCAGAAAACTGAAGAAACGACTTGAGCGTGTTCGTACCCACAAAAGTGGGAACGAACTTCTCCTTCTCCGTGACAACGCAAGGCCTCACACAAGTCTGCGCACCCGAGATGAGCTCACAAAACTTCATTGGTTTGATCCGCCTCGCCACCCTACAGCCAGGATCTTGCACCTTCCGCTTTCCATCTGTTTGGCCCAAGAAGGATGCACTCTGTGGAAAGCAATATGTGAAAGTCTGGGATGTTGCTGATGCAGCAAGACGTTGGCTCCGACGTCGACATATAGAGTGGAACACAGTAAGGTGGCGTAAGGCTGTCACATTAAATCGAGATTACGTTAAAAAATAGTTTTGTAGCCAAAACAGTGGGGAATAATATGGTGAATCGGAATCCCGAATAAAATCAACCTGCTTTAAGAAAAAAAGTCATGGATTAATTACTGAAAGCCTCTCGTACGTCTGCTAAAAATTTATCCCAAATATTTGGAGGTCGTATCGAGACGGTCAGATTGACACCGAGGTGGCCGCAGTCGATCTGATGAAGGGACATAGCAAACAGCGATTCTCGAGGTCCGTGCTTCTCCAGCTCCTGAAAGCATGGTGTGGAGGGCTGTTGTATATCAGAGCACAACTATGCTGGTAAACTCTGTTGTCATATCCTTAATGAGCACAATAACAAGTGGCATATTCCAGAAGAATAATGCAAGACCGCACATCGCACTTCGCCCACATATCCCTTGAGAAATGTACGGATCTCTGTCGGCCTGCCGGTTCCGTGATTTTTCGTCCTTAGAATATGTATGGGATACCAGTCTCATGTTAGCTTTCTTCACGAACGGACACAGCACGTGTTGCAGGAATAGCAAAAAATCAAGATGATATTCGAAGGCTGTTTGCCATCCATGCCATCTATGTCATTGGTTGTCACACTGATTTTGATAATGAATATCAATTCCGAATGAAATCAAGGTTTCATTAAATATATCTTCACGAAGTATCAGAGTGCTGCTTCATTCCGTATCTGAGCGCGATTGCGGATAAAGACAAGAACGTCAACATTCGTACAAAGCGGACTTTGCCTGTGATGAGTAGCCTACGGATGCACTAAAGAAATTGAGTGGTCGTAAATTTGAAACCAAAACATGTACGCCATAGTACAGTTTTGGTTACTAAGGACAAAACCAATCCCTATAATCTCTTCTTTGCTGAAATTGCCGTCTTTAATGTCACTATAACAATATAGTTGTTCGCTCTATTGACGGAAATTCCTCAAAAAAGCACCACAGCTAAGTCTCGTTCGGGAGAAACAGGACTGAAACCCGCGTCATGCCTTACAGAATTACGTTTTCCGTGGTTTCGCTAAATCGAGAAAGGTGAATGCCGCGATGGTTACTTTTAAAATGTATAAGGCCACTTTTCCTTTTCCAGCGTAGTCCTGTTGGAGCCTGAGTTCCGTCTCTCACCATCCCTTTGCGGACGTGTCATTATATCTTAATCATTCTTCTTCTCTGGTAGAAATACATCAACACGTGCTTACTAGTGTTAGACGTATACTCTAAATAGAGTTATAAATTTAGTGAGGTCGGCAGAGGGACTATTGAAATTGTAACTGTTCTAAATATTTCAGATGCATTTGCATCACTGCGTCATTTCGATAAATTCATTGTATTCTCTTTGTGTACATTCGATATGTGAGTATTGGTGCTCAGCCTGGAACCTTTGCCAGGTAGGATTAATAAAGGAAATGAAGATCCAAAGGAGAGCAGCGCGTTTCATCACCGGTTGTTTTAGAAAGCTCGAAAATGCTCTTATGACTGCAATGGCGGACGCCACAGGAGAGGTGTTGTGTACCACAGTGTCGTTTACAAGTAGAATTCAGAGAGCGTAAGTTCCTAGAAGAGTAAATCAACATGATGCTTCCTTGTACATATATCCTCCGAAAAGAGTGTGAAAGTAAAATTAGATTCACAGAATTAGGTTCACAGAGAACACTCCGTCACACAAGGATAGGGGCTTGCGTAGTATATATGTAGATACTATCAATATTTTTGGAGTTTCTTTGTGCATTTCAGATATCAGTAACTCAACTTCTACTGAAAAGAAATGTTAACATACATTTTAACTCCGAAGAGTTCAACTACCCATTCCTGAAATGTGTACCATTGCCCAGAAACACACTGAATGTTCCCGCTTTTCTGAGTTTTAAATCACCATTTACTGCGTCCAGAAGCATTTGTTGCTTGCCACGCGCACGAAAGACGCACTTGCTTACACCATTTTTTCCTAAAATGCGTTTCCTTTTGATGTCGGACCGCTATGTAATGAGAAAGCAGTGGTGGGCCTTTTTTGTTTCTTACTTATCTGTTTGTGAGCGCGGACTGGGATGGAAAGCGCGTGTTATCTACCGGCTTTTGTACTCGTTTTTCTTCTACATCGCTTTCAGATGCACAAGCTGCCGGCAAGGACTTTCTTCATCGACAAAGACAAACTTTGTGCTCGAGCTGTGGAGACGCAAGCATATAAAATAATGTGGTCCACTCCTCCGCGTCTGCGAAAGACTCTTACTGTATCTGTATCAAAGTAATAATCGTAGAAAACAAGCAGATGTAACCTGCAATTATTGTTGTGAAACGAACTTTTTATGAAGGATCTTTTCAGAGTTTACGTACCGTCAACAACGAAGTCGTTTTTACGGAGCACTGATTCGGATTTAAGGGATAATGGGGGAGGAAAGCATGTCGCGTCATTTTCAAAGAAACCCTCTACGCACTTGACTTTAAAGATTTAGAGAAACAAGAAATGCATCTGTAAGTGAATACAGGCCCATCTCAACCAGCTTCCGAGGGAATATTCGGAAGGCAATGCGAACATTTTAGGTTAGGCTTTACCGTGACTGTTATTGACATTAAATGAAGCAACAAGTTTACTGTTACCAGTCACCGTTTATTGATCTCCACGAAATGTTTCAAAGGTTCAGACCTACATCATCAGGTGGACGTTGTGTGTGTGTGTGTGTGTGTGTGTGTGTGTGTGTGTGTGTGTGTGTGTGTGTGTTGTATTATGGTTTTTTGGAAGAACTTGTGGAACTGTGGAACTGTCTCCAGTGGTCACAGGTTCCTTCAGTGCCGTAACACATCACGTATGGACTGTCATATTTTGTAAACAAATATGGCCCACACACATGTCATGCTAACAAATGTAAATCCACCTGATGAAGGAGGTTTAAACCAAGGAAACATGTCGTGGAGATAAAAAGTGACTGGTAACAGTAAACTTGTTGCTTCATTTAATTTTGAAGGGAACTTTATGCTATGGACGTCTGGAGTCGGCTACCTCGTGGAAGCGCATTGCTCAGTACAGCACATAAGGCTGATTCTTTTCAATGGGCATGATAGGAGCTATACAGTAGATGACTAGAGGTTTCTAGTCTGACGAGTCCAGTATTAGAATCAGAATTTAGAAGAGTTCTGGAAGACTTAAAATCAAATTAGTTAGAAGGAATGGATAAAATTGCATCGCAATATCGTAAAATAATTGAGGAAAGTGGCAAGAAAACGATTATTCACGTTGGTGTGTGGAATGTATCGGACTAGCGATATACCATCAAAGTTTCGGAATACCACGATCCACACAACTCCCAACGTTGCAAGAGCCGACAAGTGCGACAATTATCGCTCAATTACGTTAACAGCTCATGCATCCAAGTCACTGTCAAGACTAATATACAGAAGAATGGGAAAGAAAATTGTGAATATGGTAGATGACGATCAGTTCAACTTCAGGAAGGTAAAGACACCAGAAAGTGAATTCTGATGTTGTGGTTGATAATTTAAGCAAGACTGAAGAAAAAACAACACATCTCCATAGGATCTGTCGACCTGGAAAAACAGTTCGACAATATAAAATGGTGCAAGGCATTCCAAATCCATAGAAAAATAGAGGTAAGCTACAGGGAAAGGCGGGCAAAATGCACAATATGTACAAGGACCAACAGGGAACAATAAGAGTGGAAGTAGGATTAAAGTTCATGATGAAAGAATATCAATGATGGGATTCGCTTGTGGCATTGCTATCCTCAGTGAAAGTCAAGAGGAATTACAGGACCTGTTGAATGGAATAAACAGTCTAACAAGTAGAAAATGTGGACTGAGATTAAATCGAAGAGAGACGAAATTAATGAGAAGTAGCAGAAATGAGAACAACCAGAAACTTGCTATCATAAGTGATGATCAAAAGGTAGATGAAGTATGCTACCAAGGTGATGAGAATTCGTGATTTTAAGACAGACATGACATTCATCATTGATATTGGTTTTTATCAATTGAGGAGGGCGGAGAACTTTGCCTAGCCACACCAGCTGTTACTCTGGGGCATTTTGTAACTTTAAAAGTTGTGAAACCAGTTGTGTGGGTCTCTAATCGACCAAAATAAATTCAGTTACAGCGTAATATTGGACTTTTCATTCAGTTTTATATTTTAATAGTTTTAACACATGTATTTAAACAACTGTTTACTGTATGAATTGTCAATCAATCATGTATAACTATTTTAGCTATGGTTGCCCGAATATTAAAATTATCTGACAACCATTATACCCCCGACTATTAATATGTATTTAACAGCTTCAAACGTCTTCTCACTTTACAAATCAGTTGATGTGTTAAACATTTGATTTTAACCAATTATGGGAGAAAAATATTAGAAGAGCTTTCACATTTTGTTTAACTTTGTTGGAAGCCACTAAGTACTCTCTTTATCAAACACTGGATGAGTAGAGTCTGGGTAGCTCGTGCTCCGTTTTAAGAAAATTCCAGTTTTTCATGCGTCTCAATGTTTATAATGTATCTCCTTAATACTTGTATTACAATGATATAATTTTGCAGGTACATTCAAAGTACATTCACTGTTACACGTGTATGTTGTCTGCAAAATGCGTTAAGAATACAAATAGTAGTAAAGAAGTAATACATTAAAACGTTTGACTGATTTGAAGTTTGACTACATGAAGGGATAAGATGTAGCAAGGGATTCACATTTTCCCCTCCGTCACTGGGAGGGAGGCGTCAGCGAAGAAAAGTTTCTTAAAGGTTTGAAACTATGTGTTTAGTATGCTGGAAGTCGCTAAGTGTCCTCCTTCTCAAATACTGGATGAACATAGTCCGAGTATTTGCGCGCCATGAGTTACGCTTCTTCAAGGCAAATACAGTTTTTACCTGTAATACCAGTCTAGTGTTAAGTCTGTAACTTAAGGTTATACGTCTTAATGAGTAATTATATGAAATGTTGAAAATTAAATTTTTGTTGCCCCTGGAATCCGTTAGATAGACAACGTGCAACTAGGATTGTGCACCACGAATCATGAACCGGGTCAGCCGTTTAATAACATAGATGTGCTCAATATCTCAACTTCACCGTATTTGTGTAGGAACGGATGGCAGGTGCGCAGCGGGATGCCTACTTTGGACTACGTAAGGGGCGCTCCCTGTAACCATTGCAAAGGCGCGGTATGGTAATTCCTTCACCTCACGCGAGTTAACATAGTCAGCCCGACACAGTGCCGGACTCTACCACTGAGGTCGAATTTCTTCGTTGTCACTCTTTATTTCTTTCGCCATTCTAAAAGTGAAAACAACAGTTGAAAAACTGGACAAAAGGACAAGACACTAGAGAAATTCATTGATAGCATATGAAATACTAAATATGACTGACGTAAAAAAAAGGTAAAGTTTATTAACAAGGTAAAAGGAAACAGACCTCTAAAATCTGAACATGACACTGGAAAGTAGTAATACAAGAAAGACTATAGGAGAAATGTAAAATTGTAGAAATCTGCATGAATCTAGAATAGAAAAAATCCCGCTTGTAAGAAATTTAAACAAATCTTTGGAGAACAAAAGCTTTACTGTATTTATGTCCAGACTTCACATCGCAAGCCATTACTAAGCAAAGAAGGACGAAAGTTTGAAATGATTTATAGGAGAGTTGTATAAACGAAAAATGCTTTAAGAAAGTATTGTGGAAAAAGGAGATGATTTGGATGGACGTGGATGACTCGATACTGCGAAAAATAACTTGGTTGAGCAATGAATGACCCAAGTCATAACTAGGCTCCCAGAGTTATTACCACCATTGGGAGAACAGAATAACCTCCTCCAAGCCAACCATCATGGGTTCCGTAAACATTCATCATATGAAACCCAACTCACACTCTTCTCACATGACATGCTGAAAGCTTTGTACCATGACAGTCAGGTAGGTGCAGTACTTCTTGATTTCCAAAAAGCATTTAACTTAGTATCACTCCTACGCTTACTGTCAAAGTTATTATCGTTTGGGGTATAAACTGAAATTTGTGACTGGACTGTGCAAAAAATGGTTCAAATGGCTCTGAGCACTATGGGACTCAACTGCTGTGGTCATTAGTCCTCTAGAACTTAGAACTACTTAAACCTAACCAACCTAAGGTCATCACACACATCCATACCCGAGGCAGGATTCGAACCTGCGACCGTAGCAGTCCCACGGTTCCGGAGTGCGCGCCTAGAACCGCGAGACCACCGCGGCCGGCGGACTGTGCACTTTTTAGTAGGGAGGATGCAGCTTGTTATCTTGGAGCAGATGTAGAAGTAACTTCGGTTGCGCCCAGGGAAGTGAGTTGGGACCTTTAGCGTTCATGTTGTACATTAATAACCTTGGAGACAATTTTACTAGTAAAATCGGGCTTTTTACAGATGATGCAAATATCTATAATGAAGAACTACCTGAAAGAAGCTGCATAAATATTCGATCAGATCTTAATAAGATATCAAAGTAGTGCAGAAATTGGCAACATGCTTTAAATATCCAGAAATATAAAATGTTCAAATGCCTGGGCGTAACACTTTGCAGGGATATTAAATGGAACGATCACATAGCCTCAGTTATGGGTGAAGCAGGTGGAACGTTTTGGTTCATTTGTAGAATAGTAGGGAAATTCTATCAGTCTGTAAAGGAGACTGCTTACGAATCATTCGTGCGACGCATTCTAGAATATTTCTCAAGTGTGCGAGACCCGTTCCAAAGAGAACTAAAACGGGATATTGAAGGTATTCAGAGAAAAGCAGCACAATTGGTCACAGGTCTGTTTAACCCGTGAGAGAGTGTCGCAGAGATACTGAAGAAACTGCATGGCAGACTCTTGAAGACGGACGGAAACTGTCCCGAGAATGTCTACTAACAAAGTTTCAAGAATCGGCTTTCCATTATGACTCAAGGAATATACTACAACCCCCTACGTATCGATCACAGAGGGATCATGAAGACAAAATTAGAATAAATGCAACACGAACTTCTTTAAGTCATCCGTCTTCTGACTGGTCTGATGCAGTCCGCCACGAATTGCACCCCTTTGCCAACCTTTCTATCTCAGGGAAGCACTTGCAATCTACGTCCTTAGTTATTTGATACACGTATTCCAACCTTGGTCTTCCCTCTAATACCAAGGATGTTATTCCCTGATATCTCAATATATGTCCTATGATCCTTTCCCTTCTTCTTGTCAGTGTTTTCCATATTTTCCTTTCCTCGCCGATTCTGCACAGAAGCTTCTTATTACTTACCTTCTCAAGCCACCTAATTTTCACCATTCTTGTGTAGCACTACATCTCAAATGCACCGATTCTCCTCCGTTCCGGTTTTCCCACAGTCCATCTCTCACTACGACACAATGTTGTGCTACAAACGTACATTCTCAGAAATTTCTTCCCCAAATTAAGGCCTATGAGCGAAAGTAGTAGACTTCTCTTGGCCAGGCTGCCTTTTTTGGCAGTGCTACTTTGCTTTTGGTGTACTCCTTGCTCCAACATTCATTGGTTATTTTGCTGCCTATATAGTAGAAATCCCTAACTTTACCTACTTCGTGGCCATCAATCTTAATGTTAAGTCTCTCGTTGTTCTGATTTCTGCTACTTCTCATTACTTTCGTCTTACCTCGATTTGTTCTCAGTCCGTATTCTGTACTCATTAGACTATTCATTACATTCAGCAGATCATGTAATTCTTCTTCTCTTTCACAGAAGATAGTAATATCATCAGTGAATCTCATCACTGATACCCTTTCACCTTGAATTTTAATTCCACTTCTGAACCTTTCTCTTGTATACATCATTGTTTCTTCGATGTAAAGACGAAAGACCCTTTTAATCCGAGCATTTCGTTCTCGGACTTCCATTCTTGTTATTCCCTCGTGGGTCTTGTACATGCTGTATATTACCCATATCTCAGTACCCGTCTCTCCCTATAGCTCAGAATTTCTTGCACCATTTGACATTGTCGAACGCTTTTTCCAGGTCGACATATCCTATGAACGTGACTTGATTTTTCTTTAGTCTTGCCTCCAACATCAACCGCAACATCTGGATCCTTTACCTAAAGCCAAACTGTTCGTCATCTAACACATCCTCAATTTTCTTTTCCATTCTTCTGTGTATTATTCTTGTCACAACTAGGATGCATGAGCTGTTAACGTAGTTGTGCAATAATTCTGGCACTTGTCATCTCTTGCAATCTTCGGAATTGTGTGGATAACATTTTTCCGAAAGTCAGATGGTATATCGCCAAACTTATACATTGTACTCGCCAACGTAAATAGTCGCTTTCTTGCCACTTCCCCCAAAGATTTTAGAATTCCTGATGGAATGTTATCTGTCCCTGGTGTCTTATTTGATCTTAGGTCTTCCAGAGCTCTTTTAAATTCTGATTCTAATAGTGGATCCCCTATCTCTTCTAAATCGACTCCTATTTCTTCTTCTGTCACATCAGACAAATCTTCCCCCCCCCCCCCCCCCCATAGAGGACTTCAATGTAACCTTTCCTCCTATCCGCTTTCTCTTCTGCATGTAACAGTGATATGCTGAGTCAGTCCTTCTGATAATAATTTCTTTTTAGATTTCTTTGCATTTTTCATGCAACCATATAGTTTTAGCTTCCCCGAACTTCCTTGTATTTCATTCCTCAGTTGCTTGTATTTCTGTTTTCCTGAATTTCGTTGAACATTTTTGTACTTTCTTCATTCATCGATCTGCTGAACTATTTTTTTTCTGTTACCAATTGTTTCTTAGCAGTTGACTTCTTTGCACCTATGTTCTTCTATCCAGCTTCCGTGATTGCTCTTTTTAGAGATGTCCATTCATTTTCAATTGTACTGCCTACTGAGCTATTTCTTACTGCAGTACCTTCAGCCCTAGAGATTTCAAGCGTATCTCTCCATTCCTTAGTACTTCCGTATCCCACTTCTTTGCGTATTGATTCTTCCTGGCTAACTTCTGCCTATTCTTCATCACTACTGCATTCCGATCTGAGTCTGTATCTGCTCCTGGGTGAGCCTTACAATGGACGCATTCTAACAATCAGTCTTCCCACTCTCCATACGTGAATGGAACGGGAAGAAACCCCAGTCACTAGTACAATGCACTTCACGGTGGTTTGCAGAGTATATATATATATATATATATATATATATATATATATATATATATATATAGATTTAGAAACCAACCAAGAGAAAAATTTTCTATGTTGTAAGCAGGCTATATCAGACAGGCGAAATAATCTCGGCCTTCGAGAAGAACGTTATAATTCAAATTTCAAATGATTCAAATGGCTCTGAGCACTATGGGACTTAACATCATCTCTCATCAGTCCCCTAGAATTTAGAACTACACAAACCTAACTAACCTAAGGACATCACACACATCCATGCCCGAGGTAGGATTCGAACCTGCGACCGTAGCAGACTGAAGCGCCCAATTTCAAATAAGGCACTTACTAACAGGCGAATTCCCTCACTCCATGCAACAGACAAGTTTCGCAAATCGCAGTTGCACAGCATTAAGTCAAATTCTCTACAGAAGAGTGGAGGAACCAGCAGAGGTCTATCTGGAGAACGAGCAGATCGGCTTCCGGACAAATGTGAAGCAATATTAACCTTACGGCGTCCCTTATAAGCTAGGTTAAATTTAAATAAACTCTATTTATACTATTTTTAGCTTTATAAAATAGATTTTGACAATGTTGATTGGCACACACTCTTTTAGATTCTAGACTTTATCAGGTATAAAACATCCGCTGCAAAGGTCATCTTCAACTCGGGCAGAAACCCAATTGCAGTTATAAGAGCCGTAGGATGTGAAATGGAGGCAATAGATGAAAAACAGCCGAGACAGGTCTGTAGGCTATCCCCAAAATTATTCTGGCCGAATATAGAAAAATTAGTTAACGAAACCAGGGAGATGATTGGGAAAGGAATTAAATCGATTGGAGAAGAAATAAAAAGACTAAAGAGATGGCAAATGACTTGGAATATCAGATTAAGGAAAAGGATAGTGTCTTGAAAGAGGTTATAAGATGATCATAATGAATATAAGCAAAATAAATCGCGACCTCAATAGAAAATGGGATATGAAATTCGGACTTGTAGCAGCGAGAACAACTTTCTGACAAAGAGAAAATTGTTAATGTCATTGTCAGGAAGTCTTCTCTGAAAATGTTTGTCTGGGGTACAGCCTTGTATGGCAGTGAAATGTGGACGATAAGCAATACAGATAAGCATAGAAGAGATGCCTCTGAAATGTATGGGGTTACCTGAAGAATGCTGCAGGTTAGATGGTTTTAATGTATAACTAATGGAAAGGTCATGGTATCGCAAAGGGACAATATAGCGTTTTGTGTTAAGTTCGACGTGGGCGATAAGCAGTACAGACAAGGGTAGCAGAGAAACGTATGAAATTTGTAGTGTTACATGAAGAGTGCTGAAGATCAGATGGATAGATCGGATAGCTAACGAGAAGGTTCTGAACCCAACAAGGGGGAAAAGAGCTCTAAGGCTCAAATTGATCAACAGATAGTTTGATAGGACGCGTCCTAAGGGACCAAAGATTAGTCAGTTTGTTAATGGAGGAAATTGGTAGGGGTAGAGGGAAGGATAAAAATTATAGAAGAGACCACGACACATACAGTAGGCAAATTCAAACCGATGAAACACAAGAAACCTGGCGTGGAGTGTTAAATCGCCATTATTCGGACTGATGATACAACTTCGTCTCTTTGCCACGATATCGTTCAAGCGTCTTGCCAACGTCTATAAAATTATGTTGTTTTTCTTATTATTATGACGAAAATATTAGCCTTTTACACGTAGCTCAAAACGTAAGAGTATTTTGCGCTGTAGTATCTGTAGACAGATGTCTGTTAGTAACCGAACAAACTCTTCGTTAATGATTCATGATTGTAGAGGATGAATGAAATCGAAATTTCCCGCAAACCACGTACTATATACTGCCCACAGCAGTAAGCACAGGCTTGGCATGCAAGTTGTAACCGAGACATGACAGAAAATGTTTAAGGGTAAAGGAGGAGGTTCAAAGATACTGTTCTTGTTTGATAATGATCTTAGATTACACCTACTCTGCAATTCACACTTTACCGAGCGAGGTGGCGCAGTGGTTAGCACACTGGACTCGCATTCGGGAGGACGACGGTTCAACCCCGTCTCCGGCCATCCTGATTTAGGTTTTCCTGATTTCCCTAAATCGTTTCAGGCAAATGCCGGGATGGTTCCTTTGAAAGGGAATGGCCGATTTCCTTCCCAATCCTTCCCTAACCCGAGCTTGCGCTCCGTCTCTAACGACCTCGTTGTCGACGAGACGTTAAACACTAACCAACACCAACACCAATTCACACTTAACTGGGTGGCAGAGTTTTCATTGAACATCTTTCGCACTATCTGTCTACCGTTCCTCTCTCGAACAGTGAACCTGAAAAACGAACAATCGAATCTTCTCGTGCGAGGCTGATCCCTCTTATTCCATTACAATCATTTCTACCGTATGTAAGGGCATCAACAAAATAATTTCGCATTCTGAGGGGAATATTAGAGATTAAAACTTCATGAAAAGATGGTGCAGCAGCGAAAAAGGCTTTTTTTTATAATGATTGCAACCCAAACTTGCGTGGCATATCCGTGACTCTCTCTCCCTATTCTTTGAACTTTTTCAAAGTCCATTCTCGCACAGCAATACTCTAGCAGAGGAGGAACAAGCGTAGTGTAGGCAGTCTGATGTATTTCTTACATCTTCTGAGTGTCCTGCCAATAAAACGTGGTGTTTGGTTCACTTTCCGCACAATATTATCTTTGAAATCGTTCCTATATAAGTTGTTACTCACGTGGATGACCTGACATTTTTATTATGTAGGGTCAATTGCCAGTTTTGGCCTCATACAGATATTTTGTCTAACTCATTTCTCAATAGCACTCCGTCTTCAGACGACAAGTGGGCCATCGGGACCATCCGACAGCCGTGTCATCCTCAACTGAGGATGTGGATAGCAGGAGCGTGTGGTCAGCACACCGCTCTCCCGGTTGTTACGATGGTTTTCTTTGACCCGAGCCGCTACTGTTCGGTCGAGTAGCTCCTCAATTGGCATCACGAGGCTGAGTGCACCTCGAAAAAAGGCAACAACGCATGGTGGCCCGGATGATCACCCATCCAAGTGCCGGCTACACCCGACAGCGCTTAACTTCGGTGATCTGACGGGAACCGGTGTATCCGCTGCGGCAAGGCAGTTGCCCCATTTCGCAATAGGTTCTGATCTACTTGCAGTGGATGCAGGGCTACGCCCCTGCATACTCGGCCACCACACATACGAATACGCTTCGCAGGCCACGTCCCGCCTCCGTATAAGCTCAGAGGATGTGTCAGTAGAAGAGTCGCTAAGTTGTTTATCATCAAGCCTTCTGCAGCCATCATAGCGTCTTTGCACCGCAAGCTGCGTTACTCACTACATGGCGAGCAGCTCGCGGTACACAATGCAGCAGCCGCTGACCCCTATTTTCGTCCGCTCTGTAAAGTGTCCATTTGACACCGCGCATACAGTCTTCCGTCTGACTCGTCCCGCGACATCCTGTTAGCACAACAGGTAGAGTCAGTCAAGTCGACTCAACGTCATCAATCGATTCCGCATTGTGACACAAATGAATGATGACCGGTGCCTTGAAGGAGCGAAGGGTGTAGCAGATCGCCTTTCGGCGTCCCCTCTGATCCCCCACTTCCGACGACTACCGAAACGGACATCATTCAGGATTCGTTCGCAGCGCCACTCCGGACCCAGAAGACATGCAGTCCACAGAACTACGCACCGATTGGTGGCAGAAGTTCACGTTACAGAAGAAGGCGAAGCAGACGCCTGCTCCCGACACTGACGGTTTCATCAAACCGCGAAGACCTAGGTGCAGAATTCAGATATCCATGTCGCTGCTAGCCGACGTCTCCAGTGCTTTCGCTCGATCTTTACCGCAGGCTGGGATTGCGCCCAAGAGGGATCCTTCTCTTCCGTCGGTTGTACTACAATTCAAGGAACCTTAGAGTCAACTCCAACATCTCAGAAGCTGTAGAGGTGGGGGGCAGGGAGCTTACAAGATCACGCTCCGATCGGCTGATGACTACGGCCGAGTCACGCAGGAGACGTCTGATAGGCAGATCCCTTTCTATAAGCACGTCTCCAATCCCCACCGCGTCCTGAAGCATGGAGAATGAAGACATCCAAGAAGACCTTCTTGACGTGGGGTTCCACGTGCGCACTGTCGTGAAGATGAAGCAGCCTCGATCACGCGAGATATGTGCTTTTCCTGATCATCGTCACAAACACTGAAAAACAGGAAACTTTACCAGCTCACACGCCTTGCTGAAGGCTTGGTACAGACGGAAGATTTACGAGCCAAGCGAGCAACAGTCCAATTGTTCCGCTGTCAAGGCCTCAGCCACTTTACCTGGCACTGCTCGATACTGGAGGAATATGTGAAAAGTGCCGGAAATGACACCAGACGAGACTATCCTCTCTAAAAAGACCCCACCATGCGCCCTCCGTGGCGGCAGCTGCTTTGCAAGCTACAGATACTGCGAGGTTTGGAAACGCTCCATTTCCCGCCACCGTGGACAACCATCTGTTCCATAACGAACGAAGAAATCAGCCAAGGCTCGTCTTGGCTTCACATTCGCTCATGCAGCTTCAGGGACGTTGACATCATGCTCGCCCCATCTGAGACCACTACTCATGATGTATCGGCAACACCTACTTCGTACTGCCACTGCTACAGTACGGTAAGAGGCGCCTTAAGAATTACCGTATTCCGATATTCCTCCCTTCAACTCGACGCAAGACTAGAGAGTAAAAGAAGAGAGCACACATGAAGCTTGATACCAGAGCTGTCGCACAGAGGTGGTCCCTGCTCCTTGTAGCAGCGCCGTCGTTGCAGCAGCTGCCTCCCTGCCTGACTTGAGCGTTCTCATCACGCAGCTCTGTGCACTCGTGAACGGTGTAGCTGAGCTGATCGAGTTGTTCTCTCAGCAACTCCTCGCTGCACCCAATAGTGTCGTGCTGGCAGTTACCAGTGGCAAACCTTCACAGTCTTATAATGGATAGCGCTAAAGGATTGGCAGTCACCACGTGGACCTTAAATGGCGGCCAGACACAAGCTGGCGAACTACGCCAATTCTTCGACGATGAAGCCACCGACGTCTACTTGATAAGCGAAACCCACCTTAAGCCAGGAATCGACTTCAAAGTACCAAAATTCTCTTGTTTCTAAACAGATAGGCTGACGGCAGATGGTGGTACCCCTGTTTATGTCTGCAACAGAATTTGCCATAACCAATTACAGCTACAGCAGCTGGCCAAGCTAGAGGCCACGTCGTGCGTTCATCAATGGGCTCCATCACATTCATTGCAGTCTACAAGCCGCTATCTCGCGCCCTGGATCCGACGGACCTGACACCTTGCTCAGTCTAACTAGAAAAAATCTTCATTTCCGGCTACTTCAATTCAGAACACGTCATCTGGGATTCCAGAATCACTACTACCGACGGCAGTCACTTCATGCAAGCATCAGAACCTCATGAAGCCATCGTAATCGTATCTTATGATCCGATCATCTTTCCCACCAGACGCCATTGACACCTCAGTCGTTAAGAACATCTCGCAACAGATCACAGCCTCTATGTGGAATGCTGTCTCCTGTGACCATGTTCCTGTTGTCTACAACATAGATCTGGATCCACTGCAGCTGTCACGAGCATTATTTTGATCTTGGGAGTCCATTGGAACCACTTTCGCGACGCCATGACGAAAACACTTGCCACCTCTCCTACTCCATCAGAAACGGACATCACTGAAGCTCTCCTACACTTCACCAGCGCCACGTTCACGGCAGTCTGAGAAGCTGCGCCACCCTTACCATGCGTAAGTCGTGACAACTCACGCCAGATGCCGTTGGACATTCTGTCGCAAATCACTGGGAATAACTTTGTGTACCGGGAATGACAGCGTACGCGACTTCCTGCCAATAAGAGGCTGGTGAATCGTCTCCAACAGGGCATCAAGGTGCCTACTGGAACACGCCAAAATTGAGAGTGTGTAATCTACACACTCCAGCCGACGACGTTTCAGGCTCGTGAACGACCAAATACTTCTTCCGCCGCATCCAGCGCGTCTTTCCGCTCGACGATGGAAATCGGACTGTTTGTAAACGTAACGCAAAAGCTGATGTTCTCGAGGACACTAGTAGAGGATCCAATGAATGCTAGCTGCGTTGCGCTGATGGCAGGCTGACTTCCACACTACCTTGAGAGGTAAATGGCACATCAGATGACCAAGTTTCACTGATCCTGAGTAGTTCCACACCAGGGAAGCGACTGGCCCTGACGAAACAACCAACGCCATCTTGAGGTGGATGCTTCCTGAAGCTACCACTGCTTGCTTCCGATTTTCAAGCGATCTCTTCCCACTGACGTGGAGACAAGTCGAGATAGTGGCCATCGCGAAGACGGGGAGGATGTTCGTTTCGCACAGTCTTCGCCGGGGATCAGTAAGGTTTTCGAGCGAGTCAACCTCAAGCGACTACAAGGCCGTTGCCACAGAAGGTCTTTTACCTGAGGAGCAGTTCTGGTTCCACCAAGTCCACTTGCAGGAACATTAACTTCTGCAGCTTGTTGAAGAGGCCTTCGGTGCGATGGAATGCCCTGAGTACTTCAGTGCGGTGTTCCTGAATGTCTCGCGAGCGTCTGACAGCGTCTCACACACCAGCTTCCCATTCAGATTACTCGAGTAGCGGGTGCCGGCATCGTATGTTTGCCTCATATGCTCATACCTACACTGAAGGACCTTCCATGGAGAGCAGAGTCTGGACTGAGTACAGTTCGTCGCATCCGAGCACGTGTGCCACAGGGCTCGGTTTCAGGACCGCTCGTGTGCACACTTTATACACCGGACAAGCCGAAGATTGACCGCGCCCAGCTAGCTCTCTGCGCTGACAGTAGCCGCTGTACAGCAGGAGCGTGAACACCGACACCCTCCGACGTCGACTGCAACTCGCTACTAACACTCTCACCGAGTGGGCCCTAAAGTGGCGCCTCGAGTTCAACGGCGCGAAAACACAATTCCTGATGGTCACACTCCGTGCCATTCCAGAAAATCTGCTACCTCTCAAAGTCGGCGGCAGTCCTATCCCCTGGAGGCCGACGGCGCGCTATTTCGGCGTCATTCTGGATCGTCAGCCTCGCGCTAGGAAATCCAGGTAGTGACATGCGAGCACTGAATTCGCTTTTGCAAGCTCTACCCCTGCTAAATCCGACTTCCACTCTTCCTCGACGTCTCGATGTCCCCTGTATAAGGCGCTGCCCTGCCCTACCCTTGAGTACGCCGCCGCCGACCGGGGGAAGACTTTCCATTCAGACCACTCCACGATATCGCGCAAGTCCCACCCCTGCAAGACTGTTTCCGAACGATTTCACATACCTTTTATTCGAAGACACGGCAATCCAGAAACATGACGATACGGACACTGGATCGAAAGATGCAGTGTAGCGTTACAACAAAGGGTCACATCTCATCGTCGTGCAAGCAGCCTATATAGACGAAATCAAACAGCTGGAAACAACAGAAGATAATCAAAATCAGAATACCACGTTCTTCACTGGCATGGGAGCGAAAACGCTTCCTGCTGCGAACTCCATCACCTTCGGAGGACTTCACTGAAGATCTAGCAGCGGCGAATCGAGGACCAGTTGCGGACCAAGCTCCGACCGACCAACAGCCGCTACAAATCTCCGACACGAACCAAACGCCTGCCACTGCCCTCCAAGGTGTCATATCGCCCTCGCCGTGAGGTACCTGCATGTGACAGCACAAGAGATCATCGCCTCATGGGAAAGTGTCGTTGCTTATCCTACGTGCTCCTCAGAACACCGATGTTTATGGATTTCGTCCTAGTGTGCACCTGTTAGGCACTGTCGAGGATAGACGTTTCTGTTATCAGGTTGTGTGGTCATTGAGACTCATAAGCTGTATGTAGTTTTACTCATGTTAATACTTGTTATTGCAAAGTATTTGAACCGTGATTTATTTTCAAAGAGTATTCTTAAGAATTTATTTTATTTACTAACGATTCATCAAAAACATTAACACATTTACTCACACTATGTAAGCGTGGAAGTAGTTGCCAGGGAGTAACTGATGAAATCATAACCAAATTCCTTTTAACAATTGGAGATTTTTTTCACTTTAATAGTGCCTAAAAGCATTTTTTTAAAAGAAACGGATTTAAAACTATCATCAGAAAGCACCCTCAAAGTTACAATTTATTCAGAGACAGAAAGAAACAAGTTTTGACAATATGAGCTTTCGTGCAGAGAACCTTGACGCTCCCTTTCCACACGGCCGTAGTTACGACGGCTCACAACAGCCTCTGAAAGACTATACTGGTGCAAATCTGCAACACACTAGATAACTTTAAACTAAGAGTTTTAACACTTTACACAAGGACACAAACTATGCACTCCCCTTAGGAGGGATGGAAATGGTACAAAACACTAACAATTAAAATATTAACCTCGCTACCGAAGGTGCAACTTGATTTTAACTTCTAAGGAAAGTCTTACGGTGAAAGGGTGGCAACTTTATGTACTAAAATGATCATTTAAATAAAATCCCATGAAATGCAATTTTATATAAAATTCCACAAGGTTGGCCAAACAATACTTAAGATGCTCTATAGTACACAGATACCACCTCTCAAGATCATAGGCAATAATATTAAAGTTTCCAAAGATCAAAACATATTTCAGGTATTAGGCCGCTATACTCCCAGCAATAAATTCGTTAACACACCAAATCCGACAAACATGACAGAGGCAGCTACTAACGTACGGTAGATTGATAGGGAGATTACCGAACAACCCGAACCGCAGGTTGCTCTAACCCGCCCCTACTCCACAAGGGAAAAATGGATCACCCAATTTATAAACAACCATTTTCCTGCGGGTGGGCAAACAGAGAAGAATGGTGAGACGACCCCAAAGCAAAACGGCTGCTGACCTCACCAAGAAAACAAGTAGAATTTAACAAGAGTAAATCAAACAACCTATCACGAATCACTTAACTTTTAATAAACTGCGATTTCTGGAGAAGACCTGGCGCAGCACCCCCAAATCGCTCTCCCGAACCGTCCGCTGCCAGCCGCTTCAACGGGCGCAGGAAGGCACGCCGATCTCCCGTCTCACGGCGTCGCAGCTCGCACCGGCCAGACTGATGTCGTGTGTTGACTCCTGTTGCTCTCGTGTCGACCGCGAAGTCACTACCCCTCGCTATACGCCGCGGCCCACTGGACTACGTTGCGACCTCACATGCGCCGACGCTCAAGACATACAAGTCATCTTGTGTCTCAGTGCGCGACCAACCAACCGATCGATCCAATCGCCAATGACCATTGCCTGAGCAGACTCGAGCAGACTGGCAGCCTAACGCGCAGACTCAAATGCAGGAGCTAAGCCCCGACCGGGTGACCACTCGCTGAGTTCTCTTACTGGCGGAGTGGAAAGACTCTCATTTTGCCGGCTTTAAAGGTTGATCCGAACGACAGACATACTAGCACTCCTAACGACAGAGAGACACTAACTGCCTAACAAATGCGGACGAGACACAGACTAGCAATTTGAGGACGAGAGACTGACCGACTGGCGAGCTCATAGCGCCCCTTAAATGCACGTGAGCAGGCAATCTTTCCCTTTTCCCACCAGAGGGAGACACCAAAGCTGCGATTGCCACAGCGGTGCCACCGCCAGAAACGGAGGGCGACTGCTTCACACTACGCGCTGTGGCGCACTCTTCAAAGCAGCAATTTTTTCCACGGCTCAGTACGTTTGTCACTACTGCCAGTTGAGCCGTGGCGACTGGCACTAGTTATGCTCCACTTGCATTGCTGATACGGACACACGTCTGGTCTTATCTCTGACTGTTCCGCCTTTGATTTTCCGGCTTGACGTGTGGCGGGGGTATCTCTCCGGTCGGCAGCATGTCTTGAGGGCAGGCCCTCGTCTCGATCCGCTGTGCCTGGGGCTCGCCGTCCTCGCCGTCTTTGCCCTTTTGTCGCGCGCCGGGTGTAGGGTGCTCATTAGTCGACGCCTTTGCGTGCGAAACGGTGGCGGGTCCGTCATCTCATGCTGGACATCTTCTCATCGCCTAACTGGAAGCATGAAGTTACATGTGATTCATATTCTGCTGTTAACCTCTGAAGATTTGTGAAAATTGTGGTGGCATGTTGTATCTACTGGAGATCAGTTAAGGATGGTTTTGAATAAGAGAGTGTTATACGGAACTTACTAGGTCTAAGGCCTCGAAGTGTTGTTTCCGCGGAGCGGAGTCTAATTATTTCGGCAAATGCAAAAGGGAACATAATTTTACTGCTTGTTTTAAAGGTTCCTTGCACTGTTAATTTGATTTAGTATGTTAATTAGTGTGCTCTTCGCCCACTTTTGGTTTTAGACTTTCTTTTAATATGAAGGGCAGAGTTTTTGTTAAGTAAGTGTAATTTTAATTGTTCTTTTATTCAGTAAATATTTCAGTTGGGTTTTCAGTTATATTACAGATAGTCACGTAGTTGGTAAGCCTTGCATGGTTTTGAAAAAGGTGAATCACAAGTTGAATTTGTCTGCCGCGTGTATTATTTGCTGTTGCAGAAATGGTCTGGTATGTGGGGCAGATGGGGTTTGTCGCCCTGGCGGGCAGCTGAGATCGTGTGTGTGTTGGGCGTGTTTTCTGCTCTGGCTTGCAGCCTGATCATCTTTGAAATTGCTTGGCGGTTGCTCTCTACTCGTTTGTTCCGAGTACCACCGTGTATAGGCCGCTCTTCCATCCTTTAGTTAAATATCCGGCATGTCCGCCGGTACAGACGAGAGCTTTTCATAAATAACTCAAGGTGAATCATTAGTGTTGTGGAAATTTTGGTTACGTAAGCAATGAGCTGAATAGTGTGCTTATGGTGGTGATGTCTGTGACCCTTTTGCAATCAGATCTAATTATTATCTTTAAAATACTGTTTTTTATATTAATTCATGATCTAATCACGTAGTTTTTCTAAGTTAGGTGAAGGACAAGCGTCCAAAATTTAAAGACTTGGTAGTTCCATTTACATCTTTTTTTTTAAAAAAAAAAAAGAATAAAAAAGGCAGACGGTTAAAGTCAGTTGTATATTTTCTTAAAAGGACAAAGGTCCGAATTAAATTTTTATATTTTTATTCTCATTCTGTAATTCGGTAATAATGAAATTTGTTCTTTAGCTGAAATTAAAATTATGTACCAACCATAAGTTTGTCCATCATCAAAGATCCCTAACTTCCTATCTCCTTTGAGTAGCTGTGGTTAAATTGCAATTTTGGTTTCTGTAGCACCTAAGTTGAGCAGTAACACAGCTCACCAGTTACACCGCTCGGTAATGGATATTAAACGTCTGAAACTTTAATAGACAGTAAAACACAGCATTATCCGCAAGATAGCTGTTCAGATTGTCTCCTAAATCATTTATGCAGATTATAAAACGCAAGCTGCCTATAACATTTCATTGTGGAACGCCAGATTCACTTCTGCTTTACTCGATGGCTTTCCATCTATTACAACGATCTGTGACGTTTCTGCCGTTGAGATATCCTGATGATAGCACTCATTGCTTCATGAGGATAAACAGTTGTGTTGCACAAGAATGATATTTTCTGGATCCGTTCTATTTGCCAGTAGATCATTTCCTTCGAGGTAATTTATAATGTTCAGGCACCGTGTACGTTCCAATATCCTACTGCAAATCGAGGTCAGTGATATGGATTACTTCTATTACTCCTGTTTCCTGTGTTAAGTGCTCATGTGACGTGCAATTTTCCAGTCTTTATGCACATATCTTTCGTCCAGCGAGCGATAATGTATTATGACTAAGTATGGAGCTATTATATCAGTTTACTCTGTAAGGAATTTACAGAAGACCCTCGATTATCCGGCCTTCGATTAATCGACTCATCAGGTTATCCAAGTATGTGTCCAACCATGCGTATGCACTTCGCGCCGAACAGAGGGTTGTGATCCTATTGAAGCAATGAAACAGCTCAACATAAAAGATGCCATTTACATAGGTGATCAAGCTTAGGAAGAACTCAAGGATAGCACTCTACAAAAAACATGGAAGAAGGTTTGTTGTAGCCTAAACCAAAAGCAATAACTTCCAGTAACTAATGAATCAGATACTGCAGATTTAGTCACTGATTTTCAAACTCTTTAGAATGGTAGCCAGCCTACTGATGTAGAGGAATGGCTATCGAAACCAATTGAAGACAGTCAGATCATCTATCTTGTTTTGCAACTGTAACTTATAATGTTGAGAAAGAGAAATCAGATGATGAAGAAAAATAAGAAGACGAGAAAATCAGCCACTTCTCAGCAATGGATGCATTCGAGACTGCCCTCAAATATTTGGAACAGCCAGCCAAACGCTACAGCTGTGGACATATTTTGGCCAAACCAATGGCGTGATGTAGCCACAAAGTCATTTACGAAACAAACAAAAACGCTTTATACACTATTTAAAATAGATTTTCACTGTCTAAAAATTACTGTTTTCCTTCCTCTTTATTAGAATCGTAATTCTTTTACCTAATATTGATTTAGCACATCGTTCTGAGTCCTGTAAATGACTTGTTTCATTCTCCTCTGATTATCTGACTTTTAAGGGTTCCGACTACTCCTGGTCCCAAAGGCGACTGCTAATCGAAGTTCTCCTGTGACTGTTATACGAGCTGGACCTGCAGACTTGCCTTTATCAATTTACTTAAGCTACTTCGCTACACCGAGAACAACTACACTCCTGGAAATGGAAAAAAGAACACATTGACACCGGTGTGTCAGACCCACCACACTTGCTCCGGACACTGCGAGAGGGCTGTACAAGCAATGATCACACGCACGGCACAGCGGACACACCAGGAACCGCCGTGTTGGCCGTCGAATGGCGCTAGCTGCGCAGCATTTGTGCACCTTCACCGTCAGTGTCAGCCAGTTTGCCGTGGCATACGGAGCTCCATCGCAGTCTTTAACACTGGTAGCATGCCGCGACAGCGTGGACGTGAACCGTATGTGCCGTTGACGGACTTTGAGCGAGGGCGTATAGTGGGCATGCGGGAGGCCGGGTGGACGTACCGCCGAATTGCTCAACACGTGGGGCGTGAGGTCTCCACAGTACATCGATGTTGTCGCCAGTGGTCGGCGGAATGTGCACGTGCCCGTCGACCTGGGATCGGACCGCAGCGACGCACGGATGCACGCCAAGACCGTAGGATCCTACGCAGTGCCGTAGGGGACCGCACCGCCACTTCCCAGCAAATTAGGGACACTGTTGCTCCTGGGGTATCGGCGAGGACCATTCGCAACCGTCTCCATGAAGCTGGGCTACGGTCCCGCACACCGTTAGGCCGTCTTCCGCTCACGACCCAACATCGTGCAGCCCGCCTCCAGTGGTGTCGCGACAGGCGTGAATGGAGGGATGAATGGAGACGTGTCGTCTTCAGCGATGAGAGTCGCTTCTGCCTTGGTGCCAATGATGGTCGTATGCGTGTTTGGCGCCGTGCAGGTGAGCGCCACAATCAGGACTGCAAACGACCGAGGCACACAGGGCCAACACCCGGCATCATGGTGTGGAGAGCGATCTCCTACACTGGCCGTACACCTCTGGTGATCGTCGAGGGGACACTGAATAGTGCACGGTACATCCAAATCGTCATCGATCCCATCGTTCTACCATTCCTAGACCGGCAAGGGAACTTGCTGTTCCAACAGGACAATGCACGTCCGCATGTATCACGTGCCACCCAACGTGCTCTAGGAGGTGTAAGTCAACTACCCTGGCCAGCAAGATCTCCGGATCTGTCCCCCATTGAGCATGTTTGGGACTGGATGAAGCGTCGTCTCACGCGGTCTGCACGTCCAGCACGAACGCTGGTCCAACTCAGGCGCCAGGTGGAAATGGCATGGCAAGCCGTTCCACAGGACTACATCCAGCATCTCTACGATCGTCTCCATGGGAGAATAGCAGCCTGCATTGCTGCGAAAGGTGGATATACACTGTACTAGTGCCGACATTGTGCATGCTCTGTTGCCTGTGTCTATGTGCCTTTGGTTCTGTCAGTGTGATCATGTGATGTATCTGACCCCAGGAATGTGTCAATAAAGTTTCCCCTTCCTGGGACAATGAATTCACGGTGTTCTTATTTCAATTTCCAGGAGTGTATTTCTAAGTTATTCACGTTGGTAGCTGTTACTGATTCAAATTCTGGAATATTTACTTGCCTTTTCGGTGAAGGAATTTTGGAAAACCGTTTTTATTAACTGCACTTTAATAGCACTGTTGTCCGTAACACTGACTTGCTATCGTGCAGTGACAGTACTGAATTTCTCCTGCCATTCGTGTACTTTACATACAACGAGAATATCTCTAGATTTTCTGCCAGATTTCGACACTGAATTTCGCTGTGGAAACTATAAAAAGCATCGTCCATTGAAGTTCGAACTACTGTAAAACTTCACTAATCTTAGGGATTTTGCGTTCTTTTAAATTTGGCATGCGTTATTCGTTGCTTCTACGAAGTGTTCTGATGATGATTACGATGATTTTGGTTTTTTGGGACGCT
This sequence comes from Schistocerca gregaria, assembly GCF_023897955.1. NCBI lineage: Eukaryota > Metazoa > Arthropoda > Insecta > Orthoptera > Acrididae > Schistocerca > Schistocerca gregaria. The sequence continues at coordinate 243,153,598 of NC_064924.1, forward strand.
CAGCGACATGATTATCAGCGCGCAAATTTCCAAACCGCACACTTCCAAGTCTCGCCATTTTCCTGGATGATTATGAAATGATGAGGACGACACATACACCAAGTCTCTGGGCGGAGAAAATCCGCGACTCCGCCGGGAATCTAAGGGGGACCGCGTGATGCAGAGCGGCGTCGCTAACCACCAGACCACGAGCTGCAGACGCGACACTGTTCTGATCTGTTTTGTTTATCATGGGGGATCTGTTACTTATTAATTTATTGGTTTTAATTTCGTAACTGCAGTCGATACCATTTCTTTGAAGTTAAACCACGTTGGAGGTTGTCTGTGGAGGTGTCAAACGATTTTTTATCTGCTTTTTTAAATAGATGTATTTTTCGTTTATTTTGGGTGAGTTTGGATGTTACGGTATCCAGTCTCACTACAACCACCTCGTTGTCACTAATCTCTGTATCTGCCACGATGCTCCCTGTTCGCTCATATGTGTTACGAGATCATATATGTTTTCGCAACCATTTACACTTCCAGTGGGCTTCTGAAATAATTGCTGAAAATAATTTTCGGAGAAAGCATTTAGTATTTCGGACGACATTTTATGCCTACCATCGGCTTTGCTCATCTATTTTCGCCAGCATATCGATGGTCGATTAGAGACACCATAAAATATAACGGTATTAGTGGGGGGGCGAGGGGGGGGGGAGTATTTATTTGAGATGATACTCAACTTTTCTTCGAACGTTTCAGCAACTGTATCATCTGAGTCCAACCTAGACGGCGATGCGATCTTATCAAACTTCCAACAGGCTTTTTTCTGTTTCCTTGGGGAATATTTTCCGGCGTTGAGCTCGTTACGGATAGATTTTTCTAATAATTTGTCTGTTTCCCTGAAAAACTTTTTACGGTAGTTTTTCTTTGCTTACTCCCTATTTCATATTGCTGACTTTTTTTGTAGGACTTAAGTTTAATTTATCATACAGTAGCACGTAAACTCTACTGATGTTACTAAGCAACAGGATTATCTGTAAATGTATTTGGTAAGGATTCGTAACTGTTCGCTGTAACTTAACATTGTAGAGTACCACTAAGTTCGACTATGGCTGCGCGAGAAGGAAATGGGCTGCAGCAGTGAAGAGGATTGACCGTTGTACACATCGTCATGCGGCAGCCATGCGCCGTATGATGAGCAGGACAGATGAATAAGCTGTTCCAGGTGAGGAAGGAGAGTGCGACCAAGATGTTTGCCCCCACCAGCGAACGAAGCAAGCCCTTTAGCCTAAGGAAGTCCTTCCACTGGGGAAACTCTAACACGCCATTAGGTCTCTAGCAGAAGTGCCGCTCACGGAGAGGACTTTCTGACCCCGGAGCCCTCGTGGCGTTTCACTCGGAGTCTTACTTGCTCCTAACCGGAGCACTCGAAGTTCAAATAGGTGAATCAAGCTAACTGTCGTCTGTTTCCGTCAGAAGTCTTCGAGACATTTGGATGCAAAAGTCTTCAGAAATTGTTGTATTTGCGTGTGATTCACATGGATTATAAATGCAAAGAAGAGGAAAATTGTTTAAATTTTGACCTTTGATTGTATGGGCACAGTACACTCAAGTTCACAACTAGCATTGTGCTTAGTACGATATAAATGAATTTTCTTTTCAAAGAGGATGAAACTGTTAGAAGTGCGTGGAACCATTTGTAGGTCGCAATTAAATACAGGAATATTGTTAGTTTTGACGTACGACACAGCAAAATAAAATAAGAATAATGCAATATATGTTTCCTAAGCAACAAGAAAAAAAGTTATCTTGTCTGGTTAGTTATATTAAAAGTAAACACTTCCTGTAATTAAAATTGGAGAGATCCATCAATAGTCGTCATTTCCACACTGGATATTACACGTTTTTGCTTGCGTATTTTTTTTTCTCTAAAACACTGCTAGAGTGCACAAAAGTAGCTCAGTCCGTACCAGGGCAGACGGCTTGGTACGGGAGGGAACATTGATAGCGCAGCCATCATGCGTGGGGCAGCTGGTGTTTAACAGTTGAAGCCTTCTCACAAGCAGAACTTCTAAGCTACAGCAAGGGAGTCAGCAAACGATCGCATTAACAGGTTATGCCAGTACGGCCAGCAACTCGACAAGTCAGTGACCTATTACTAGAGTACCGACTAAGGGAATTAGTGCACAAGCAACTGAGACGGCCGCTTTTAGCGGACAGGGCGCAAGTTCAGGAGGTGACAGCGAACTAACAGGGTGACAAGATGCGACCCATTCGAGACAAAGGGATGGACTCAGTCAGCGCTGAAAAAGAATGCGTTTCTGAGCATACGCCATGATACTCCACTCGAGATCTGTACGTCTGATCTCCGTTTTGACATAAAGAAACTTTTTACGATCCAAGAAACGACTTACCCAATTTAAAATGGGCTCCGCGTCACGGTACAACTTTCACATCATCAAATCATTGTCAGAGCTAAAAACTGGCCTATCTTGGTTGTTTTGGGGAAGGAGACCAGACAATGTGGTAATCGGTCTCATCGGATTAGGGAAAGACGGGGAAAGAAGTCGGCCGGCCCTTTGAAAGGAACCATCCCGGCATTTGCCTGGAGCGATTTAGGGAAATAAGGGAAAGCCTAAATCAGGATGGCCGGACGCGGGATTGAACCGTCGTCCTCCCGAATGCGAGTCCAGTGTCTAACCACTGCGCCATCTCGCTCGGTTACTGGGCTATCATTATATCCTTCGTGATTTTTATTTCATGGACATTAAGGCGTGGTCCAAGGCATATTTTTCTGCCTAACGTTTCGTCTTCCAATACTAGAGACTTTACCAGGCGCTATAGCGACTTATAAGCAGTTATAATCTATAACAAAAGCAGCGAACCTAAATGTTTACACTGGACTCGCATTCGGGAGGACGACGGTTCAATCCCGCGCTCGACCATCCTGATTTAGGTTTTCCGTGATTTCCGTAAATCGCTTCAGGCAAATGCCGGGATGGTTCCTCTGAAAGGGCACGGCCGATTTCCTTCCCCATCCATCCCTCATCCGTGAGACCGATGACCTCGCAGTTTGGTCTCCTCCCCCAAATCAACCTAACCTGTTTACAAGTATCCACGAAACGATCAGTTTGTAACTTCATCAGATCGCCTCCTAAGCTCACGTCGATGTGTGTTATGGAACTTGTAGTGTGAAAGTGTTGTCGCTGTTTGCTTTATGTAGCACTAAGGTGCACAACTTGTCTAATTCCAATTCTTATTTCCTGTTAAAGTAGTTTTTGTGCTTTTCACTGTCTATGGCCTCTCTGCACATCCCTGCACATAATACGCTGCTGCCGATTTATCCGTATTGCCCAGACGACAATATTGCGCTTGCGTTCCTTAAGCTGGGTATTAGAGGCTTCTTTTTGTGGTTACTCTGAGAAAGTGTGCATGTATGGTCAAAGATCTGTCATTGCTAAAAATGACAGAAACAAATGCCAAGTCCGCATTGGGATACAAATCTGGAGTTTTCACATTGAAGACTGGTACTCAACTACTGAGCCTCTCACTAAACATAATATACTTCGTAGCTATAAACGTAACTGAAATTGCAGGCAAAATGTTGTTTTACATGGGAAGTAAAGTCTGCCGCAGCAGTTATTGCGAAAAAGCCCATCGCTCTGATTCGTAAAATGAGCCTGTTACTTTTAATTCTATTAACTGAAATCCATTTGGAACGCACTATTCATATAATTGGAGACCGAATATGTGCTTCTGCTATTTTCTTGTTCACCATAGAAGGACACGCCCTAAGTCTGCTGCGATGCGGTTTATGTTCTCTCTTCCTACTGACGTAGAAAGTTCTCACCTAAATGAGTTTTTCATAAACACGGGCTAACTTGAAGCACTTAGACCTGTTACTAAACGAACTGCCTTTCCATCAATTAATAAACTGTATGGAACAACAAGTGGGATTTATTAGTAAATTTAATAGTAAATTTATCTTTCTACAGTAACGAAAAACTGGCTGCCTTACAATTAGCCTTTTGCACCATATATGTAGCGAACATAAAGGCTGCACAATCAGACAAACAGTTGACTACTGTCATTTTGAAAGGCTTTATAAAATGTCATATTGACTGGTGTACGGCAACTGGCTGTATTAATTCCTCGGTTAGTGTCTAATTTAGGCAATCTGCAAAGCGTATACGAGAGCCTATATGGGCCTGTAACAGCAACCGAGCACAGAACGACACTATGAGAACGCGTTCGGCAGAGCATCACAGACGCCTAAACAAATTTTGTCGCTGCCTAAGTGTCCATGCATATCGCTACGCCACACGTTCTAGAGTTAATTTTCACTACGCAAAAAAGCGTGCTTCCTTGCCGTACCGAGACTCGAATTGAGTTCCGACTCTGTCATTGACAATGATCTTGCCAATCGAGCTTTTCAGACGTGACATAGAAATCATCTTCACACTTTTAATTCGGACAGTATCACAGACCTGTGGCTAAGGCACTTCCCTTATACGTAGTTCCTTGCAGAAGTCCTAGCACAGCTGAGACGATTGGAAAGTGCAAGAGAGACACGCAGTTTTAATCTGCCAGGAGGTTTCAAAACCAACACTGTCATGTTTTACTCGTAATATGATATTTACTGGCATTGAAAGACGTCAGGCCGTGATTTCACGGTAATCTGAGTAGCAAAATTCAGTGAGTGAAATTTAAAAGTGTAAAGCTACGTAATTATATGTGCATCATTTGGACTGGGTTACCGGGGTGGGGGACCTAATTAGGCTTCATATTTCTGCCGAAATGTCTGTCTTGAAAATAGTAGCTTATCAGAATAGTGAGTGAATCTTGGCAGTATGTTGAAAGTAGTCCAGTATTGGAATATTCCGCGCTGAATAACTCGGCCCATAACGCCGAACCGTATTTAACAGACCCACTTCCTCTTATTTTTCTTTTCTGTGTTAATGCGCCGCAGTTGCTATTTCTACTTCTACTCCTCAAGGCACGTTACAGACAGTAGTGATTTGTGCTTGCCGGCCGAAGTGGCCGTGCGGTTCTAGGCGCTGCAGTCTGAAGCCGAGCGACCGCTACGGTCGCAGATTCGAATCCTGCCTCGGGCATGGATGTGTGTGATGTCCTTAGGTTAGTTAGGTTTAATTAGTTCTAAGTTCTAGGCGACTGATGACCTCAGAAGTTAAGTCGCATAATGCTCAGAGCCATTAGAAGCAATAGATTTGTGCTTGAGGTGGCACTGTCGTTTCTTCCCTTCCTTTCCTATTCGAGATGAGAGACAAATTACACTCACAGCAGCAACGGGAGTGCTCGGCTAAGCCCGAACTACTCAATGCAAAGAGCTATTCGTGTGAATCCTGGAAGTGTACGAACAATGTGTTTGGGGTGTAATTTGCACCGCGTATTTGTGTTGTGTCCACAGTGGAGACGAGCGCTCAGTTCGACGCCACGCGAGCCTACCTGCGAGAGCTGGACGTCACCAACAACGTGTGGATCGGCCTCAAGAGGAACGGACCCAACGAGCCTTTCCTCTGGCCGTGAGTACCAGCTTCATCCAAGTGTCGTAATATTACACACAAATTCTAAGTAAGTCACGTTTCAAGTAAAACACTTTATCTTACCCAAGTGTCTTTCGAAATCGTCACTGAGTTGTTGACCCGAAAAATGTAGATGTATGGTTAAAATTCAGATACTTAGGATGTTTGTTATCGCCTAGTATACAAAGTATTTCAGGAGGAATATTAAATATTTTCGCAGGTGGTATTACAGACTTATCTCAACTAAACTTTCCATATAAAGTTGGTCTAATTTTTTGTGGTTACACCTGTTAGAATGTAGCTTAAGCAAATAATCACAAAAGGTGTCAAGCAAAGACAAATGTGATTGTGTTCACAGGTGATTTTCATAAAACCCACCTCCGACTTCAGTACGGTTTTGTTGTCAACACAGTTAGAAAGTTTATTGAAGTCGGACGAGGAATTAATGAAAGTCGATATTAAACTAATCATTCATCTTTGCTTAACAGCAATGAGTATTTCTTTGGCTTACAGTCTAACAGCTGTATCTCCGTATCCAACAAAAAGTGGACATATGTTTTACGGAATGGTTCATTCGAATTAGTCTATACTACAGCCTCCTAAAATATTTACTATTCCTACTAATGTACGCTGTATTTTAAAATATTTCAATACTTTTTTGTTTTGTGCTGCATGAAGGTGGTCCCCAGATTGTAAATATTCGAAAAACGTCATAGCAGCTCTTGGCGTTTGAACTATGACGTTTTTTATACTCTTTTATTTTCTTGTGTTCCACGTTTTGATGTTTGATCAAATTTTTGTCTCTGGCAGTGTAGCATATCAACCGTAACACTAACATTACAGAAATATACTTACGTTAATAACTCACACAAACTACCCATTTAATTTAGTAGATTATAGACCTGAAAATCCTACAAATTTATTTGGGTGTATGAGGGAATGGTAAAGTTATTTAAGCTTACATCACGCGGATTCGCTCTTTCGTTTTGTCCTGAATGTGTATATTGACAACAGTCCATAGACTTAAATGTAGACTCTGCTGTTTCTGTTTGTCTTATTCACTGTCTGTAACCGCGTTTTAGCACGTATCGGTGCTCAGTTTTCAACGTTTTGAGCACATGATACGATAGTCATAATAAAATGACGAACGGTACCTGAGTTGCGCGTTTGCTTATACGTATTTGGTACTGTTGGACACATGGGTGGCACCTCTTCTCTTGCTGGAGTGACAGCGTTTGTGGGACCGTTATCTTATTAGCATTTGTTCATGTTCCACATTTGTTGAATCACTGAAGTCCTCTTCGAACGCTCTTTCTAATGCCACAGAAAAAATAGATAGCTCCATTTTGTAAAAAGCAGATCTCATAGTACAGCAGCCATAAACGTTACTTGAACGTCAGAAAATTCACTACAGTGTCCACTGTAGCCCTGGAAAAGTCGCTGCTAAATATATTTGAAGATCTCCCTCAAAAAAGGCTGTACATCACAATTCAATAATTGTTCATGAAGTAAAAATAACTGTAGTTTTCATATGGTACTATTTATTTACACATTTTATTACGTCTGATCAGGTGGTATAGTGTGTATAATAGAACAGCAACTGTAATTGTCACGTTTTACAATATTTAGAAAGTTTTATCTTAATTTTTACGTAGTTTTCTATGTAAGAACGTTTGCGTATCCTCCAAAAATACAGTTTGAAATAATGTTGTATATCAAACAATACTGATGTTCTGTTACAACTGCAAAAATAATGGAGCATATTAACAGAATATGTTATCTCATATGCTGAAATAACACAGCGTATTTATTTAATTAAATTCCAAACCTGAAAACTGGTTCTATATAGGACGAGAAACAATAACAAAGCAGAAAATTAAACACAGGAAAAATAAATTTAGCTACTCAGTCAGAAGGTAAGTTCACAGAAAGCTCCCTAAATTGTACATCGAATTATTCACATACATCCATAGAGACCCTGACATCCAGGCCGAAAGAGAAAGATGCTCTTCATTCAACAAAAGATGCACCCGCCATAAGAACACCGTAATTTTCCCACGATAGAATTCACTTAGCTCCGACATAATGCGCACACAACCAAACAGAACTCTTTTCTGACCACGACTGACACCAACAACGTATTGAGGAAATTGTACAGGCTTTGCACGGGTGTAAGGGTGTTCACTTAAGGGTTGATGTTCTCTTTCGTTTTTAGCAGAGAATTACATATTCATGGGAGAATGACATTATGACCAAGACACAGATATAATGCATTTGGATCATCTGCGTTGATATTCAACCGTGTAACACGTAATTTTCAAACTTCTGTCAGACTTCGTGATTACTCCAAGAACATTCATAGAAACAAAAAAATTCTGGCTCCTTTCCTTTGTAATAAAAGGCGTATTTAAACAAGCTTTGATATTACATACTTCCGTTCACAGGTAATCACAACATCCGTTACTCTTCTCTTTTCCCGGTTAATGCAAATGTACGGTGAAAAATAAGAAAGCTATGCCCCGAAACAATAAACTTATACTCTACTGATCTACACTCCTGGAAATGGAAAAAAGAACACATTGACACCGGTGTGTCAGACCCACCATACTTGCTCCGGACACTGCGAGAGGGCTGTACAAGCAATGATCACACGCACGGCACAGCGGACACACCAGGAACCGCGGTGTTGGCCGTCGAATGGCGCTAGCTGCGCAGCATTTGTGCACCGCCGCCGTCAGTGTCAGCCAGTTTGCCGTGGCATACGGAGCTCCATCGCAGTCTTTAACACTGGTAGCATGCCGAGACAGCGTGGACGTGAACCGTATGTGCAGTTGACGGACTTTGAGCGAGGGCGTATAGTGGGCATGCGGGAGGCCGGGTGGACGTACCGCCGAATTGCTCAACACGTGGGGCGTGAGGTCTCCACAGTACGTCGATGTTGTCGCCAGTGGTCGGCGGAAGGTGCACGTGTCCGTCGACCTGGGACCGGACCGCAGCGTCGCACGGCTGCACGCCAAGACCGTAGGATCCTACGCAGTGCCGTAGGGGACCGCATCGCCACTTCCCAGCAAATTAGGGACACTGTTGCTCCTGGGGTATCGGCGAGGACCATTCGCAACCGTCTCCATGAAGCTGGGCTACGGTCCAGCACACCGTTAGGCCGTCTTCCGCTCACGCCCCAACATCGTGCAGCCCGCCTCCAGTGGTGTCGCGACAGGCGTGAATGGAGGGACGAATGGAGACGTGTCGTCTTCAGCGATGAGAGTCGCTTCTGCCTTGGTGCCAATGATGGTCGTATGCGTGTTTGGCGCCGTGCAGGTGAGCGCCACAATCAGGACTGCATACGACCGAGGCACACAGGGCCAACACCCGGCATCATGGTGTGGGGAGCGATCTCCTACACTGGCCGTACACCTCTGGTGATCGTCGAGGGGACACTGAATAGTGCACGGTACATCCAAACCGTCATCGAACCTATCGTTCTACCATTCCTAGACCGGCAAGGGAACGTGCTGTTCCAACAGGACAATGCACGTCCGCATGTATCCCGTGCCACCCAACGTGCTCTAGAAGGTGTAAGTGAACTACCCTGGCCAGCAAGATCTCCGGATCTGTCCCCCATTGAGCATGTTTGGGACTGGATGAAGCGTCGTCTCACGCGGTCTGCACGTCCAGCACGAACGCTGGTCCAACTCAGGCGCCAGGTGGAAATGGCATGGCAAGCCGTTCCACAGGACTACATCCAGCATCTCTACGATCGTCTCCATGGGAGAATAGCAGCCTGCATTGGTGCGAAAGGTGAATATACACTGTACTAGTGCCGACATTGTGCATGCTCTGTTGCCTGTGTCCATGTGCCTGTGGTTCTGTCAGTGTGATCATGTGATGTATCTGACCCCAGGAATGTGTCAATAAAGTTTCCCCTTCCTGGGACAATGAATTCACGGTGTTCTTATTTCAATTTCCAGGAGTGTAAAATATCATATCATAACAAAGTAGTTGTACAAAAATATCATGTTCCAGTTTTTTTTATTTTATTTTGCCCATAAACAGCGGCGAGATCAAGCAAATTACTTTTGTGTGCAATTTTTACGTTATAATGATACATGATAAACAACCTTCTTACATGTACTACTGTCGATGTAGGTTTTTCAGGCACGTCGTTACCAGCTGTAAAAAAAAATAATTAAAAAAATAAAAAATAAATCCAATGTTCCACCTACTTTTCTCGACGTTCTGCTTAGAATTTAATGGATCTACATTCCTTTTCAGCTTTTATTTAACGATATAATATCCTTTGGAGCGAAACTTATATCAGCCATGTGTGCCATTTCCATTGATGTAAAACGTTCTTCCAGGATGATCAACTTTACACCTAAAAATAGCTCAACTTGTAAACGGAAAAAATACATGTGTTGCTATGGTGGCTTGTCTCACGCGATGCACCACTTTATTCCACGTTGCCAAAAAATGTGGCGTACGAGTACAACTTTCTTTGAGTGAGCTCTTCGTTTACTCGTTCTGGAAATACGCTGTCGGCTATTAAAGTTGCAACGTCTGCAGGGACAGGAAATAATGAAATTTCACTTATTGTGGAACCATAGAACGATAGGACGAATGATGGTTAAATTTGTAGGTGATGTGGCTGTATTTGAGGATACGAAATGCAGTAGGCCCTACTGAGAGACTACACACCGGACAGCAACGATGGCTCTGTCCAACTACACATTGAGTCGAACTGAGCTTGGACGAAAACTGTGCGTACGCCAAGGAATGAACGGTTCTTAGTTTTAGCAAGCTTTAAAAGAGAGAAAAAGCGCTCACGAATATACGTGGAACCAAACATTGAGAAAACGTTGGCCGCGTGCTAGTGCAAAAGACGATATTTCTCTCGTGGAAGATAGCTGTAAAAGTCATCCAAAGTTTTACACATAAGAAAGCGGTCGTTTAGGAGGATATGGCACTGTATGTCAATCAGCTCTAGTTGAAGCACTTCTGGGACGTCCTCCGCCCGGAGGGAAAACGGGCGAACAAATGTATCTATCGGCTGGCGTTCGGGCGGTCCGCACGGTCAGCTAAGCGTCACGGCTCGGCCACTGTAGCAACGTACGAATTCGCCCGGGACGCTGGCCGCGGGCGGTCGAGGGCGCTGGCGCCCCAGGGGGTACAGTTTGGACGAGCCTGGGCTATGCGAACAGTCGTGGCGTCCCGACCAAAGCGAGTAGTAATATCGCGATGTAGCACTACTTTCTCACAAGAAACGAACCTTCAAATACGATTTCTCCACTGCGTAACATAATTAAATGTTCACTTTTTTGAAACCTTGTAATTTTCGTATCATTCAAATTTAGTCGAATAGTTTTGAACGGTCCCTATTGGTTCCAGCCCGTATACTAGAGCAAAAATTGTGGTTGCACTAAACCCCAGGGAGTCAGATCACGTTCAATGGGGTTGCCGCCCCAAGACGTCAGAGAAAGGAAGAATCGTCCGGGGGATGTGAGCGGTGTCGAGCGTTTTCAGGGACGTCTTCCTGGTGCTCATCGCATTGCGAACTGTGTTGGAACCAGGGATCATTTCACTAACGCTCTTTATGCCACTTGCTGAGACCTTTTCGTATCATTCACAAGAAAAGCGAGAGACTTCAACGCGAGGAGTCGCAGTTCTGATCTGAAAGGCGTCAAAAGAAAGGATTAAATGTTGGTAAAGGATGAAATGGATGTGACGACCTTCCCATTGTGTGGGAGGTCCATGGTGGCATTGCCCTGAATTGTGGAAATTTTGTGCCAATGTGACCTCATTACCCCAACCTAAACCTCACATGAACGTCTGAGCTCTACCTTTTGTTCGTATATCTCAAAACCTTGCCGTTTGAAGCGTCACAGAGCTCGATGGTGACGTTGCAGGGCGATATGCTTTTTCATCACTATAATGAAAATTTTAGGTAACAGCGTTTTCCGTTGAACCTGGGTATCATATAAAATATACAGTGAAGCGCCAAAAAAACTGGTGTAGGCATACGTATTCAAATATAAATATATATAAACGGGCAGAATACGGCACTGCGGTCGGCAACGCCTGTATAAGACAAGTGTCTGGCGCAGTTGTTAGATCGGTTAGTGCTGCTACAATGGCACGTTATCGAGATTTAAGTGAGAATGAACGTGGCATTGTAGTCGGCCCACGAACGATGGGACACAGCATCTCCGAGGTAGCAATGAAGTTGGGATTTTCCCCTACTAACATCTCACGAGTGTACCGTGAATATCAGGAATCCGTTGAAACGTCAAATCTCTGACATCGCTGCGACCAGGATAGTATCCTGCAAGAACGGGCCCAACGACGACTGAAGAGAATCGTACAGTGACAGAAGTGCAACCCCTCCGCAAATTGCTGCAGATTTCAATGTTGGGTCATCAATAAGTGTCAACGTGCGAACCACTCAAAGAAACATAATCGATATGGACTTTCGGAGCGGAAAGCCCACTCGTGTACCCTTGATGACTGCACGACACAAAGCTTCGCGTCTCGCTTGGACCCGTCAACACCGACATTGGACTGTTGATGACTAGAAACATGTTATATATGAAGATGGTACCTGTTCTTTCGAATATGTCCGAAAGAACAGATACCACCTTCACATATATATATATATATATATATATATATATATATATATATATATATATATATATATATACTCGTATATATCACCGGCCGTTTGACCATCTTCTTCTGTGCGGATGCACAAACAGTGCCCGAACTCTCACGGGAATCGGCAAAAAGCCGCGAGTAATGAGGATAATGGGCGGGGGCACCATGAATATAGTGCGGGACAATAAGTTGGGAATGTAGGTCTCACGAGAGGCGTGCCAGAGATAAGTCCCTACAGTAGCACTATCCTGTGTGTCCTCGGTGACTCAGATGGATAGAGCGTCTGCCGTGAAAGCAGGAGATCCCGGGTTCGAATCCCGGTCGGGGCACACATTTTCATCTGTCCCCGTTGACGTATATCAACGCCTGTATGCACCTAGGGGCATTAATTTCATTGTCATTTCATAGAAACATGTTGGCTGGTCGGACGAGTCTCGTTTCAGATTGTATCGATCGGATGGATACGTACGAGTATAGAGACAATCCATGGACCCTTCATGTCAGCAAGGGATTGTTCAAGCTGGTGGAGATTCTGTAATGGTATGGGGCGTGTGCAGATGAAGTGTTATGTGTGCCTCATACATCTAGATACGACTGTGACAGATGACACGTGCGTAAGAATCCTGTCTCATTACCTTCATCCATTGATGTCCATTTTGCATTCCGGCGGATTTGATCAATTCTAGCAGGACAATGCGACACCCTACACATCCTGAATTGCTACAGAGTGGCTCCAGGACCACTCTTCTGAGTTTAAACGCTTCCACTGGCCACCAAACTCCCCGGATATGAACATTATTGAGCATCTATGGGATGTCTTGCAACGTGCTGTTCAGAAGAAATCTCCACCCCCTCGTACTCTCACGGATTTATGAACAGCCCTGCAGTCATTTCCCTCCAGCACTACTTCAGACAACAGTCTAGTGCATGCCACGTCGTGATGCGGTCCCATACGATATTAGGAAGGTGTACCAGTTTCTATGGCTCTTCAGTACATACTACGAGCAGTATTTGTTTGGCACGATTCGACCTATACATTACAAAAGCTAAATGCAAAAGTCTGCCGGAAGACCACAGAAAATGCGCCTGATGACTCTTAGGAGAGATATCCTGTATAGTGAATGTAGATGGCGTTACTCCAACATAGTTTATGCGGTTGCTCTGAGATACTAATCATTTGCATTTCCGATCGTTTATGTTTTTGCAGCTTTAATAACCAGTAGGTTCGCCGTAGTTGCCCCTTCTGTATTTTTTATTTAATAAAGTTGCAGCCAGATAGCCATATACAGTTAGTTTGCTTACCATTTTACATTTACGTTTTACATTTTTGCATATTTATTTATCGATTTCACTCTTGTACTGCACAGTTGTATGTGATATCGTTCAAAGGCTTCGCTACACAGTTCACATACACATGTTGTGGTTGGGCCGTGATAAGTTTTGTTTTTGCCGATCAGATGGTGAAAGCCGTGAATAGAAAGTCTAGTTACGACATGTCGCTGTTCGAATTTGGTGCTGTCCATGAGCGGTTCGTCATTGCTTCGGTGCCATAGAACTCCGTCCATATTTTTTCTCGTTTGTCCTTCATGATCTTCAGTTGCTTTCTGGAAGCCCTGGTGTGTGGCGTCATATAACGAAGTCTGATGTCTTCGATTAGGAATGTTTCACTCGCTAGCAGGTACACTAGTCTAGATCTTGTTATCTTTGAGAGACCTAGTGCTCTTTTTAGATAAGTCGATTTTACCTTTTCTAGTGCTTCTAGATTTTTTTCTGTCAGATGGTCCCATATAACCTCCATCCCATAGGCCAGGATCGGCAAGATTTTTGTGTTGAATAATTTCATGGCTGTTTCTAGACTGAGTAGATGGATGTTTTTGACGTGTATTGCTATTATTGCTTGGGCTGCACGTTCTGTTGTATGTTTTGTGAAGCATTTGGCTGTTGGTTGCAATGTCAGTCCTAGGTATTTAAAGTCAGATGAGGTTTTTGTTTTTTGTCCTCTGATGCTTATTTCTCCATTCTTGGGTGTTCTGCCTCCTTTTCTGAAAATTAACATTTCTGTCTTTGTTATGTTTATGTGAAGTTTGCGTTCACTGCACAATTTGTCTATTTTCTCAATGATTCTCTGCAACTTCTATATGTCTGTTGAACCTACGGCTATGTCGTCAGTGTATGCATATACACATACAGGGTGTTTCAAAAATGACCGGTATATTTGAAACGGCAATACAAACTAAACGAGCAGCGATAGAAATACACCGTTTGTTGCAATATGCTTGGGACAACAGTACATTTTCAGGCAGACAAACTTTCGAAATTACAGTAGTTACAATTGTCAACAACAGATGGCGTTGCGGTCTGGGAAACTCTATAGTACGATATTTTCCACATATCCACCATGCGTAGCAATAATATGGCGTAGTCTCTGAATGAAATTACCCGAAACCTTTGACGTGTCTGGCGGAATGGCTTCACATGCAGATGAGATGTACTGCTTCAGCTGTTCAATTGTTTCTGGATTCTGGCGGTACACCTGGTCTTTCAAGTGTCCCCACAGAAAGAAGTCACAGGGGTTCATGTCTGGCGAATAGGGAGGCCAATCCACGCCGCCTCCTGTATGTTTCGGATAGCCCAAAGCAATCACACGATCATCGAAATATTCATTCAGGAAATTAAAGAAGTCGGCCGTGCGATGTGGCCGGGCACCATCTTGCATAAACCACGAGGTGTTCGCAGTGTCGTCTAAGGCAGTTTGTACCGCCATAAATTCACGAAGAATGTCCAGATAACGTGATGCAGTAATCGTTTCTGATCTGAAAAATGGGCCAATGATTCCTTTGGAAGAAATGGCTGCCCAGACCAGTACTTTTTGAGGAAGCAGGGACGATGGGACTGCAACATGGGGCTTTTCGGTTCCCCATATGCGCCAGTTCTGTTTATTGACGAAGCCGTCCAGGTAAAAATAAGCTTCGTCAGTAAACCAAATGCTGCCCACATGCATACCGCCGTCATCAATCCTGTGCACTATATCGTTAGCGAATGTCTCTCGTGCAGCAACGGTAGCGGCGCAGAGGGGTTGCCGCGTTTGAATTTTGTATGGATAGAGGTGTAAACTCTGGCGCATGAGACGATACGTGGACGTTGGCATCATTTGGACCGCAGCTGCAACACGGTGAACGGAAACCCGAGGCCGCTGTTGGATCACCTGCTGCACTAGCTGCGCATTGCTCTCTGTGGTTGCCGTACACGGTCGCCCTACCTTTCCAGCACGTTCATCCGTCACGTTCCCAGTCCGTTGAAATTTTTCAAACAGGTCCTTTATTGTATCGCTTTTCGGTCCTTTGGTTACATTAAACCTCCGTTGAAAACTTCGTCTTGTTGCAACAACACTGTGTTCTAGGCGGTGTAATTCCAACACCAGAAAAATCCTCTGTTCTAAGGAATAAACCATGTTGTCCACAGCACACTTGCACGTTGTGAACAGCACACGCTTACAGCAGAAAGACGACGTACAGAATGGCGCACCCACAGACTGCGTTGTCTTCTATATCTTTCACATCACTTGCAGCGCCATCTGTTGTTGAAAACTGTAACTACTGTAATTTCGAAAGTTTGTCCGCCTGAAAATGTACTGTTGTCCCAAGCATATTGCAACAAACGGTGTATTTCTATCGCTGCTCGTTTAGTTTTTATTGCCGTTGCAAATATACCGCTCATTTTTGAAACACCCTGTACATCTTCTTCATTTTCTCCAATTCGGAGTACTTCTTCAGTGGCAAGAATGCACAGCAAAGGGCTCATTGGGTCAACCTGTAAGACTCCGTTCGATTGCAGAACGGGGTTCGAAAAAGCGAGGTTGTCTGATATTGTGATTATGTTGTATTCGAGGATTGACTTGATTATTCTTGCCTATACGCTATCTTCTCCCATTGTGTTTTCCAGTTTTCGGACTGTTTGATCTCTTCCCAGTAGGTCAAAGGCTTTGGTAAAGTCTATGAACACTGTGTAGAACATTTGTTTCCTTTGTAGCGCGTCGTCGATGTTGTTTAGAAGAAGTCTGACTGCCGTAAGTGTTGATCTTCCAGATGTGAAACCCATTTGTCGTTCTGGGAGATGACTATCCACAGCGGCTTGGATTTTTTGTGTAATTATCTTTGAAAACATCTTGAATTGTGTATTTTCCAGGGCTATGCCTCTGTACTTGTTTTGGTCCGTTGGGTCTCCTCCACCTTTGTAGAGAACTTTTATTGTCGAGTGACTCCATTGCGTCGGAATTCTTCCAAATTCTAGGCTTTTGTTTAATAGTTTGGTCCATACGTGTTGAAGGGCCTCTTTTGAATCTTGTATATGTTCATTATATATATTATCTGGTCCTGCTGCTTCCTTGTTCTTCAGTGCTTTTATTACTTTTTTTGCATCTTTTTCATTTAGAGGTTCCCATATATCGTGTTTTTCCTTAGTTTGATGTTTCTCTTTCTTTGTGGGGTGTTTTGATTCCTCGTTTGTTCATTGGTCTTCTCATTCCTTCATGTCTATAATTGGTGTATGAGCCATTTTTCTTGGTCTTGCTGCTACGTATGGGTCTTTCTCTGCTTCATCCGCTTCTCCTTTTGCCTCTTTTTCTATGTATTCTTTTTTCTTCTCTTCTATTAGTTTTTTGTAGATTCTCCTCTCTTCTGTGCACAGTTTGTATGTTTCCTCGTTGTGCTGGTTTCTTAATCAGTGGAGCGTTCTTAGAACAGTGTTCCTTATGCAGTAGCATTCAGCATCGAACCATCTTTTTACCGTCCGTTTTTGGATTTGTTTGTATCACTTCTGTATTTTTTACCATAGATGTGTACGGGATAGTCTCGTATTAACGTAGATGGAGCAGGGCGGACAGTGTAACGCGGCCGGACGGAGTGGCTGAGCGGTTCTAGGCGCTTCAGTCCGGAACTGTGCTGCTGCTACGGTCGCAGGTTCGAATGCTGCCTCGGGCATGGATGTGTGTGATGTCCTTAGGTTAGTTAGGTTTAAGTAGTTCTAAGTTCTTGGGGACTGATGACCTCAGCTGTTAAGTCCCATAGTGCTCAGAGCCATGTGAACCTTTTTTTGTAGGAACTACAGCGCGGTGGACCCGTCTGCGAGTGCGGCGGGCGGCGGCTCGTGGCTGGAGCAGGCGTCGCGCGGCGAGGGCCCGCAGTGCGCCGCCACCGACCCGGCCGCCGACTTCCGCTGGCACAGCCTGCCCTGCGGCGGGCCAGCCGTCGCATCCTTCATCTGCGAGCTGCCAGGTACTCCGCGCTCCCGTCACCAGCCCGATACTCACTCGCGTGCACCTCTCTGTTCTTCTGTGGCGTCACAGTTTTCCTTCGAGCATCTCTCAATTACACAGCACACCTCTGAAAACAGTTTACTAACGAAAACCACTTTTTAATGTGCTAAATACTGATATCGTAACCAAAAACCGTGTCAGCCCCTGGTAGCTGAGTGGTCAGTTCGGCGCTAGCGGCCGTGCGAAGCGAAGGTCCGATACTTCCGCCTGTGCGGCGTGCGTGAGTGTTTGTTTACTTGTGGACTTAGTCTGCGCGCTGGTTAGTAACAACGATCATGGCGAACAAGTACAGGAAAACTACACTCCTGGAAATTGAAATAAGAACACCGTGAATTCATTGTCCCAGGAAGGGGAAACTTTATTGACACATTCCTGGGGTCAGATACATCACATGATCACACTGACAGAACCACAGGCACATAGACACAAGCAACAGAGCATGCACAATGTCGGCACTAGTACAGTGTATATCCACCTTTCGCAGCAATGCAGGCTGCTATTCTCCCATGGAGACGATCGTAGAGATGCTGGATGTAGTCCTGTGGAACGGCTTGCCATGCCATTTCCATCTGGCGCCTCAGTTGGACCAGCGTTCGTGCTGGACGTGCAGACCGCGTGAGACGACGCTTCATCCAGTCCCAAACATGCTCAATGGGGGACAGATCCGGAGATATTGCTGGCCAGGGTAGTTCACTTATACCTTCTAGAGAACGTTGGGTGGCACGGGATACAAGCGGACGTGCATTGTCCTGTTGGAACAGCACGTTCCCTTGCCGGTCTAGGAATGGTAGAACGATGGGTTCGATGACGGTTTGGATGTACCGTGCACTATTCAGTGTCCCCTCGACGATCACCAGAGGTGTACGGCCAGTGTAGGAGATCGCTCCCCACACCATGATGCCGGGTGTTGGCCCTGTGTGCCTCGGTCGTATGCACTCCTGATTGTGGCGCTCACCTGCACGGCGCCAAACACGCATACGACCATCATTGGCACCAAGGCAGAAGCGACTCTCATCGCTGAAGACGACACGTCTCCATTCGTCCCTCCATTCACGCCTGTCGCGACACCACTGGAGGTGGGCTGCACGATGTTGGGGCGTGAGCGGAAGACGGCCTAACGGTGTGCGGGACCGTAGCCCAGCTTCATGGAGACGGTTGTGAATGGTACTCGCCGATACCCCAGCAGCAACAGTGTCCCTAATTTGCTGGGAAGTGGCAGTGCGGTCCCCTACGGAACTGCGTAGGATCCTACGGTCTTGGCGTGCATCCGTGCGTCGCTGCGGTCCGATCCCAGGTCGACGGGCACGTGCACCTTCCGCCGACCACTGGCGACAACATCGATGTACTGTGGAGACCTCACGCCCCACGTGTTGAGCAATTCGGCGGTACGTCCACTCGGCCTCCCGCATGCCCACTATACGCCCTCGCTCAAAGTCCGTCAACTGCACATACTGTTCACGTCCACGCTGTCTCGGCATGCTACCAGTGTTAAAGACTGCGATGGAGCTCCGTATGCCACGGCAAACTGGCTGACACTGACGGCGGCGGTGCACAAATGCTGCGCAGCTAGCGCCATTCGACGGCCAACACGGCGGTTCCTGGTGTGTCCGCTGTGCCGTGCGTGTGATCATTGCTTCTACAGCCCTCTCGCAGTGTCCGGAGCAAGTATGGTGGGTCTGACACACCGGTGTCAATGTGTTCTTTTTTCCATTCCCAGGAGTGTACTTTACGATTCAATTTCTGCAAAGACTACGAACGACCAAAGGCTTTAGCAGTGGAACGATTCATTCGAGAGGAAGTCAGGATACCGCCAAACGATATAGTCGGAATTCACCTGTCCATCATTAGTCCCACGGTGCATGTTAAGATGATAAATGACGCGGCGTGTGAGAGAATTCTACAGGCGACAAAAGCAGGTCTCCGATTTTGCCATAGTGACGGGGAATGTCGGCACGGTAACTGTAGAACATGCTGGTCTGTGTATACGGACAATACGAGTTTTTGAGCTCCCATTTGAGCTCCCGGCTGAAGAAGTTATCGAGGCTTTTAAGCCATACGGCAAGGTACATGGTCACGCGGCAGAACGCTGGACACAATTCGCCACGTACCCCGTTCTTAACGGAGTACGACAGATCACTATTGATCTTCAGAAGCATGTACCGTCTTAGCTGACAATTGGTGGTTGTCGGGCGGTGGTGATTTACGATGGTCAACCACATACATGTTCTGGCTGTGGCCAGGAGGGCCACCTCAGGTCAAACTGTATGCAACGGCGGATTACGCAACTGCCTTCAGATGTGCGGGAGCCGTCGCCGGCGATGACAGTACTTCCGATCACCTATGCCAAAGCCCTCACTGCGTCCGCTGATGACCGAAAGGATACAGCCCCGGTGGAAGATCAAGATGGCACTCTCCGAAACCTTGTCGCAGACGTCGGGATGACAGAGGGTGCTGCTCCATCGAGCATACAATCTACAGCGACAACATCAAACTCCCACCAAGCACACCGATAGTACACGAAGCAGTTCCAACCACTACGGATGCTGTTCCGTCTGGAACGCACTCTGAGAGGACAACATTAGTTTCGACCGAACTCCCGCCAAGTACAACGATGGGTCTCGAAACACTTCCAGTTCCTACGGATGCTTTTCTGTCGGGCAGCCGTGATTCCCTACAATCTGAGGACACGGAAGGAAGATCACGCAAACAACGTTCCCCGAAAAAGAGGAAACGGCGGCGTCGCACGACATCTCCTCGGGATGACTCGCCTTGCCCCGACGACGATGTGCCTGTGGACCAAGACGACACAACAGCCTCTACGAAACAGGATGAGGCAATGGAAACTGTTCGATCAGACCCACAGGGGTCTGTCACATTGACGGAACCGGGACGTGGTGATGCTGAAGAGGAATCACAGCCAGTTGGCTCTCCAGACGCAGATACTATGGCTATGGACACGATTATATCACAGCCTGAAAAGATGTGGTATGACGATATTGAGGAGGCGCCGGACGTCATACAGAGGCAGCCGGCACTCACGAAGACGGCCTAATAATTGCTGAAGGGAGAGGGGCGAGAGAACGTCTTCTAACTCATCCCCCAGCGCCGATGCAGGGAGATGTTGTTGCGCCTCGACAGA
The DNA here is from genome assembly GCF_023897955.1 of Schistocerca gregaria. Taxonomy (NCBI): domain Eukaryota; kingdom Metazoa; phylum Arthropoda; class Insecta; order Orthoptera; family Acrididae; genus Schistocerca; species Schistocerca gregaria. The sequence goes on from NC_064924.1 coordinate 243,174,227, forward strand.
GTGGGATTCAACGCCATGCGAACCGTATTGCGACGTTAAATATAAATGACGTGCGTTCACCGGCGAAAAATACACCTACTGAAGGAAACGATTTGGGCATCTGATGTGGATATTGCTTTGCTGCAGGAAGTCCACATAGCTGCACTCCATACATCGCAGGCTACCAATCCTATTCGTCACATGGAGATCACAATGGGAGTGGGGTGGCAGCTTACGTGTGAGATGGCTTCCCAGTGGAAAACGTGTCTTATCTTCCGTCGGCCAGGGGAATGGCTTTCACGACGTTTGGGACACGCATCATCAATCTTTATGCACCGTCGGGCAATAATCGGCGGCGGGAAAGGGCGCGATTTTAAGCAGAAGACATTGCTCCACTATTCCATGGACGTTATGAATGTGTAATAATTGGTGGGGATTTCAACTGTGCTCTCAGCCAGAAAGACCAATGACCGCAAGCAAACATTAGCCAGGAGTTGCGAATCGTTTGTCAACGACCTTGTACTTAGTGACACGTGGGAATTACTACATGGAGATGCACCGGGATACACCTATGTGACAAGTCATTCGGCGAGCAGATTAGATCGCATTTATATCTCACGGGCTCATGAAAATGATGTCCAGGACGCGGAACGCTGGCCATTGGCATTTTCCGATCGAAGTGCTTACATCTTACGGTGCTTCTTCCCCGTAGAGAGGTGTGGAACAGTAAGGCCCCGTGGAAACTAAACATTCAACATCAACATGATCCTGAATGCCGTCAACGGATCCTTGAGACATGGACGATGTGCGAGCGAAGGGTTGGAAGGTATGCGACGAAGCTTGATTGGTGGCTGACTTGTGCTAAACCGGCGCTTCGCCGCACGTTCATCTCATATAGCAGGGAGATGGCAGAATGGCGCCGCCGTACGACCGACTTTTATTTTGCAGCACTGCGCGACCTGGATGATTGACTGCCGGGACAGCACATCTGGATCGAACGCAAAAGGATAAAAGCTAAACTAGTGGCTTTAGCTCGGAAACATCTTCAGGGAACCATGGTGCGCGCCAGATGTCACGATACGATAAGGCACGAGATTCCTTCCATGCACCACGTCGTGAATGAACGAAAGCACCGACGACGCGTTTTGGTACGGGAATTAATTACCCGCGAAGACCCAAGAGTGACGCGTCAAGCGGACATTGTCTCTGCATTCGTCGATCATTACCAACACATCTATCGGGAAGAAGCAGCCCCTGTCGATGACCTCCACCGTATAGCCACGCATGTCTCCCGTACACTGACGGCGGAAGCCGCGGAAACCTTACTGGAAGCCATTAGCTGTGAGGAAGTACATGATGCGATCGCACAAGGTGCGTTGAATCGGTCCCCAGGCATTGATGGGCTTCCTGCTGAATTTTATCGAGAATTTCGCAACGAAATGGCACCGCGATGGACGGAAATGTTCAACGAGATGTTAAATTCCCATGCGCCTATTCCACCGACTTTTATGGAAGGCCTCCTGGTGCCAGTGCATAAACCGAAGCCAGGAATTACGGCCAGACATTATCGCCCCATCACCCTGCTTAATGCCGACTTGATCTTTGCACGGTTGTTAGCGTCCCGATGTCGTATGTTAATTCGTAGCGTTCTCTCTCCAGAACAGACGACACCGGGTGGATCGGTGAATGTGCAAACAGCTACTGGCGAATGCCGTTATGAGATAGCGCTGGCGGAGGAGTGCCGGTTTAAAGCAGCGATGGTGGCGGTTGATTTTGACAGTGCTTTTGATAAGGTGCACCACAACTATCTGTACACTGTACTGGAACAAATGGGATTTCCAGACCGTTTTACTGGTCTGATTAGAAGGTTTTATGGGGGCGTACAATCCTTGGTACAGGTTAATGGGCGTATAGCAGGGCCCATTCAAATTCGACGATCCATTCGCCAGGGCTGCCCTATTTCCATGCTGCTGTTCGCGATAGCGTTGGAACCATTAATTGGGAGGCTAACCAATTCTCTTTCTGGGATAGAACTACGGGGCTAAACCTTCAAATGTCGTGCCTATGCAGACGACCTACTGCTGCTCGTTCGTTCTGAGGAAAAGGTGAAGACGGTTATTGAACTGTTGTTGGACCACAGCGTGACGGCGGGTAGTGCAGTGAACATGAACAAATCGGCGGCAATGCCGGTTGGAAGGGGCCTTACGCCGGAAGAAATCAGGCCGTTTCCTTATGTGCAACGATTCCGCTATCTCGGCATAGACTTTACCTCAACTGTAAAACATACTGCGGCAGTTAACTACCGACGTATTTTACAGACAACACGTACCATGGCGCGACAACATCTCCTACGGCGCCTTGATCCATTGCAGCGAGTCGAGTATCTGAACACTTATGTGGTTTCTCGAATGGTGCATATTTCGCAGATCCTGCCCCTACCACTCACGCTCGGACGTCGACTTCAATCAGCACTAGGCTATTTTGTGTTGATTGGATCGCCCCTCAAGGTGCGATACGAAACGCTCACACTCCCTACGGACAAGGGGGGACTCGGACTTACGAATGTTCACTGCCGAGCGACGGCGCTCCTTCTAGCCACGATGTACAAGCAATGGCGTAGCGGACGTGATTCCCTTACATCCCGCCTACTGGATCTCCTGGTTCCAGCGTCCCTCACACCTCCGGTGGCGGTGGGCAACATTACGCCACATTTTGCGCATGTTTCAACATTTATCGTGGAACTTAGTTATGTCAGTGACGAGCTTCCGCGCACGAGACCGCCATGTGCGAAGTATTTTTATGTTTGGCTGGTGCGACGGATAAGTCGTAATGTCATTGAACTCAAACACCCCAGGTTGCATTGGCCGAAGATTTGGAGACATGTGCACCAAAAATTCCTTCCTACCTTCGTTCGGGCACTGTGGTTCTCTGTCGCCTATGGCAAGTTCAACACCAACCAACGACTCCATGCAATTGGACTAGTGGACACTCCACTGCGCCCGAAATGTCACCAAGTGGATGACGACCATCACCGCTTAACTTGTATCGCGGTGGAGGACGTCTGGCTCCTAGGAAGACAGATGGTGGCTTGCTACCTCCGTGTGACCCCGCAACATATTACCCCTTCTTCCTTCTTACATCCGGAGACTGACTACTATCCGGCGACTAAATCACAGACGATCATCTGGGTCAAAGGTTGGACGATCGCGTACCTCTATGGGGATGCTGCCAAGTCGCGACTTGACTTTTGGTATTTCTTGCAGCAAGCCCACAATGAGGTTCGTAGATGGTCACACTATCGGAAAACCTTTGCCAACTATCTTCAGGCAGTCTTCCTTGACCCCCCACGCAGTTGGGATGTGCCGAGTGCAGTCGGTGTGCACATTTGACAGCTGATAATGAACCTCACGCTTCTCTCACCACTCAATATGTAATGCACATACTATTCGATGAAATGATCTACATGTACCTTTTAACAGAGTGATCTTTGTTGAAAATAAATAAATAAAAACAACATCCCTGTTCCTTTAAATTTGTGATTTGTTTTAAAATGATTTTTTTCTTTTTTTGTGCAGAATATGCATTTCATTTAGTGTTTGTGAGCTGCCTAATTTTGTATCCAAATAAAAAAAAAGTTGGTAGAGCACTTAAATTAAAAAAAAAACAAAAAAACGTGATCAGCGCGATGGAGTGTCATACCTAACGGCCCGGGTTCGATTCCCGGCTGGGTCGGAGATTTTCTCCGCGCAGGGACATATACATCTACATTTATACTCCGCAAGCCACCCAACGGTGTGTGGCGGAGGGCACTTTACGTGCCACTGTCATTACCTCCCTTACCTTTTCCAGTCGCGTATGGTACGCGGGAAGAACGACTGCCGGAAAGCCTCTCTCTAATTTTACATTCGTGATCCCCTCGGGAGGTATGAGTAGGGGGAAGCAATATATTCGTTACCTCATCCAGAAACGCACCCTCTCGAAACCTGGCGAGCAAGCTACACCGCGATGCACAGCGCCTCTCTTGCAGAGTCTGCCACTTGAGTTTGCTAAACATCTCCGTAACGCTATCACGCTTACCAAATAACCCTGTGACGAAACGCGCCGCTCTTCTTTGGATCTTCTCTATCTCCTCCGTCAACCCGATCTGGTACGGATCCCACACTGATGAGCAATACTCAAGTATAGGTCGAACGAGTGTTTTGTGAGCCATCTCCTTTGTTGATGGACTACATTTTCTAAGGACTCTCCCAATGAATCATAACTTGGTACCCGCCTTACCAACAATTAATTTTATATGATAATTCCACTTCAAATCGTTCCGCACGCATACTCCCAGACATTTTACAGAAATAACTGCTACCAGTGTTTGTTCCGCTATCATATAATCATACAATAAAGGATCCTTCTTTCTATGTATTCGCAATACATTACATTTGTCTATGTTAAGGGTCCGTTGCCACTCCCTGCACCAAGTGCCTATCCGCTGCAGATCTTCCTGCATATCGCTGCAATTTTCTAATGCTGCAATCATCATGGAACTTCCGACACTATCTACTAGGTCATTTATAAATATTGTGAAAAGCAATGGTCCCATAACACTCCCCTGTGGCACGGCAGAGGTTACTTTAACGTCTGTAGACGTCTCTACATTGGGAACAACATGCTGTGTTCTGTTTGCTAGAAAACTCTTCAGTCCAGCCACAAAGCTGGTCTGATATTCCATATGCTCTTACTTTGTTTATCAGGCGACAGTGCGGAACTGTATCGAACGCCTTCCGGAAGTCAAGGAAAATGGCACCTACCTGGGAGCCTGTATCTAATATTTTCTGGGTCTCATGAACAACTAAAGCGAGTTGGGTCTCACACGACCGCTGTTTCCGGACTCCATGTTGATTCCTACAGAGTAGATTCTGGGTTTCCAGAAATGACATGATACGGGAGCAAAAACATGTTCTAAAATTCTACAACAGATCGATGTCAGAGATATAGGTGTATAGTTTTGCGCATCTGCTCGACGACCCTTCTTGAAGACTGGAACTACCTGTGCTCTTTTCCAATCATTTGGAACCTTCCGTTCCTCTAGAGACCTGCAGTACACGGCTGTTAGAAGGGCGGCAAGTTCTTTCGCATACTCTGTGTAGAATCGAATTGGTATCCCGTCAGGTCCAGTGGACTTTCCTCTGTTGAGTGATTTCAGTAGCTTTTTTATTCCTTGGAAACTCATTTCCATGTCAGCCATTTTTTCGGCTGTGCGAGGATTTAGAGAAGGAACTGCAGTGCGGTCTTCCTCTGTGAAACAGCTTTGGAAAAATGTGTTTAGTATTTCGGCTTTACGCGTGTCATCCTCCGTATCAATGCCGTCATTGTGTTCTCCTTATCATTATCATTTCATCTCCATCGACACGCAAGTCGCCGAAGTGGCGTCAACTCGAAAGACTTGCACCAGGCGACCGGTTTACCCGCCGGGCGGCCCTAGCCACAAGGAATTTCCATTGCCAAAAACCATATCATCCACCTCCCATTTCAGTACACACTCAGTATAAAAAAATATTTTTAGCCATTTTCTTATGACAAAGGTGACTGGATAGCGGTAGTATCGCGTAGACAAGGTATGAAAGGGCAGTGCATTGCCGGAGCTGTCAACTGTACTCAGGTGATTCATGTGAAAAGCTCTCCGACGCATTTGTGGCCGCACAATGGTAATTAACGGACTTTCAGCGCGGAATGTTAGTTGGACCTAGACGCGTGGGGCAATCCATATCGGAAATCGTTAGGGAATTCAGTACGGCGAGAGCCACAGTGTCAAGAGTATGCCGAGGGCAGCAAATTTCAGGCATTTATTCTCACCACGGATAAAGCAGTGGGCGTTTGCGTATAGTTGTCAGTGGTAACAGACAGGCAACACAGCTTGAAATAACCGCAGAAATGAATGTAGGACGTACGGTGGCCATATCCGCCACGACAGTGCGGCGAAATTTGGCGTTAATGGGCTATGGCAGCAGACGACCGACGCGAGTGCCTTTGCTAACAGCATGACATCGGTGCAACACCTCTCCTGTGCTCGTGATGATATACTGGATGCAAAGTATTTTAACCGACAAACTCGGCGAGGTTGTAGGGGACATCAAAACAAATATTTTTCCCTAGTGTCCTTTATTGCTATGAGGAGTATTTAAACCGGTAGAGGAAGATTTCTCTGGCGGCAAATTAATTAAACCAACAAACACTTTTCCATTTTTTTATGACCAAGAGACAACACATTAACACAACTCAATTTCAATTACAGCAGATTTTCAAAAATGCCTCCATTGACACGTAAACAAAGGTTACACCGTCGGGTCATGTTCTGTCTGACACGGGCAAAAACCCCAGGACTATCCTGAACTGCCGCGCGGAATTAACCGAGCGGTCTTATGATCTGTGCGGCTGGTCCTGGCAGGAGGTTCGAGTCCTCCCTCCGACATGGGTGGGTGTGTTTGTCCTTAGGATAATTTAGGTTAACTAGTGTGTAAGCTTAGGGACTGATCACCTTAGCAGTTAAGTCCCATAAGATTTCACACACATTTGAACTATCCTGAATTGTTCCTGCTGCTGCTACTAACCGGGCAACCAGATCCTCTTATGATGCAACAGGTGTTTCGTAAACAAGGTTGCGCTTCTCTCCCCACACAAAAAAGTCCAGAGGGGACATGTCTGTCAATCCACGTTTCTGGGAACCATCGGTACAGGAATCGACGCACACGACGACTGAAATGTGGCGGCGCCCCGTCATGTTGGAACCACATGCGTTGCCTTGTAGGGAGCGGGAAGTCTTTCAGCAATTCTGGCAATGCTCTGGCGACATAATTGTGATAGTGCCCACCATTTAATGGCCTACGTAGTAGATACGGCCCTATTAAACAGTCCCCAAAAACACCGACCCACACATTAACGAAGAACCGCACTTGATGAGCGCTAGTAACTGTGGCATGTGGGTTATCCTCACTGAAAACATGCGACTTGTGCATGTAGAAGGCTCCATCACGCCCGAACGTTGTTTCATCGATAACAACGCAGAGGATAGAAATGTATGATGCATTTCACACTGTTCCAGGTACCAATAAGAAAACTGTGCTCTGGGTGGATAATCAACTGGTTCCAGGTTGTGGACACGCTGTAAGTGAAATGGGCGTAACAGTTGCTCTCGAAGGACTGTTCTTACATTCATCTGATTCGTCCCCATGTTACGTGCAGTTGCACGAGTGCTGATTGAAGGATTCCGCTCCACTTGCTGCAAGACAGCGTTCTTACCGTGCGACGGCGTATCCGTCCAGGTAATCTGCTAAATGACGCGGTCTCACGCAGACGTTGTTACACAGCAACAAAGGTCGTATGAAGAGGGATACGGCGATTAGGATAATGTTGTCGATAAGCCCGCTGTGCAGCTCGTCCGTTGTGGTGCGCTACGTAGTACGCACCAACCATATCAGTGTACTCACTCCAAGTGTATCTCTCCATTAGTAAACAGAGAGAATGCACTACCACACTGGTGGACAGCAGTTGCCTACAACTGAAGACCTCTAACAACTGAAGAGCGTAATACGGCCTGCACCGGTTTAAATAATCCTCATACGAAAAAATAATATTAGGGAAAAATATTTGTTTTGATGTCCCCTACAACCTTCCAGAGTTTGTCGGTTCAAATACTTTTCACCCTGTAGATTACGGTATAACCGTGACCCGGTCAGATGAGTCCCGATTACAGTTGGTAAGAGCTGATGGTAGAGTTCGCGTGCAGCGCAACCTAAAGAAGCCGTGGACCCTATTTCTTAACAAGATACTGTGCAAGCAAGTGGCACCTCCTTAATGGTGTAGGTTGTCCTTCCATGGAACAGGCTGGGTCCTCTGGATGTTCGGCAATTTGGAGACCGTCTGCAGCCATTCGTGGACGTCATGTTCCCAAACAACGATGGAATTTTTATGGATGACATATGCCATGTAACCAGACCACAGTTGTTTGCGATTGGTTTGAAGAACATTCTGGACAATTCGACGGAGTGGTTTTGCTATCCAGATCGCCCGACTTGAAACCCATTGAATTTTTATGGGATATAATCAAGAGGTCAGTTCGTGAACAAAATCCTGCATCGGCAACACTTTCGCAATAATGAACAGCTACAGAGGCAGCTTGGCTCAATATTTCTGCAGAGGATTTCAAATGACTTGTTGAGACCATGCAACGTCCAGCTGGTACACTACGCCGGGCAAAAATAATTCCGACACAAAATTAGCAGGTATTGTATGATTTTTGTTCAAAAACGGCTCTGAGCACTATGGGCTTTAACTTCTGAGGTCATCAGTCCCCTAGAACTTAGAATTACTTAAATCTAACTAACCTAAGGACATCCCACACATCTATGCCCGAGGGAGGATTCGAAACTGCGACCGCAGTGGTCGCGCAGTTCCAGACTGAAGCGCCTAGAATCGCCCGGCCACAACGGCCGGCTGACTTTTGTCACCTCGGTGTATACTGAGTGTTCAAAAATTGATTTTTAGCTATTTTAGTTACACACAGTGTAATGTTGTCCGCCCCCAGTAGCTGGATGGTCAGCGTGACAGATTGTCAATCCTCCTGGCCCGGGTTCGATTCCCGGCTGGGTCGGGGAATTTTCTCCGTCCAGGGACTGGGTGTTGTGTTGTCCTCATCATCACCCTATGATCCTCATCGATTGCAGGTCGCCGATGTTGCGTCAAATTGAAAGACCGGCTTGCGGCGAACGGCCTGCGCGACGGGGAGCCTTAACCGTACGATTAAATATATAAAAGAAAAAGTGTAATGTTCCAGATAGGGCGTAAAACTGAATGAAATTTGGATTCCGGTGCTGAAGAAGATGTGTACCAGTCTTTCACCATGGAATAATAGTAACAGTGGATGACGGCAGTCGACGACGGTCCGTTGCGCTTACGTATTCAAAACATGGGACGTCACGCCACTGTGCGAAAGTTGGTTGTAGACAGTCGCGATTCACAACAAAGTTTCGATCCCCCTTAAAAATATCCTTCGCAGATGGGGACGAAATGTCTGGTTTTGAAGTGAAATCAGTTCGACCACGGTATAATAGTCCGCAAAATATTATTAATTGTGACTTCTCTGCAAGTCACTGTTCCGACTTGGACATTTGTCGTAGTGTTGGTTCAGGCTCTTTGTTGGAGCTACAGAGTGCGGTTGAGGATTGTCATCATGAAGGACGATGCCTCATGACAGCATTCCTCTTCACTTGTTCTCAAATGTCATTAGTAGATGATATTCTCTGATCCAATCGCTGAACAATATCATGGGCTGACGTTTGCTTCCTTCCCTGACAGCCTGCATCATGAACATCTGTAGTCCTTCTTCAGCAATCCTGCATCATTGCCGCACTTTCCTGCCATATTACGTATGCTGCATGAAATTAAGGGGAACCACCAGAATGAAGAAATCGAATGGCAGTACGCACTTCAGGCTTGGGGGAGACACTTATTATTCAAGGCTCGGAGATGACTGCCTGGATGCCTCACAGACTAACTCCAAAGATACGTAACTTGGTGAAGTCCGTACTACAGATAGACTTTTATCTTTACAGGAACCCTATACTAACTAGCAGTCCGCAGCTCGTGGTCGTGCGGTAGCGTTCTCGCTTCCCGCGCCCGGGTTCCTGGGTTCGATTCCCGGCGGGGTCAGGGATTTTCTCTGCCTCATGATGACTGGGTGTTGTGTGATGTCGTTAGGTTAGTTAGGTTTAAGTAGTTCTAAGTTCTAGGGGACTGATGACCATAGATGTTAAGTCCCATAGTGCTCAGAGCCATTTGAACCAACTAACTAGCACGCGAAAACAACTGAACTGTAGAGGAGCAAATTAAAAGTGAAAGATGCAATCTGACGGATAGCTTTCAAGGCTGCAACTGAAATTTACCGACAGTTTCTTAGGATATTCAGGTATATTTTCTTTTGCTGTAAGAGAATCATGGTCACCGACGGACCATTACAGAGTAATAATGCAGTTATGATTTCTTGTTGCCCAATTACCTTCATTCTGTGATAATACCCTCACAACACTGAAGTAGCCTATAATATGCAGCAACCATCATGTGAAAGGATCCAGTTTCTCGGAGGCGCAGTTGTGCACATGCAAAAGTGCTGTGAAGTGGTTATCATCACTGCAGGAACAGCCCATCATAGCATCATCGTGTCGCTCTTCCTGTGCTTTGAATGAACCGAGAGACGAGGTGCTTATCAGTAAACCTATCCATACTGTTGTGGATCACTGTAAATGTACTATTAACACTGCCAGAAAGGAAAGCCTGAGACACAACTGAGCCCTGCTGAATGCGAATTTGACGGCGAAGAGTAATATGTGCATTCTGTTGTCAACAGCAGGTACCAATAGTCAGCTGAACAAATTTGCTCTTAAACGAGACACACACCTCATACCTTCGGCATTTCTACTGCTGTGCTGATATTTTCATTGTAACACAGATACTAAAATAATTTGTGGTAAAGGAAATGAGCGTTTGGCGTCATTGGCCGGGAGGTCCGGCAGGTCCGGCCGACTAGGTGCAGGTCTTATTACATTCGACGCCATATTGGGCGACCTGAGCGCCGGATGGGGATGAAATGATGATGAAAACAACGCAACACTCAGTCCCTGAGCGTGGAAAAATCCCCGACCCAGCCGGGAATCGAACCCGGGCCCCTGAGAACGGGAGTCCGTCACGCTGACCATTCAGCTATCGGAGCGGACATTTGTGGTAATAAATCGAACGAAATGTTAAACTGTAACGATATACCGGAGACCACTGCTCCATAGCACCAATATACTCTGAAAATACACCTGAACATTGCGCCTTGCCACGGTTCGCGCGGCTCCCCCCGTCGGAGGTTTGAGTCCCCCCTCGGACATCGGTGTGTTTGTCCTTAGAGTAAGTTAGTTTAACATTAAGTAGTGTGTAAGCCTAGGGACCGATGACCTCAGCAGTTTGCTCCCATAAGGAACTTACCACAAATTTCCAAATTTACACTGGAACTACTTCCGAATTTGTCCGGTGGTATTCTGTTTCACTCTATGTACAGGGGGCAAGAAAGTGATTCCGATGAACTACAACAGGCTGAAGAGAGTATTTTCTAGATCTGCTTTTTCTCCTTTTTTTAATATTCTACATCTTCTTTTATTTCCTTGAGTTGTCCCGTTTCCCTATTGTGTCGTTGTACTTACAAGAGTTTTGGGAATGTTAGTGGCAGTCGGTGGCCAGATGCACTTACTACCGACACCACTCTCCTCGGCACGGAATTTGTGTACCCCATCTGTCTGCGCTGAGAGTAAGGCTCATGTTCAAGTATGAGAACGTTTTCTAAATGTTTGCGTAGTTTGTATCTGAGCCGGGACGTGGCTACTTGCCCATTATTTACCAAACTGGATGTGGGAAACCGCCTAAAAGCCATATCCAGGCTGGCCGGTTTACCAACCGTTGATGTTAATCAACGAGACAGATCCAATTCAGACCAGACTCGCCTCCCCGAATTCCGGAGGTGGCACGTTAACGTACTCGGCTATCTGGGCAGTGCGGGCGGGTCGCGTTGAAGAGGGTCTCTTCATTTAAAGATGCTACAATGCATCGATGTCATAGGAGAAAATGTCTGTCACTAGGCCACGCTTTCGAGACCAAACGTCAGTTAGATCGCTAAAGGACTGCAATGTCTCTGCCATCAACGCTGTTAGCGCACTCTACTGTGCTGTTCTGACGTACGTGCCCGTGGAGAACCTTTTACTGTATGATTCCACGGTTGCGGAACAAGCGCTTGAATCAGTAACATCCACTATATATGTAGTAGCATGGGTATTGAGAGATTTAAAGTGGATCGAACACACAAACTAGGCTAAGTAAGGAGGAAGCCACACTGAGTGTCATTGGAAGAATCGTCAGGAAATATAGTCCATCCACAAAGGAGGTAGCTTACAAAACCCTCGTTCGATCAGTACTTGAATATTGCTCCTCAGTCTGCGATCCATACCAGACAGTATTGATAGAAGGAATAGAGAAGATGCCCAAAAGAGCAGCGGGTCTCGTTACAGGTTCGTTTAGTAAGCGTGGAAGAATAACTTAGATGTTTGGCCAGTTCCGCTGCAGATGCTGCAAGTGAGGCGTTGCGCATCGTAGTGTAGTTTACTGCTTAAGTTCCGAGATCGTAGCAGGTGCTGAAGTATGAAACCATAATTTCCCTATAGATTGTGCTAGTCGTCAGTGTAGGGCCCGTGGGACCGCGCCTGCAGCGCCATCTGTTTCCTATAACAGCTGACGACGAATGTCACCACACAATAACCCGACTTCCATATATCGGTCTTTGTTTCAAACCCGTACACATGTCGAGTTTTGTGCCTACGAACTACGATTTGCGGGCAGCATTGGTTTTCTGTTATCATTTGAAGAAAACTGCTGCAGAATCGCATCGAATGCTTGTCGGCGCTTTCGGCGAACATGCTCTTGGAAAAACACAGTGTTTCAAATGGTTCAAAAAATTCAAAAGTGATGATTTTGACGTGAGAAACGACGAGCGAAGGAAACCACTGAAAACGTTAGTAGACAACTAATTGCAGGCCTTACTGGACAAAGACGATCTCAAACTCAACAGTGGTTCGCGAAACAATTAAATGTGACGCAGAAAGCAAACCGAAAGACCACTTCTGAAATGCTGCTCGCCAGATTCAAAAGAAAGCCGTTTCTCCGGGTGATATAAATCGGATATATTTTGAGAATCCTAAGCGTCGTAAATCATGGGTGAATCCAGGCAAACCATCGACATCCACTGGAAGATAAAATCGCTTTGGAAAGAAGACAATGCTGTGTGTTTGGTGAGATCAGAAGGGCGTCATTTATTATGAGCTGCTAAAACCTGGTGAAACAGTTAACACTGATCGCTACCAATAGCAAATGATCGATTTAAATCGAACATTAAGTGAAAGACGACCGGAAGATGGAAAAAGGCAACACAAAGTCATATTGCTTCTTGGTAACGCCCCATCATACACAGCATACGAGTCAGGGAAACGATCGAGGCTTATTCTCCAGACTCGGCTCTGTCTGATAATCATCTATTTGCAACAATGGGACACACTTTCGCTGAACAACGCTTCAGTTTGTATGAAAATGTTCGAAAATGGCTCGCTGACTCGTTCGCTTCAAAAGTAGAACTTTTTTTTTTGCCTGGCATTCGTAGCCTGCCGGAGAGGTGGGAGAAATGTATAAAAACAATGGAGATTATCTTGAATGAAATATCACTTATCAGTTGCAAACAACAGACGTGTAATTATTGTAACCAAATTCCGGTTTCATACGTCTACACCTAATACGTTCCTAGGAGAGTCTGCCCATACATTGCTTGCCGGCTTGCCCCAGCACGAATCCGCCCGTCGGATTAGTGTCCAGGTCTGTTGTACCGGAAGCTTGTGTATGGTTTTTAAGGCAGTTTTCCATCTACCTCGGAGAATGCGGGTTGGTTCCCCTTATTCCGCCTCAGTTACACTATGTCGGCCATTGCAATGCGCCAGCCTGTGTGGCCGAGCGGTTCTAGGCGCTTCAGTCCGGAACCGCGCTGCTGCTACGGTCGCAGGATTGAATCCTGCCTCGGGCATAGCTGAGTGTGATGTCCATAGGTTAGTTAGGTTGAAGTAGTTCCAAGTCTAGGGGATTGATGATCTCAGATGTTAAGTCCCATAGTGCTTAGAGCCATTTGAACCGTTTGATTGCTGCACAAACACTGTTTCCACGTACGCGTTCACCATAATTATTCTACCACGCAAACATTTGGGGTTACACTCGTATGAGACGTTTCTGGGGGCAGTCCACTAGGGATCGAACCGCACAATAACCCTGGGGTCGGTGTTTGGCGGCGGTGGGGTGGGTGGACTGCTGTGGCCTCTTGTCGGGCTTCGACCCACTGAGAGCTATGGCGGGACGAAGCCTCTCCGTCGTTTCTAGGTCCCTTGTTTAACACATGTATGCACACATACAATACAATACATTGCTGCCTCCAACGTATATCTCGCGAAAAGACCATGAGCTCACACGGAGACTTACCAGCAATCGTTTTTCCTGCAAACAAATCACCTCTTTAACAGGCAAAGGGGGCAGAAACAGTGGTGCAAGAACTATCCCCCTCCTCATACCGTAAGGTGGCTCGTGGAGTATAGATGTAGATGTAGATGTACGTCCATTGCGGCAAATTCCGCTTTCACTGAAACTGGCATTCACGCCGAAAAGATTGCCTAACGGAGGGCGTTTTCCCTTATGGCGTCGCCACCCTGGGCCTTTGTTGGATAATGTTTCCAGATGTGAGCTCCCATCCTCAGTTTGTTGTTGTTTGTCAGTTTGGTTTTCTTACACCCCATGTACTGTGTATCATACACAGAGTGCCTTACCTACGATACAAGCGCTGTGTCAGGAGTTTAAGTACCACGGAGACTGGCCTCCAATTCCTGAATAATCTGCGGCCCATTCCTCGGAATGTGGAAGGTAGTGTACAGACTTCAGCAAAGCCTTTCTCTGCAATATCCTAGCATATATAAGAGCTTGTATACATAACAGCTTCTTTGAAGTTTAGAAAGCAGATGAGAGAAACTGACACTAGTTAAGTTACGAGAGCGCGTCGTGACGTACCTGGATTGCTCAGTTAGTAAGAATATTGCCTGCGAAAAGAGAGGTTCCTAGTTCCATTCCCGCTCCGGCACACTGTTATAATCATCTGGTATGTTTCAAAACAACAACAATTTGCTTCCCCCATCGTTGTCGAAAATGGCCAACGCTTTGCCTCTGATAACCTCGATGTCGGTGGAATGTTAAATGACAACAGGAAAAGCTACGCCCTCTAAATACGCGTAGCTACAGAACAGTTTTCGAATAATGCAAACAATAACTGGTTTATCTGCGACGTTAATCCGTTTTTTCGACGTACTCTACAAAAACAATGTTTTCTGTGTGATCAAAACACATTTAGCTCACAATTACTCCAAAAAGCTAAAATCATATACACGAGGGATTACATGTTTTACATTGTTTGTGAAAACAACAATAACCGATGGAAACTTTCTATTACTTTGTATTGCATAATCATCAGCACTTATGAGATTATTCCCAGAGAGATCGTCAGGACTTTAAAAGCTTAACGAAAGATTGTCCGGCTGGCCGCGGTGACCGAGCGGTTCTAGGCGCTTCAGTAGGGAACCGCGAGACTGCTACGGTCGCAGGTTCGAATCCTGCCTCGAGCATGGATGTGTGTGATGTCCTTAGGTTAGTTACGTTTAAGTAGTTCTAAGTTCTAGGGGACTGATGACCTCAGATGTTAAGTCCCATAGTACTCGAGCCATTTGAATTTGTAAGATTGTCCTTTATGATTCACTATAAATCGAATCTCCAGATATTTCGAAAATTATTTAGATGCAGTTACGACGACATAACCTTGGTGAACTTGGCTTCATGGAGTATAAACCCGCAGCAAAATATTTAAAATATTACCACG